>NW_028261383.1:119477660-119804605 GCF_051295495.1 Thamnophis sirtalis
AGTATCATCTGTGATTTTCTTATTGCACAGCTTGGCTGAATGCCTTATGAAATTGTGCAAAGAAAGCAAACAATAATTTGACACTTACTAAAACAGGGTCCTGAATTGTGTCTGCAAACTTTCTTTTGGGCCACACTTCAATTAATGAAATAAAGCTCTAGATCTAGAAGCTTTTGTATAGCTTTGGATAGTAGGAAGTTTTACTCTTTAACCTATAATAAAAAGGAGGCTTAGAAATGGCCCCAAAAATGAGATTGAAGTCAGTCAAGACTTATGTGCCAACAGATCTTCTCTAAGCCTCTTAAAATACGGAGCAGCCTCCCACTTGATGAAAAACAGTTCCAAAAACAAGTTTATGGGGAAGAAAGATTTCCTTATGAAAAATTCACTGATGTTTCAAAGAGCCAGATTGGACCACTTGATCAGTATTTATTTAGCTTCTAGTCAGCACAGTTTGTCAAGTTTAAGATTTTGCAAAAGAAGATTCCTGCCTTCTATTTTCTCATTTTGAAAGGATTTTTTTAAAAAAAATGACAATGGGGAATTCTCTCTCTCTCTCTCTCTCTCTCTCTCTCTCTCTTTCTCTCTCTCTCTCTCTCTCTCCCTCCCTCCCTCCCTCTTATTTTCTCTAACTCCAATGAGATTACTAGATTAAGGATAAGTGTCAAATCTGGCATAAAACAAACTCCCTGCTGATTAAACCTTATATTCAGGCACTTGCAGTTGCACAAGACCTCTCTCTATCTCATTGTTTGTGTGAACGTCCATTTCAGTATAGTTCCTTTCCCAGCACAAAAAAAGGACCAAAGGAAAGGTGTGAATACAACGAGCTGAAACTCTGCATGCTGGCTTGTCTGCCTAGTTAAGTGAAATGGGATCTTAATTGTCCCACAGCTCTTTACAAATTAAAAAAAAAGATAAACTATGAAAAAACACACACATACAAACCCCAAAACACACTGGCTGGTTCCATGCAAAACAAAAGGGAACTTTTTCTTTTTACTGTAGCTTGTTTAGAAGCAAACAGACAATTAGAGCTGGCCTATTGCCTGTTAACTCAGGTCAATTTTACTCCTGCGTCATTTTTCCTAGGCTACGGGACATGCAAGAAGAGTTTCAAGCAAGAGTAGATGTAGGGGGAATCAGAAGCAAGCAAAATATTTTATATTATGAAAAATCAGAAGACACGGGAGATGGAAAAGCAGATATTTTTGAAGTGCCCCTTGCCAGCAAATAATTTATTTTCAAAATATATTCTTGAATTTATACTCCACTTTTCTGTTTGTTCCAGCATTCCAAGTGACTTATACTAGCTTTAGTATTATTTCATATATAGCAGTGTTTTTCAACCTTGGCAACTTCAAGAGATGTAGACTTCAATGCCCAAAATCCCCCAGCCTGCAGGGGGAATTGAAGTCCAGGCTGTTAAAGTTGCCAAAGATGGGGAAAACCTGCATTATTGCATAATCGGAATTGGATTCCATGTGAAGGACCTGTAGAGAAAATGAAATGATTGGATACTCAAAAATTGAGGAAGCAGCTTTTGCCTCACGCACTACAATTTCCCTGTCTCTTCTCCTGAGTAAATATGTAGTTGCTGTTCACTGCTGGCACACAAAATGTTTTCAAAAGAACATTGCCCAAACGTACCTTTTTCCATTGATTCTGGGCAACTTGATGGTCCCAAGAGGCTATGCAAGCTACACCCCACCCCCTCATTACAATAATTTGGCATTTCCCCCTCCTATATTTTGTTGCTGGCTTTTTAAGATGGTTTTTAACTGCCTGCTAAAATAAGTATTCTAAAATGGTTCATGAAAGAAACACAATTGGAAAAATTGGAATTTAATGGATAACTAGTAACTCTCTAAACTTAAAAAAAAGATAAAATAAAATGGGGTTTTCCTTTCATTGATTTCTTAAGTGCTGATGATATATAGCTCAAGTGTTGCTAAAGGGAGACATTCATTCGCAGTCCAGTTTACAGCTAGATCTTCTCCGACTGATCATGCTGAATTCTCCACCACAATCTGAGA
Source organism: Thamnophis sirtalis (assembly GCF_051295495.1). NCBI lineage: Eukaryota > Metazoa > Chordata > Lepidosauria > Squamata > Natricidae > Thamnophis > Thamnophis sirtalis. The sequence continues at coordinate 119,479,697 of NW_028261383.1, forward strand.
AGCATGACCTTATGTAACAGTATTTAGAATTAATATACAAGATTATGAATGCATTTCTTAGACTGTTTCAGAGAAAATGCCCAGATCCTGGATAAGCTGTGCTTTTGTGTTAGCCTTCTTCACACCAAGATATCCACCACAAGAGAGTCTCCTGCTTAGATGACATCTGTCTCTTTGCTCAGCTCCACCCTCCACCATTTTTCATGCCACCACCCGATCTATGATAAAGATGAATGATTTCTATAAGATTGCAAATGTTAGTGTTACTGTTGTGACTATTATTGTTATTATTATGAAGAATGTGAAGCTGAATGTAAGTATGCTCTATACATGTTAGGCTCACTGGGCTTCTCTCTATTTCTGTTTGCAGCACTGAAAAGCCCTTCTCCCTTCCATGAGCAAAAGAAGAGCTTGGAGAAAACTAAGGTAACATTGGGGAGGGATTTGAGTGGGTAGATGGTGATGGCATCCCTCTGGATAACAATCTTTTTAGGACTCAGAGAATCCCTCTGCGAAGCTGTGGCTGAAAAAAAAAGCTTAATGACATATTTCAATGAAGGCAACTGTGCTAAATACAGTGATGGGATGTTCAGCTTAGGCATTGGCACATAGCCATAGGAAAATGAATATTTGAACTCTGTAAGATGGAAAGTGTATTCAAGTTAGCTACACTTGATCACGCAAGCCACAGGGGTTGTGGGGAAATCCCAGAAGGAAACCTTGATACCTTTGCTTGCTGTGTACCACATTGCTCTTTAGTTCTTATGACAGTGTAAGGTTCCTTTGAGCTGGTGCTCTTGTTATCAACAGCCCTTGCTGTGAGATTAGGCATTGTAAATCAAAGCTGGAAGAAAAGCCAAAATGGAAGAGCAAATGACAAAAGGGTGTGTGTGTGTGTGTGTGTGTGTGTGTGTGTGTGTGTGTGTAATATCAAATTTATCTTACTACACGTAGGCTTATTGGTTAAGCCAGATTCCTATTATGAAAACAGATTGACTTGTTCTGTAGTTGATCACAGGTTTGGATAATAGAAACACCAGTACTGCAGCAGGGTTGGGATTCTAATAATGTTACCCACTTGCAAATAAATTATCTGGAAATTAAGGATTTCTTGTGTTTACTGGTGATTCAACTTGTTCTCCCGCTCCCAACTGGTGTAGGTTCTCCTATTTTCAAAGACTAAAGTATCACCTGTCCTCCAACAATATCAATAGGATGATGTCCACTCCATACTGTTTGTGATATAACTGATAGAAATACTTATTTTATTCAGGCAAGATTCCATTTCTCTTTGCAGATATATAATATGGAGGTCCTTGTCTGCATGGAACAGTGTCTTTTTAAGAGATCTAGACCAACTAGGCCTTTTTTTAAAAAAATGCATAAGAAGAACTATAATCCCACTGAAAAAAGCTTTGTTTGTTTGTGACTGTAGTTCAGTGGCCTATATTTCTAATTTATGGAACATAACAGAATGGCTGGAAAGTCCTTGACCACCATAATGTTGCTAGGTTGTGGCCAATAGCATAGAGAAGTTTTGTAAGATCCTAGAAGTGTCCATTGGTTTGAAATGCTTAGGAATTACAATAGTAATATATATTGCCCCAGAGTGTTTTACAGCACTCTCTGTGTGGTTTACATTGTTAGCATATTGCCCCCAACAATCTGGGTCTTCATTTTACCTCAGAAGATTGGAAGGCTGAGTCAACCTTGAGCTGGTCAGATCAATCTCCAAAGTTAGCCTGTCATGCTACATTCTAAGCACCAGAGCTCTTTATACTTATAGCCACCATAACACAGCATATGTGTTATTTCTCTGTTCATGGAACAGTAGGGTGACTGGGTCTCATGCAGACAGGGGGACCAAATGATTGGCTCCATTTTACAGTTCTGGAGAAATATACCCACTCGTTTCAAAATGATGCCAAGAAGATGATGGGGGAGATTACATTATTTTACATGAGTGTCTTGCAAAAAGTCATGGCTAATGTAAAGAAGGATCTGTAGCCCATTGTGAAAAATTAATGTGCTTGGGAGACTTCAAGCAGTCTGAAGTATCTTTGAAGTGTTGTGTATGTTCAGACATAGGTTAATATCTCACTGTCTCTTGCAAAGCTTCTACTGGCTGATTGCCTAGAAGAAAAAAAGGATTATATGAGTCAAAGGACCTAAACTGGATCCATTTGGAAAGCCAAAATAGACTCACAAATACATTCTCAACCTTTATTGAAAGTACTGGGTTCTTAATTGAAAGTGAGTGAGAAATTTACAGTAGTAGTATATTTCTTAGGTAGCTAGAGAATGGTTGTTTGCTGGGAGGTCTGAATGAACCTTTTTTCACACATGACCTGAAACAACATTAGTTTGGATGACTGAGAATCTCCAGAAATAACATTAGTTTAATCACATTAATTTAAACAAATACAGCAGTGGTTAAAAAACAGCACCTGAAATTTATTTAAATGAAGTCAGTGAATTTGCTTTAGTCCAAGTATATGTTGTAGGCAGTTGCAGTCTATGTTACAAGAACTGAACTGTTTTGAATTTAATACATGTTCTAAATTTCATGCAGCTATCGGTAATTTGTGTTCTAAGAGATATTAATGGAGATTTTAACAGATCCAAATCTAACTAGCAAAAGTTTGGTATTCAGATTAGAGATTGTTGTAAGCAGATCATGTTTTAAGTCTAGAGCAAAACAGAGAGTGTCTACTAAAATAGTACAGTTTCCTCATTATAAGGAAATACCTAATATCTTAAGTTAATAGCAATAGCACTTAGACTTATATACTGTTTCACAGTGCTTTACAGCCCTCTACAAACGGTTTAGAATTAGCATATCTCTTCCAACACTCTGGGTCCTCATTTTACCAACCTCGGAAGGATCGAAGGCTGAATCAACCTTGAGCCTGGTGAGATTTGAACTGCCAAATTGTAGACAGCCAGCAGTCAGCAGAAGTAACCTGCAGTACTGCATTCTAAACACTGCACCACCTTGGCTCCTAAATTAAGCTAGTGAGGTAACAATCTCTGCTCTTATGTTCTACAGACTGAAGATTATTTTAAGCACAAGATCCGAAACAGACCTGAGCATTCTGAACTGCTTGATATGCACATTGTTCAAGGTAAGACTGGCTGAAATGCTCTCTATTGTAAAAATCCATTTAATAAGTAACTTAAGTCTTAATACTCCCTCCAGCTATGTTTCATTCCACGTACGGATGGTACCTTTTATCTACTAGTCCAAAAGTTTTGCATTTCCCTTTCAGTTTGAGATATGTAGGTTTTAAAAAAATGGATATAAATGATTTTATCCAGATATGATTTACATAATGCCCATTAACTCTAGTCAATTTACACCAAGAACTCACTCCTAATGATTCCTAGTCTACTGAGATAGAGGCAGCGTTGTGGGAAATGCTCACTTGAATGGAAAATAATATTAGTTGGAAACCATATACAGGTAATACTTTTTGGAAACCATATGCAGGTAATACTATTTGGAAACCATATACAGGTAATACCTGAAAGAAAGTCCTTTCCAACCCTTACATTCTGTGATGTTAGATACCAATTATCTAATGTAGTCAATCTAGTTATATTTTCTGCATATGACTAGTATGCTTTGTTGAACAAGCCAGTAATAAAGCAAATAAACCATGCAGTTGAATAAATCTTTATGATAGCATGAATATTTCTAATAGATAGTAACAATCAATGAGTCAATCACTAGCCATTGTGTGAAATCATGATTTCCTTTCCACAATTAAGTTATGATTTACTGACTGACCTTGTTGACATATCACACTAGACTACAAACACATCACTTTATGATTATAACATAGCATAACATAACATAACATAACATAACATAACAACATAACATACACAACACAATATAATTAGCATAGCATTGCATTGCATTATATATAATATGTATTCTACAAAGTTATAGTTATAAGAAGATAAAAAGATAAGTAATAGGAGAGATGAGAAGAAGAATATAATTGATTATAGAATAATAATATAGAAGAATTATATAATATTATAAAAGAAGAATAGAATGTATATTATATATGATATAATATGTATTCTATTATTATAATATGCATTATATTATTTTTCTAGATTATTATTATTTTATAATGCATTCTATTCTTCTTCTCGTCTTTCCTATTACCTATCTTATCTTCTTTCAACTATAACTTTGTTACTTGTATCTTACAATTTATATTGTTTACTTAGTATCCTATTATGATTTTTGTTGATTGCTTATTTAGTATCCTATGACTATCACTAAGTGTTGTATCTTATGATTGATAATGAATGCATTTTTACAATGACTATGATAATGATTTATCACTTATTGCTTGTATGGACACTGAGAGCTTACACACCAGAGACAAATTCCTTGTCTATCCAATCACACTTGGCCAATAAAGAATTCTGCTCTGCTCTGCTCTGCTCTGCTCTGCTCTGCTCTGCTCTGCTAAAATGGGAAAGCCAAGTGCGTTCTGGTCAAATGCTTTTTGTTACAATTGCATCCATGTCAAGGAACCTGAATATTTTCTCTTTAAAGAAACTGTTCTGACATGATGTATAGCATGCAGTGCTTGTTGAGCTTTTTTCTAAGCAGGAAAAGAAAAAGTCATTTGATACAAGACTTGATCATTTTCACCACTTACTTGACAGATTCAACTGCAGAAGAATCCGTTCAAGCTAGTCAGATGAAACTAAAACGAGCCCGTCTTGCAGACAATCTGAATGAAAAAATTGCTCTTAGACCAGGACCTCTGGAGCTGGTGGAGAAGAATATCATTCCTATTGACTCAGCTGTGAAAGAGGCCATCAAAGGTAATTTTAATAGGTACCTGTTCAGGTTTTCATAGGTAATGGTTCAGGTACATTTTTGTACCCAGCACATCAGAGGAGGAAGGCACGTTCCGCTATAATGGAGAAACTCCTTTAGAGTTGCCTTTAGAGTGATTCCTCTGAAGGAGCATGGATGTATGTTGATGAGCAACCAGAACTTAAGTATTCCTGAATGGTTTATTCCTTATTGGCATGTCCCCTCCGTATCCAACATATCTCCTTGCTAGCTAAGCAGGAAGACACTTGATCAAAGCCAGACTCGGCCCTGCAAAGATTACAGGGCCTAGAAGGAATCTTCTTTTCTTTCACTGTCTTCCAGTCTTTCGGGGGCTTTGTGATAGAGCCTGTCTTTCCCAGCACTTTACTTATCAGTAGAAGCCAAGGGTCAAGCGCTTTTGCCTGCTAGATGACGGGATATTGCACAGGAACACTTTCCAGAACTCCTCCAGTCTGCTGAGTGGCAGAGAAGTAGCATCTGGCAGGAGTCATACTGAGTCTTGAGGAAGCAAAACCGACAGGGCAAAAAAGTCTCCTCGTTGTGTTCCTCTAAGGAAACTGCAACATTTTTTTTTAAAAGGGAGGGCATTTTAGAATTTTGATGTTTGTTGACCAGAGATCGGGCAACACAGTCTTGGGGACTTCCTTGGTACATTTTCTCTCCCAGGATGAATGATGTTTTGCCAGCAATTCTATCCATTTTTAAGAAACAAACTGACAGGAGAGGAATAATTTGTCCTGAAAGAATAGATAGCAGTTGCATTCTTCAGAGCTGTGAAATTCTGGAAGAGAAATAAGGATCTGAATCTAACGAGGCTGCTTGGATTAGTGTATGGTTGGCAGAAACTTCCAAAAGTTCACTTTGTTGAACCCAATTTGTGTTGAGCTCATGGTGAAATCCTGTCTTGACTCACCTTCAGTGACAATCCACAGCTATTCCAGGGGTACTCAGGTGATATTGCAGATTCCGTCTGTCTACTGTTATCTGTTATCTTTCCCTTCCATATTGTAATTTTCAATACAGAATAACAGAGTTGGAAGAGTTCTTGAAAGTCTTCTAGTCCAACCCACTGCTCATGCAGGAAACCCTATACCATTCCAGATAAATGTCTGTCCAATCATTTCGTCTACAAAAAAAGAAATTGATGACGTGATCACAGAATAATTGTATCTTGTTGCAGTTAAGGTTAAATATAAATTAAATGAAATCAGATATAGATTTTGCCCTAGACACACCATTTTTGCAGTGTTGATCCAGTATGAGATTTCAACGTCCAGTATAGCTTTTGTACAGGAACTGATGGGAGTGATTTAGCAACTTACATGAAAATAAATTGTGTGCAAATGGTATATTATAATACCTGCATTAAAATTGAAAATGTACTTCCAAAACCTAGAATAGAAAATAATGGCCCTTATTGCTTTAAGAAATATCTTGAATATATGCCTACAAGGTCTGCTAAAAAAATCACTTGCTAGAAATTCCAGCAGTCTAAGTGTATATCTTGTGTATTCAGCATAATTTTATCTGTATATATGTGATGATGAAATATACATTGAGTTTTACAGCCAGATCAAAGTATTTCTCTGAAATAAATAAAGTATTCTCTTGCAATTATAAAGCTCAATCTCTATTTATCAACTTACAGTGATGGTTTTCATCAACTGAATATAATCGTGGGTTGACCATTGCTTAATTTTGAGTGCTTGGAATTTATTTTGGCGGGGGGGGGGTTGGTTATTTATATTTTATTTTGATTTGTTTTATTACGGTTTACAGTTAGATAAGCCTTTGTTATTGCAGCTTTGCTAATAGAGATCCTGATATGGTACATGCATAATCATCCTATATGTAGTTTTGATCTTGTTTTTGTGATGTGTGCAAAATGGGCAGTCATTTTGCACACATTCTTGTAATACATGCTGTATTTAAAATTTATATAGCAATAGCACTTAGACTTCCCAGTGCTTTGCAGCCCTCTTGAAGTGGTTTACAGTGTCAGCATATTGCCCCCAACAAACTGGGTCTTCATTTTACCAACCTCGGAAGGATGGAAGGCTTAGTGAATCCTGAGCAAGTGAGAATTTACATGTATGGTAAAAATTTTAAGGATACAAGTAGATCATCTGGGCAGTGTACTTCCTAGTTACTGTAGGTTTTGGTGGATCAGCCTGGTTGTGAGGCTTCATATGGATTTCCTGTAGCAACAGACTTCTTTGCAGTGATTTACTCAGCTGATGATGGTGGCAATATCTCAGTTGCATCATATGACTCATACTGATTTCTCTGCATTCTCTTTCACAATGTTGGGAGAGTATCCTGTTGGTTGTGCTGGTGCAGATGATCATAGTTTTGTACCCCATTGGCCACTAGAATTTGCTGTGAGCTGTGCAATGCCTCTTTTGTGATCTTCCTGGATGGGCCTTTCATCAGTGAAGCAACTGCACAGTACTCATGCCTTAAGAAGAGCCGAGGTGGCGCAGTGGTTAGAGTGCAGTACTGCAGGCCATTTCAGCTGACTGCTATCTGCAGTTCAGCGGTTCAAATCTCACCGGCTCAAGGTTGACTCAGCCTTCCATCCTTCATAGGTGGGTGAAATGAGGACTTAGACTGTGGGGGGCAATATGCTGGCTCTGTAAACTGCTCAGAGAGGGCTGAAAGCCCTATGAAGCGGTATATAAGTCTAACTGCTATTACTATTGCTATTGCTATAGCTGTGTCATCAAGAAGCCCCTTCATTGAGATCACAAGGATTGCAGATAGCAGAAAAGCCTGTGTCACAGGAGACAACTGTAGCTACTTCTTCCATTATCAGTCAAGCAAGTTCTCTAAAGAAGAACTCCTGCTTACTTGGAAAGTCATATGGAGCCTTGCAAAAAAATTGACTCAGTCAGATCTGCCAAGAGATACATTGACATCAGTGGAAGGACAAGACAAGAAATGTTGTACAGAAGGCAAATGACAACTAAAGGCTTTGGAAACTAATCCCTCACATGCTCCTCAGGGCTGTGTGCTCAGCCCCTACCTGTACTCGCTGTATACACATGACTGCATATCCTCTGATTGACCCAACATCATAATAAGGTTTACAGACAACACAACAATGCTGGGTCTTATAACTGGAGGGGCCGAATCAGCATACAGGGAAGAAGTCCAAAAGGTATCCACATGGTATTCAAAAAAAACAACCTACATCTAAACACCAGCAAGACAAAGAAGATGGTGTTGGATTTCCAGAAACAAAGAGAGGAACCTGCCCCACTGTATATCGGGGGGGGGCGTGTTGCGAGGGTTTCCTCTTTAAAATTCTTGGGAGTGCTCATTAGTCAAGACCTCACCTTAAAAGACAACATGTCCTTGGTGGTTAGTAAGGCTCAACAGAGACTTCATTTCCTTAGAGTCCTGTGGAAAAATCAGTTGGAACAATGGCTGATGATTTCTTTCTATTGGTCCATAATATAAAGTGTTCTCACATTCTGCATAACAGTATGGTATGCTGGTTTAACAGCCACAGACAGGAAGGCACTACAGAGAGAGATCAATTTGGCACAATAAACCATTGGTTGCCCCCTAAAACCACTGGGTGACATTGCCAGGTCTCATTGTTTCAGCAGAGTAAGAAAGATACTTAGGAATGATTCACATCCTGACCAGTGTCTTTTTCACTTTTACCATTGGGCAGAATACACAGAAGTACAGTCAGCTGAACAAACAGCTTTAAAAACAGCTTTTATTCATGGGCTGTCAGACTCCTAAACACAATATAGCACCACAAACAGATTAATATGATGAATTTCACTGTGCCAGTGTAGTATGTAATATGTATATACCATGATATAAGATCATACAGCAGAGTAATAGACATGTTGCCCAGAATATGACATACATATGGAATCGTATGACTAGTTTTTCCCCTAACTACTTATATAAGGATTATTCTTTATATTACTCATGTTGTCTTGTATTCTTGTATGGACTGCACTAGTAGAGGCTAAACCAATTTTGTTGTATACATGATGTACAATGACAATAAAGGTTTTGAATTGAATCAGTTCCCATAGACTCAAGTTCTTTATTATTCACAGTTTTATGGTCTTCATTGTAATGTTAAAATGAAACATGCCCCCTCCCAAATAATGAGTCTCTGCTGATGTTATATATACTGTAATACCAAGTATGAACATTTCCCACTTGCAATTTTTCCCCTTGCAAATTCATTCAATACCCATTGCCATTCACAACAAAGTCATTATAACCTATTACTGAGTTCATCTATCTTCCTAGGTACCCAAGGAAACTTCACTAAATCTTCAGATGCCTTTGCCTTTGAAGAAGATAGCAGCAATGATGGACTGTCCCCAGAGCAAGTTAAAAGTGAGGATTCTCAAGGGTCGACAGAATTGGCAGCAAGAATTAAAATACCCGAAGCAACATTTTCTTCAGTGTCTGGGACAACTCAGGTAAAATAATATTTGGTGTAGATGTTTCACGTCTCATATCCTATTCAATAACAACTAGTTATTTTTTAAAAAAAAACTTTCAAAAATTAAATTTTTTATTATCCTTAAATTGTGTGAAAGCCAAATAATAATAATAATGGGGTCTGGTTGAGAAAATGAGGTTTGAAAGTTCAGTAATAGTTAACCTTGACTTAGAGTGACTTCATAGCTTAGAACCTGTTTTGAAGCGTACCTCAAGAATGTGTATCCTGCCTCTTTAAATAAAGTCATTCTTTGCAAGCATCTTTGGCCCCAGCAGTCTTGTGCGAGAAAAATGTTTTGCCTCTCACCCCTAGAGGCAGGTTTTTAAGAGAGTGTTTAGATAAAATTGGGGAAAATCTTGAACAGCAGTTTTAATGAAACGTTCTGGGATGGGGAGTCCAACAAAAGTCCAAAATACATTTGCTGTTGTATATAAAATGGGTGGATACATTTTAGCAAGAATTCTAGGGCCCAAACGTAGCTTGGAAAATGATTGGAATTCTTTCCAAATTTGAGGAAAATAACTGGATTATATCTAGCTTAACAAAAAAATGAGCCTGGGATTGTTTGACCCAATCTATAAACAGCTTTGTACACTGCAGTAGTGCTGTTGACATGGAATGTTCTAAGCTTTGACAGTATAATGAGTCTAGAGTGATCTCACTTTCCCTTTCTCTGTGATGAAAGAGGCTTGGGATGACTGGTTTGCCACCTGGTAAGAACCACAGCCAGGAAAGACTGAGTTAGTAGTACATGGTTATTAGCTTGCCATTACACTTCCCTCAGTTTCCTGTCTCTCATCTCTTTGAAACCATGGTCATAATGGTTTATCTCCATATCAGTATGGTCATCATGGTAATTTCTCTGTTTGGTTATTTATTATATATTTTAATATGTAAGGTGTGAAAGCAGAAGGCAATATTTCCCCCTCTCCAATTTAGTGTGAGGAAAAACTGTACTTGTAACGCCAGTTTTTTATTTTCTCTGTGTTAGAAAGCCTCAAATTAAACAAAAGCAAAAACAGTTTTACTCAGAAGAAAATTCCATGAAGTGACTATAACATATGCAGTATAACAGTTGCAAGGTAGATTGTTAAATTGATATATGACTGCTATAAATTTGCTTTGCTCTGATTTTGGTAGAATCTTCAGGTTCTAGTATATAAACTTGGTCAAATAAGCATTTTTAATATTTGAATTTCAGCTGAGTTTGTGTCTAGCTAAGAAGAAGGGGTTAGTAGACTGTCATTTTATGCAATATGAGTTGTCATGGTTTACTTGTCAGATTGACAATTACTTCTACTTGCTAGATTAAAACTGATATGATATGACAAAGCTATTCTTAGATATTTTAATCACCTACTGCAGGCTAGATTGCAGAGAGTTGTGAATATTATGCTCAATCACATCACAGTTTGGAATTTGTCTTGCTCAGTAGTAGGAGAACTGAAATCCCATTCAATTTACTGTCTCATTGAGAGGATTAATTAGATTGTATAATGTATTACTTCTTACATGAGAAGTTGTTTTGCCCATTTTGCTGAATTACCGGCTCATCATCTCAAATTACTTTATAGCTGATGGCCTTCGTTGGCAGTCTTGGATTATCTCAAAAGGCTAAGGAAAGATCTGGTTAATATTCAGATGGGATTCTATCTGGGGATGTCAAGGATGTTGATGACTAGAAAATGGAAAAACATCCTGGGAAAAGGCAATGACAAAATACTTCCATATTGCTGCTAGGAAAACCACACAGAAACATCCAGGAAGTCACCAAGAGTAGAGCTTAACACAAAGAAGATCTTATCTTCCTTTGGGACAGTGCACAGCTAATATCTGTATACAAATGGTAGTCATTTTTCCCATCAGTACTCTTAAGTATGGTTTGGGAAGAAAAGATACCTTACAACCAATATAGTAAGGATATTTCTCATCAGCCTCATTGTTATATATTTTCATAATTTGCCTTCATTTTAAAATAGCATTCAGAATTAGCTATTCTAACCCACAGAAGAAGGCAAATACAAGGTATGCATGTAAAGGTGCAGTATATGTCAAAATTCTCTAAGGGCACTGTAACCTGTGCAGGAAGTCATCCTTAAGGTCAGCCTTTGGTGATTACATAAAACATGGAGGTGTCCTGCAAAGGATCCCAAGCCACTGTTAACCTGAACACGACATATTCTTGGCTAGTGCTGCTCTTCTTCATTCCAACAGCTTTGTTACACAGTGTACTTGGCATGGGGCATCTCCATTTTCCAAGCACTTATGGCAGGGAGCCCAATAATCCTCCATTTGGTTTCCTAATAACACCAGCCTGATAAATGTGATTGGTCTTAGTACACATATTACTTATAGGAATAGTGTAACAGGCCATCCAAAGTCATCTGCAAAAGGTATTGATTATGGTGAATATCCCAAAAATGTTGTTTGCATGTACACTTGTATATGTGAATCATTTGGCAACATGGATTTACTTAAACGTATGCAAGCTAAAAGATGATCAGATTTTCACAGTATACTTCATCACTCTCACGGGTTGTCATGCATATCAGGCTACTCTACTTATTGCTTAATTTTGATGCAAGGCTGCTTTTGCTATGACTCCCCATAAGGATTTTCCTAATTGTACAAAGAAGTTATAAACTGATACATAATCAATGTGTTATGCTGCATGGAGAATTACCAAATAAAAGAATACCTCAAGGAGGTAAGATAATGTATAGATTCAGCCTGCACATATCAGATTCAATCTGTGAGGTACAATAGTTAAACACAGACTGTTTAATCAAGTCCCTTAAAGTGAACATATTTGTATTTGCAGAACTCCAGCTATAGAATATATAACACACATATGATTTGAGTGTCAACTATATAAGAAAGAGAGAGACTGGCATCTTGAACCACATATTAGACAAACAAGATCCTCATATTAGAACTACATATTTCATATGCGGTCAGAACTCAAAAATCACATACCACACACCCCTTTATCTGAATAAAACAGCTTAGTTGGGATCTACATATGTGGGTCTGATTGGGGTAAATTGTAGAGATGACTCAATGATCTAATATTTTATTCTTTAGTTTATCCTTTTTATTTAACCTGTTTCTCATATTCCACTTTTATATATAGTTCTATTGTGTCATATATTATGTTTTATTCTGTATTTTGATATGTCCCATGAGCCCATATATAGATTGAGCCCTTACTACAATTTAAAAAAATGGAACAAAGGCAAGGTAATCAGCTATCAATCCACCTAGTGTAGCTCACTGATATATACTTTCATAAAATGCCTATCTGCACCAATCTTCATGAAACTATCTACCTTGATGGCATAATTGTCACATGCATTTTCAATGCTTTTTTGTTTTTTTGTTTCAGGGCCATTCCCATAGTTCTGAAAATGATATGGCTGATTCATCATCTCTGCAAAATAGTCACCCAGAAAGTCCAAAAGAGCTCAATGGGCAGCAGACACCTCCTATTCCTATTACTACATCTGTAAAGGTATGTTAGTATCTTTCATAATTTAGATAAAAGGAGACAAATGTTGACCAACTAGAGCATAACCATGGTTGCTCTGAAAGAGAAATGCTAGTTTTAAAAGTCACTGGAATATTTCTGAAATTATAGCCCACAAATATGACTACTAAGGCAATTTTGCATAATTTATTAAGTGGAGTAATTGATCAGAAAGGCAGGGATGGCAGTTAGTGTTATATAGATGCATCTTTTTTGCCCTGCTGTCATTCATGAAGCAGACAGATTTAAGTTAGGAAGTTCAATTTAGCTATTTAAGGAGGCTTCAATTTTTAAATATGCTAAATACCTTCACTAAAATGCAAGAGTCCCATTGCCATTTTGAATTATTTTCCATGTTCTCCTAAATGGCAGCAGGTGGAAAATCAGAATATATGAAAGGAACGTGCACCTAATATTATGTGAACATGATGCCAGTTGTTTTATGCGCTGAACTGCATATAAAAGGAGGAAGAGTGAATCAGGTTTCTCTTACTGTATATTCCTCACCCATTAATTTGAAGCTCAAAGGCTTTTGTGGGTACTGAATATCAGGGCTAGTCCTCCAGAGAATCCAGACTTAGCAAGAAATGGGTTAATTAGATAGGCCTTTCAAAAGCTCTGGGTTCCAACTGACCTTCCTGATATTTTTTTGCATGGAACACACACAGTCAAAATCTTCAAGTGATGGTAAGAATCGCCACAAAAAACCCAAGGAGATGAAGCCCAAAGTGAAGAAGCTAAAATATCACCAGTACATTCCACCAGACCAGAAGGCAGAGAAGTCTCCTCCTCCCATGGACTCTGCCTACGCCAGGCTACTGCAACAACAACAGCTCTTCCTGCAGCTCCAGATCCTTAGCCAGCAACAGCAGCATCGGCACCAGCAGCAGTTCAATTACCCTGGATCACATTCCTCTCAGCTAAAGTGAGTTGCTGGTGGAAATGTTTTTCTGTCTTCCTGGGTGACCATTTATAACAGAGCTATGCCACCATTTGGTGGTATGGCTGATTAGCATTCTTTAAATATTAGACTTGCATGTTATAAATATTCCTACTACATTCATTTGCACACTGGAAATGAAGGATCAATAGATATCCAGTGGGTTTGGATGCCCGTGCTACAAGAAATAAGAGTTTGGGGTTTAGGACTAGGAATTAATTCTTCTGTAGCTTGGAGACCTTGGAATAAGCCTTTTAAGGCAGGGGTGTCAAGCTCAAGATCCAGCCCACGGGATGCTTCAATCTAGGCCGCCCTGGAAACAGCAAAGCACTGATCTGTGGTGCCTCTGCCAGCAAAAACAAAGCTCCATTTTCACTGGCAGAGGGTTGCAGGAGCCTGTCGCAGTTGAAAATGGAGCTCGGGAGCCCGTTTTTATTGGTAGAGCACTTGGGCAACCACAGGCGCCCCAACACACCCTATCCCACTTGAGGTCAAATACAACCCTGAATACAGCCCTCAATAAAATCAACACTCCTGTTTTAAGGTGAGCACTACAAGTCTGTAGTGGGCCAAAGCATCTCTCTGTTTGAAATTCTGCTAAAGTACTACTATTTTGTACTGAAATCTCAGGAAAAAAATGATAGTGAATGCATAATAAAACTAGGATCAAAACTGATATATTGACAATTGACATTGATTTAGAAACAAAAGAAGATATCATAGTAACAAATGTTACTCCTGTTTTCTTTAGACAACCGAATGAGCCTAAAATCTCAGGCTCTTCCCCTATGACAATCACCAATAATCCTCTTTCTCCAGTGAAGGGAACCTTTTCTGGGCCATCTTGCATTTCATCCCTCAAACCAGGTCCTCTCCCCTCCAATCTGGATGACCTTAAAGTGAGTATTATGCGCAGAGTATGGTTTAACAATGTTGGAAGATACAGCAAGTTGTAGAAGGTTTAATTATGGTTTATTGAATCAATTGCAATGGCCCTCATTTGCCAAAGGCTGAACCAGAAACTGAAACTTATTGTATATTCCAGAGCTATCTTTTCCTGGGCTTATATGTGACTCCTGGAAAAAGTACGCCTGATTTTGACTCTAGATCTTTGCACAGTCTTAGAGTCAATGAACTTATTTGAATTCTAAGGTAACTTATCGGAATTCTGGTTACCTCAGCTAAAATACCTTGACATGACTTCTTTGATCCACATTCTGCTTTTCTTTTACATAAATTGGTTGATGTACATCTAGAAACTCAGCATTAGAATTATCCTGACATATATGAATAATAACACAGGCTGAATTTAGACAAATATATGTAAGACAAAGGCATTCATTCTTAATTCAGACTCATTACTGTACACTATGATTTGATTATTCCAAATAATTCCAAAATTATAGAAATCCATTGGAAATGACAAGGTTGTACAAGGTTCCCAATTTAGAGTTAACAGTTAATAGCAGTTTCTCTGAAGGCTAGGTAATAAGATCTCTCGGTCGGAACAAATGATTCTAGATTTAGCTTTTGTTTGGCTAAAACAGTGTGATTAAAACAAGTTTCTTTTTCAACAATAAACACACAATAAAGTAAAAAATGAGGTTGACACTAATGAAGCCATTTTATCACAGGTGTCAGAATTAAGACAGCAACTCCGAATAAGGGGACTTCCTGTATCAGGTACAAAAACAGCCTTGATGGAACGTCTTAGACCCTTTCAAGAGTGCAGTGGGAATTCAGTGGCTTCTTTCAATGAAATAACCACGGTCACTTTCCCAGTAACCCCAACAAGCTCTCTCTCCAGTTATCCATCACAGTCTTCTACCAGTCTGTTATCCAATGGCTTTTACCATTTTGGCAGCACTAGTTCCACTCCGCCCATCTCTCCAGCTTCCTCTGACCTGTCAGTGAGTGGCTCCTTGCCAGACAGTTTCAATGAAGGACCAATGTCTTCCCCTCAGTTTGTCTTGCACCCCTCACCTGTGCAAGGTGGTTGTGAGGAGAACTTGGTGGGAAGCATCAACGGAGTTGGTATCCAGCATGATGTCGAAAGAGTTGACACAGAGAAAGACAAAATGCTCGTGGAAAAGCAAAAAGTAATCAATGAGCTGACTTGGAAATTGCAGCAGGAGCAGAGGCAAGTGGAAGAGTTGAGAATGCAGCTCCAGAAGCGCAAAAGAAGCCATGGACTGGAAGATAAGCAGCCCCCAGCACATGTGTTTGGTTTTCCAGTCAAGCAGGAGAATGCAGTGTCCAGCTGCCCATTTGCCTCTAAGCAAGCTGCCTTGAAAGGTAAGGCTAGCAATTCTGAGGCATTAAGTAACTGTGGGACACCTCAGATGCCTCATCTTGTAAATAGCCATTGCATGGAACCTTCTGGACAAAATGGCATACTCTCCTCCACATTCCTAAGCCCACAGTGCTCTCCTCAGCATTCTCCACTAGAGGCAGCGAAGAGTCCTCAACATATCAGCCTTCCACCCTCACCAAACAGCCATTACCTTCTCTCCATGTCTCCTAGCCATCAGGGAGAAGGACGCAGCAGTTCTCCACAACCCCCCAGCCGCCATTTGTGCACAACTCTGGTAAGAAAGTACACATATTTTGCCTTTGTAATTTACTCATTGGCCTTTTAATAGTCAGTGCAAGCAATTCAGTAATAAGAGTCCTATTTTAAAAGGACGTATTTCTGGGGGGAAAGTCAGGGAACCATAACCACATCACTATTTCCAGTGACGTTAGATGTAAAGAAACAGCTGCGTAGATATACTTATAATACTTGGACAACTGTATACAAAATCTCTCAAAATAGGCAGATCCCAGGTTGTTTGGGGCTTTAAAATATAAACATGACACTTTGAGTTCAGTCTGAAAATAAATTGAGAGTTAGTGCAGATATTTTTAAACTGGTGAGATGGGTTCCAGGCATTGTTTCAGCACCGAATAGAACCTCCATTATTGAATGTCTTCCTTGGATCAGTTGGAAATGGAGTTGGTTTTATGGGTTACGTGAGGGTGAAAACTAAGCAAAGTTTTCCTTGCATCACTTTAGTAAGATTGTATCAGGGTGGAAAAAGTATTTTTGGCAAGATCTGGGTTCATATTTGTTTTCGTTCCTTGGGGTTGCATTAAGCTATGATTGACACCAATATGTAAGATGTTTCAGCTCAGGGGACCTCAGGTGCAGCTGCCAAGGAACAGAGATTCGATTGGATTCCTACTGTTGATTTTGCTTCCATATAGGTGCCGACACAAGGGGGCCCAAAGTATTCCATTCTGTCTGCCAGCTTTTGTAAATCAAGTACTGCTCTCCCAGAGGGAAAACAGCCTCCACCTTATGCTGATGCTGTAAAACAGGTAATGGTCCATGATGGTATTTTAGGGCTGTGCTTGGCTACAGGTGGTTTTTAGCATTGTACTCTTTCATCGCAAAACACAATCTGTTGCAAGGATTTTTAAAAGTCTGGTCCTTAAATAAAGGAGTCCTTTTATTTTGAATGCATAAAATAAATACATGGATTTACTGCATAATATAAAGGAAACCAATTGTGCTCAAATACAACTATCAAACTATTAAATATGTAATACAGAAATATGTTTTTATTAATCCATTAAATTAATAACAATATTCTTTTTTAGTTTTAATACTTTTAGCTAGTGATATTTCTTGAAATTAAGAAATTTTATTGCAGTCTAGAGGTCATAGATTACTTTGTTGTCAACGTACAAGCTAGTAAAAATAAAATTGTAATATTTTCCAATTCAGAGGAAATCAGGAAGGAATCCACAAATCCCAGGTTAAAAACACCTGATCTATGTGGCCCAGGCAGAGTGGGGGGAATCAAACAATGACAAACCTGAAAATCTGAGACACATGCTCAACTTGAGCATTGAGTCTGGGCTAGCAGCAGCGAATTTACTAAAGGATAAGTGATTCTTCCTCTGGAGTTACAGGATTATTAACTTTAATTTATTTGGTCAATGAAGTACAGATAATTGGAGCCATTCCTTTGCAGTCCTTTAAGGCTTCTTACTTCATCTAGCTTTCAAACCCCGACTTTATAGTAATGCTGGTATCTAGTTATCTAGCTGTTCTGGATCCAGTTTGTCATAGTGTGACATTGCAATTTACAGAATTAAAATAAAATTTAAACCAAGGAATTAAGCCAATTTTTTTTTTATTAGAGGTGAAATAGCCCTGGATTGCATTCACTTGAGTCATCTAGACTCTTTCCTCCCTCCCTCCCTCCCTCTCACAGAGAGGTTACAACCCACATAAATAAGAACTGTAAATCCACTGGAATTATTTCTTAGTAACTATGAAAAGGATGAGGTTGAATATCTTAGGGAATCCAGGGAGGGGTTTTCATTCTTGTTTAATATTTGAAAAATGGGACATTAAATAATGCACCATAGGGCATATTAACTCCTGGGTCACATGGGCAATACTATTATTAACATTTTAACATTCATAGAGTTGGTTGAGGGTTGTAGGAAAAGTGAGGCCAAGTCATACAAAAATGGTTCCCCTGGGGTTTCTTATTTTTTGACCCTTTCAGTGTTCACATTACATTGTTCATGTGGTCCCCGTCAAAATGATACTGCTAGTTTTTAGCAGTTATGATCAGCTCTGCCTCCAAGACCAGAAAAAGTGGGAGGGGGACACAGGAAACCACCTAAAGCCTTGGAAGTCACAGATTGCTCACCTGTGCACTAAAAACTGCTGATATTTATGTGGAATTTGCTTGTTACGTCAGATTTTTAATTGCAGCAACAAACACTACAGAACTATGATATCTCATTTCCTTAAGAGTGATTTCTTTTACAATAAAATATGTAATCCATTTCTTCACTTCCATATTTCATCTCCTTTTTTTTTCTTGCTGCAGCAAATGACTCAAAGTCAGCAGATGGATGAACTATTAGATGTGCTTATTGAAACTGGAGGTAGGTGATGCCAGTAGAATGAGGCTCTTGGTTCTAACCTAGCAAAACAGGATATGAACCTCAGACTACCCACAGCAGATATTCTGTGCTTATCAGGTATGGGAAGGACTGAAATCCATCATGGATTCCATCCACTTCCCAAAGAAATATGTAAATAGCTGTTGCCTAGTTAATTTTCCTAAGCAGCATTCAATCTAAGCACACCCGGGATCTGCCTACTAGAGCAGCCATTGACCATTTTAGAAAACTGATAAGTTTTTGCCACATTTATAAGAAGAAAGAAGCAATTCTGGAAGCTTAGCTGTTTTTAGCAACTCCCAGGAATTGGTCCTAGAAACTGCTGTGGTTTATCTTGTCAATTTGTATTGACAACTTTCCAAGATTGAATAAAGGGATTTGAAATCAGTGACAACCAAAACATTATTAGAAATGTACATTGAACAACAATACAAATACTGAGAACTTGTATGCAGGAATAAAAATAATGCTGAATAAAATTAGGGAAAAAACCAAACAGTAGGTGAGAACTGGCACTTTGTAGACCAAGAGAGATGCTACAAAGGGCAAAGGAAATGACCGAGCGCTCTGAAAAATCACATTGGCATGGTCATGCGCATGGGCACCTATGTGTCTTCTGGTTCTTCCTTTGGTGCACAACAGGTTATTATAGCTTATTTTTCAAAAGAAATGTTTAAAAAAACTGAAAGAAGTGGGCATACTTTGCAGATTTCTTTTGGTAGAATTTTTTATGTACACCTGTAGATTTTTTTTTTAACATTGGGTGTCTGCTGCTCACTGTTTTGCTTCAAAGTATGCCCCCAAAGGAAAACACAACACCAAAAGTGGCAAGGCATTATGGATAGGAACATTCTGTGAGGAACACTAGAAGCATTTTCTTCTGTTTGCCTTCTGTTGTGAGCACTTTATGATGTGAATGTGTAAGCCGCTCTATCAGCCTCAGGCATTTTGGGAGAGGATCACAAAATACTAGACTCCACAATTAAACCTTTGTAAATGTTTTTCCTCACTAGCTTCTGTCTGCTCCAGTGAATGATGTAAACAACTTTAATTCCTTCATGCCTAATTTAAATGTTTTAACAATTTCTTACCCTTTGCATGCTCGAGCATGTGTACACATATCTGTACGATCAGTCCTTATTCTAATTATTCTTTACATTAAAAAGCACATCAGCTTTTTCGCTGATTCTAGGATTACAAACACCACTTATAACAACTTTGTCTTATATTAACACAGCTTCATCACTACTTTCAATTGCAGGCACTTTATATGATCTCCGTGTTCCTCTCACCATCCCTTCTGTACCTCTTTGAGCTAGTATAGCAACAAGTAAGGTTTTATTCAGCCAGAACAAAAGGTTGGAATGTGTCATTGTAATGGCAGATGCTGTTGAGAAGTCCTGTTGCACAAGCAGAAGTGTATTCACTTAACTTTGGAAGTAGACCCAAAGAGGTTTTGCTCTTGACTTATCATATTTGGTTTGCAAACAGAAATGCCTGCAAATGCTAAAGAGGACCGCCCTTGTCTTCAGAAGGTACCTCAGATAACAGTGTCTTCAGGAACTTCTGGAACACCCTTGTTACTAAAGGCATCCACTGCATTTGAGCAAAACACCTCAAATCAGCTCCCCTTTGAACGCTGCTCTAGCAATGACAGTCATTTGGAAATCCTGTTAAATTCCCACAGTCCTCTTGGGCGGTCAAGTGAAGTCACCCTTCTGAAATTGGGTACTGAGGAACCTCCCTTTGACGGAGCAATGGAAGGATTTTCTAGCAAGGCTGCCGATGAATTAGTCTCACCCCATGAGATCCTGCCAACCCCCCTCTCGCCCATGGAGACTCAGTTGTCTCCCTCATCTGGTGAAGGAACTGGTTTGCACATGAGCTTCACAGAGTCTCCCTGGGAAACAATGGAATGGCTTGACCTCACACCACCAAGCTCAGCCAATGGTTTTGGTTCCCTGACCACTACAGGGCCCAGCATCTTCAACATCGATTTCTTAGATGTTACTGATCTCAACTTGAACGGCACTATGGACCTGCACTTACAACAGTGGTGATCAAAGTAAACCTTTTAAGGATAGGGAGGAAACATACCACAAGTAATTTGCATGGAAAGAATTAAAAGACTATTTTAGAATGTGCTGGAATAATGCAGAGAGAGCAAAAGGAACTGGAGTCATTTTCCCCAGGACATAATTTATCTTTTCACCATCAGTGGATTCACAAAATGATTATTTCCTTTCCTTGCTACACTCAAAATAAAGAATCCTTCATTTCTAACACAAATTCCTCCTTACCCTTTGTAAGCAAATCCAGTTGCTCCTCGTCAGTTTCAACCTCTTCCAGAAGGAGATTCTCTATGCAAGACAACTGTACATTGCCCAAATTTGTCAGAATTAATCCTAACAGGTTTATCAAACTATATGACACTGTTATGGGCATATTTGTAGATCCCATACACTGCTTCTTGTGAACCTTTGCTCTTCATGCTTATTATATACGGATATGAACAGTTTAACTGGGGATTTCCCTAACCCACTTTTTAAAGTCATCTTGCTCTGATGCATCAAGAGATCATCAACCTTTTACTATCAATTTTCAAAACTGAAATAATTTCCTAGCGTTTCCCTGAATATTTTTCTCTTTTTAAGTTTATTTATTCCTTTTGTTTTCTCAGTTTTAAAGATACATGCAGCAGACCTGAAGTAATATGATTTATTTTGTAGTGGGCACTCTCCTTGGAAAAGATTTCAAAATGGAACAACAAGAAAATGTAGAAATAAGAGGTCTTTAATTGAGTGTAATTGGAGGAGAGCCTTCGTGGCCTCACCAATGTTCTGCTTTAAAGGTACATTCCTCCTTTAATAAGTACTTATTTCATTGTTTTTATTTTTTTATTAAATTAAAATGTAAACTGTATGTATGTATATAATTTGAGATACATAAAAGTTGTAACAGTTCAGCACATAACCAGTATTCATCCATCATTCAAAATCTTTTAAACATTTAACATAAATTTTGTCCGTGATCATTAGATAGAAATTCCAAATAGCCATATCAAGAATAAATTCACCATAAGCAATAGTGTCTTCACCCCTTATAAGAAGTAGAAGATGAGCAAGATAAAACCTTTCTATTCTTCTTCAGATTTATTTTTATTGGGTTGCCATATCTTTATGAATGTGTCAAATAGTTTTATTCAGTAATTCTCAATGTTTGTCGAATTGCCTCTTGCTTCAGTCTCTTTTCTTTTGAATTATTTGCATATATTATTTTTGCTGCCACTATGGAGCAAAATAGCAATCATGTCCTAGCCTTTTGATACCAGAGATACTTGAAGCAGCCTTGCTGGATTTCTTTGATTTCCTCAATCTACTGCAATTTCCCATGTTTCATATCTGTTGCCATTCTAGAGGATCCATCAACCCTCAAAAGTGCATCTCTGTGAGTTAATATCAAATAAGGGAATAAAATCAGGAAAGCAGAGACTGGAAGCAAAGTTCTTTTGGTTTTATCTGAATCCAAAGCTGTTATATTAATACTACAATTAATTTCTAAGTTTTCTAAGAGAATGATCTTGCTGCTGTCAGGATTATAAAATAGTGGATTGTCCACATCTTCAGAAATCTTGATAGCTAGGTTTTGAAAGAGATGATTGAAGCAGTGTTTTTGCTTTTCACTAAGTAATAAAAACAGCTCCAAAAATCTCTTTCAATAAACAAATTGTTCTCCCATGATTAGTGAAAGGTGTTGCTTCCAAGTTCTTCTTCAAACCAGCCTTATATTATGAATTTCAAATCTTATCATACCTAGCTGTGACAGGCAAAAAGTTGCAGGTTATTCATGTTTAGCAAATTCTGAATTATGAGTAACAGATAGCATATAAATTGGATTAAGATTCCTATATTTATTCAAAAGCATCCAGATTGTTAGATAACACAGCCTCATTTTGTGTATATGTGTAGCTTCTCCAGGGGATTCCAACCTTCCCTGTTTTCCATCCCATTTTCCTGTCCCGGCTGACATGTTCAAAGTAGCCATTCTTCCAGTACAGACTGTCTTACTCCATAACATCTCTCTACCCTGAATCACCAGAAATCAATCAAACCATTCCTTGCTGCCTTCTTATGGTTCAGAAATCTTATATTTGTCACTTTCTCATACAAGACAATAATAAATAAAATCTCAAATTACTGCTATTTTTCAATAAGGCTATGCTATAAAAATGTAACTGATTTGAACAATGGCAACCCCTGATAAGCTATAACTGTTCTATTTTAATTTAACTTTTATACAGTACAAAAATGGGATGAGAGGAACCTTGACTGGAAAAAAAAACCTTGCTTTAATTATTGTTGTTTCTGTGTTGCTTAGACTTCAGTGAAAATAATTTCGTTTAGGCAATGCTCCATTATAGCCTATGATATGACAACCACATACCTACATTTCAGTATTTCTTCCCAAAAAAAGATTTGTGTATGCGATATAATTTGTGAAACAATGGCATCAAAAACTGTTCTTAATCTAATCACTATCTCTAGATTACATTTGATAACTTTCAATAATAGCTCCAAATATGAATAGTTTGGAGGATAGAGATAGCTTTCTGTCATGTGCTAATCCAAATTGGGCAGTTTCTTATGAATGAAAAGTTTATCTTCCATTATTTCCTTTTTTCCTTTTTTTGTGACTGCAAAAATATTGAATGCAAATTTCCCTGCATGCAAGATTTTGTAGGTTTGTTTTCAGAACTTTTTCATAAGTGTCCCTGTCAGTTGAGAACTGGAAAAAAATGTTGAAACATCTCTAGGTTTGGATAATTGGGTACATGGGTGTCCTGCATTTTTATAAACAAATCACCCAGAAGACATATCTTTCAGAATGAACCTTAAAATAAGTTGCAATTTGTTTGATCATTTCTCCATATAAATGTCATCTATCACTACCTTAGGACTTCACTCTATTTCAGTTTTGCTTATTCTCTTGTAAATGGATATTAACTATTATGCTATTATGTCACTTAAGTCTATACTTGCTTTTTCAAACCAATTACATTACTGAACTACAGACCAGCTGTGTAAATTCATTCTTCAGTGGGTTTTTTAATGTTTAAAAATCAAATACTTTGATTTTTTATTCCAAAAAGAAGAATCTAATTCAGCCTGATTCATGCTACATCCCTTAATATTTAAAGCATGCATCAAAGAATATATTGTACAATCTTAATAGTTGATATTCATTATTTAAAGAATTTTTTCTTACCATCTTAGCTGTCTGCCAAACATACCTTTTCTTTCTTTTTTCTATTTAATTTTTAAAAAGTGGCCAAACTATTACTGTTTTCCTGCAAAAGACTAAAATGTCTTTGGTAATGGCATTTCCTTTAACAATTTGGTACTAAATATATCTTGTTAACTTAAATGTTTTAATTTAAATATTAATTCATAAATAAATAAAGAAGAAATGTATACATAGGCAATGATGGATAATATATGGAAGAAATATTTAAGGAAATGTCAGTTTAAGAAATCCCTATCAATTTGGAGGACCAATTATTATAATATAATTATAATAGCTACTTTATTGTATTATGTTTATAATAATGTAACAGAACACAATAAGTTAGAATAGAATAAGAGTTGGAAAGGACCTTTGAGGTCTTCTACTCCAACCCCCTGCCTAGGCAGGAAACCCTATACCACTTCAGACAAATGGTTATCCAACATCTTCTTTAAAACTTCCAGTGTTGGGAGCATTCACAACTTCTGGAGGCAAGTTGTTCAATAAAGTGATTTATTCTCCACATAAATAAGATAGCCAGTGTGGCCCAGGGGCTTAAGATGCTGGGCTGGGAGCAAAGAGGCTGAGGTTCTACTCTACCTTCAGTCACTGATGCTTCCAGGTGACTTAAAACCATCACTTTCTCTTAGCCCAACTGGTTTCATGGGGTTGTTGCTGTAATGGGGGATGGGAATGAATGCTAATGCTATACCTGTCCGGTGGGACTAGTCTATTAGGGCAACCTGGTCTACCAAATAATGGGACGGAGCATACGGCTTGTTTGTTTTTGCCTTTCAGCCCCAATCTAGGGGCCTTCACAGGCAGTCGCTTTTGCGACAAACTATTTTTGTGTGAAATTTATGTTTTACCAACAAATTTTATTTCTCCCTTTATTTTATTTGTCAGTAAAACTGTCAGTAAAACTGGGGTGCACTTTATTTAGATCATTTCCTCAGCAACTCTTTTTGAGTGTCTGCTAATAGTTTCCCTATCTACATAATTAAAATAACTTTTTATCTTAGACGGGAAGGAAAAACAAATTGTAGAGAGGTCCATGATAGGGCTATCCTAACTGGTCTGCAACCAGTGTGACCACCACTATTTAGCTAGTGGGCTCAGGGAGAAATATGCTGCAATCCCAGGAATTTTGCAGTACTCCCCACTGACTGACTGAGTGAGCAAACTTAATTCACTACAATTCTAATACCAGCCCCAAACAGCTTACGAAAGGAGTAATCCTCATTTTTGTATTTTTTTAAATTCTAATATTCAGCTCCGGTCCCTCCAAATGCCTACCAAGTGTCACCCCAATGCTTGAGACATACCCAAAGTATCAGCTCTGGTACCTCTGTGGATCTAATAGGCTTGGAATGATGGCCCTAAGCATATCTACTGGGTGAAAAAAATGATAAAAAGGGGGAAGCTATGTTAACTTTTTTGACCACATCCTGCAGACACCATCTTTGCTTTGCCTCTTCCCCATCTAGAATACAAATGGAACAAGGGTGCTAATATTGACCTTCTATTTTGAGAAAGTAGTGCAAAAATAAGTATAAGTTCCAACACCAGTTCCTTCTTTTCCATATGACAAAGCAACATTTTTTATTCCTAGAGTTACAAATGATAGGATTATATGTATATGTAAGAGAGTGGAAGAGAAAGATATGTATCTTTCAGTAAAATAGTGTTGAAGAATTCTGATATTTAGTAAGAATATGCAAGACTTTTGGGAAGTATTTTAACAGCAGAAACAATTGTCAATAAACCAAGTGAACTTTCCTAACTTTCCACCAAGATGTTGGTTTGTGTATCTCATACATTCTTTCTTTAGCAGAGGTAGCAAAATAGGCAAATATCATGTGAAACGATTGCAGAATTTAAAGCAGTATTAAATAAGGTTGTGCACTGAAAGCTATCAATTTCCATTAGCATATAGACATTAGAAGACAGATGAACCAGGACTTTTCCCATACAAACTCAATTTTAAGCACCAAGCCTTAATGAGATATGCTATTTTAAGGCTTACAAGAGATGCTATTTAAACTCAGAAAATAAAATGTGCATGTTGGATAATGACACATAAGTCTGTGAATGTAACTTGATACAATAAATCTGTACTCAGCATCACTAAGCTATCCCTAGAATGTCACATGTGTCAATAGGGCAAAACCTAGAAAATAGTAAGACAGATTTTGGTTTTTTTTTTTAAAAAAAAGAAGCTATGACAAGCCCTGGCTAAATAGACTAAACCTTAGGAGGCCTAGCTAGAGGTTTCCAGGACCAAAATTTAACAAAAGTAACAGCAAATAAAAACAATGTTCTTCGCATTGATGCAAAATTTCAAGAAGTTTCAAGGAATAATAAAGTGGATGCATTTTAAGCATTAGCATAAGCAACATTTTTAAACCAAGCAATACTTGGTATTGATAGAAAAGCAAAATCTAAAACAAAACTTTCCATGCTTACTTTTATTTTTAAAAAATCCTTTTTTCCTACTTCCAAGGAAAATTACTCTTCTCATCCATCACTTTGAGTGTATTCGGAGCAGTGGTGAGTTCTGGGCGTCGTCCACATGGATGTGCGCAGCACGCGCCCGAATGTGTCTTACCATCCACCAACGCCTCCACGACGCTCACCGGAGCGTCACGCAGGGGCTGTACACGCAGTGCGTGTGCGCATAAGCACCGAAGACTTTAAAGGATAGGTAAGGAGCTCGGGCGGGCAGGTGGGCCCTCCAGAGCACCATACTGGAGTGGTACCCAGTGCTCCGGGCAGGCTCCAGTACGCCCGTACTGGGGCGTACCGCCTGCAACCCACCACTGATTCAGAGCTACATGAAAACAAGAGTTTTGCAGGGTAAAATCACTTTAGCATCAACACTTGGCTGTCTTCTATCCCAATCCACTTTGAACTATTTAATTCAGTTTTAAGTTGTCACATGCTTTATTCCCTGTAACAATACACCTTCTGACTAATATCTTTCTTGTTTTCTTACATGCATCGTTCATTTTAGCAAATTGAAGGTATCCTTTTCCTATTTAGTTTTTGCTACCATTAGACCATGTGCAGAATGATTATGCATAAGAAACAAAACAGAAGACAAAGATAAGGACATTCAATCTTATCCAATAATTGTATTATGTTGTTAGAAATAATGGAAGTAATGAATCAAAACTCCAGATAGAACTTTAACTACTGTCAATTTGTCTCTAGTCCACCTCTTCCTTCATATGATTTTAGCTACTGCAAAGGCAAATTTTATTTAATGTCAGTCAGTAACCGTCTTGATGTAAAATTCATACCTTTTCTTTAAAAATCATTTTGTTTCAAATCAAGTAAAATCAGTTGACCAGTAATGCCACGAGACAGGCTGAAAAGTCTCAAGAATACCTCAAAAATCTTGATTGTCTTAAACCCAGACAAAAGCTAGATAAATCCCCACTCAAGCAGCACAATCCCATGTGTTTCTCTTTGGATGTATGAAATGGTAGAAACAAGGATATTTCTGCCACCCTTTATAGGTTTGAGTTTTATGCTACTTTTTCAAAAGCAGTTAGATACCAATCAAGTGAACCAATATCACCACAGGAGCCTTTGGAAAAATAGGTGCAATAGGCAGCTTATATGTGCTTCAACAATGCAAAAGACTTGCTCATTTCTTGCCTTGAGTGAAAATGTTTGTCACAGTACTTTTCTTGTTATGTGGATTGGATTCTCCAATGGAAAAAAACTAACAAGGCCTTCACAGGTACTGTACATACCCTGCATAGAATTATTCAGTGAGTGAATAACATGGATGATTTCCAAATGTAGTCAGAGCTGGCAATCTTCCTGGCTGATTTTTAAAAAGTCTTCAAATAGCGAACAGGGACTTCTGTTTAAGCCACAAGACACTGACCACTGGCATAGTGCTTCATACCTCAAAGAACTAACTTTGAAAATAAGGTAAATAAAGCCTATTCTACACCCTTCTGATCTATTCCTCAACTATAGGTTTATTAGATTTCAAGCAGTAGGTGATATTTGTTGAGAAATACATTTCTCAAGAAACTCAATCTAATCTTTACTAGGTCTTCAATTGATCTTTTTTACTAGAATCCAGTAAGCGCTCTTTTGCTGTAACAGATGTGCAGATCCCCCCCCCCCCCGATTTTCTATAACTGAGCGGAATAGGATAGGATATAGCATTTTTGTGATAGATGGGGTAGTGGTGTCCTTGAGTCCTTCACTACTAATAGTTATGTAGACGGAGATGGGATATGGTACATACATGTGTAAAATGAGTACTTAAAGCAGTTTTAATCTTGGTGCTATTAGGTATGTGATAACTTTAAGAATATATGTAAAACTCTTACAGAATCAGTAGCACTAATTGATACCCATAGTGATACATTTGTCAATGGAAATGGAAAGCATCAGTAAAAGATATTTAAAATAAATACATCTGTGTATTTATTAAGTAACTGTAAAACCATTTAATCAAATGAAGCAATTCTATGCTTAAAATCAAATGGAATGCTAAACTATGTTACAAATTCATTCAAGGTGCCCATGAAAAATGTTGTGCTCACAAACTGTGCATGTCTATGACAGTAATAAAGCTTTGGTTTAATTTGTATGGGTTCACAAAGGCTTCCTCCACTGTGATCATCAAATGGAATGAAGAACTTATTTCCACTTCAGTATGTAAATGTCATTACATTTAACCTTAAAAGAGGAGCTCAGTATGAACACTGGGTAACTGCTAAAGAAAGAGATATCCAAGATCTAGATTCCCATTTAGCTTTGTGTTTTGACAAATTATTTAAGCCACCATTCCTGGTATGCAAATTGTTAAGAAGCCAGGATTGACATCACGATTTCTGGTTTACTCCTCCTGTTAGATTTACAAGAGGAAGAAAAGAGAAGGAAATATTTTCTATATTTTATTGTGATGATCTAGAAAATCCCATTTAGGATATTTTAGAGGCAGTGTATGTGAATCCACATGTGAAAAGGAAAAGTTCACTAGATATCTTGCAATAGTAGTCATCAATTACTACTTTGGTTTTTCTCATAAATCTAGACACAGAATTCAGAAGGTTCTATGGCGGGGTGATAAACAAATAATAATAATTTAAATTCGTCATTACTATTTCCTGAAGCTTTGTAAAATTAGGTTTGGAACCTAAAATTCATTATGTTTACCAAATGAGTGTACCTACTATAGGATTTGTGTGTGTGAGTGTGTGTGTGTGTGTGTGTGTATCATCAGCATATAAATAAAGGACTGTGTGCCATCAATATCTTCATGAGGAAGCTTAGCAGAATGACTGTTTGCAGACTTCAGTATCCGTAAAACTATGGGCCTGTTAAGATGACCAACTTCAATGGCTGAAATAGGGAAAAAGTTAACAGTTGCTGCATGTTAAAAATGTTAACTGTCTGTAAAAATCACTATTTAACGCATGAGTTTTCGATTGTACAAATGTTCACAATGCACTAGTAGCCAGAATATTCTTTCACGTGCTTATTTTTTTTTAATTTTTATTGTTAATATGCAAAGAAGTTTGAAGTCATTCCAATGAGACTTTTTAATAGCACTTGAATCCAGAAGTTTTAGGTGCTACACTGTTGTGCGGTACAGAACTTTAATGCCAGCTTTATCCTTATTTAAAAGGATGCTGTTAAACTACGGAAAAAAACCACACTGTAAATAAATACACTGCTTACCTCTGTGACCAGCACTGCTGTACTTATTAAACGAATCCTGTGATGTCACACTAGCTTGTGTTTTAATGTTATTTTGTCATGTCAAGTCTTATAGTACACGATGTTCCATTTCCATACAGTATTACTTTAATTTCTTCTGTATCCTATCCAAATGACTCAGGATGGATTTTTATATTCACCTTGAAGGAAGACAGCCATGTTTACTGCTGTTAAAAATATTGGACTGGAAAAAAATCCATCTGACTCCACTGTTATTTTGTTAGTGAATCTTAAGAAAAAATACACATTTAAGGAGAAGTTGTCCAGGAAAAAAATAACAACACTTCTGTGATCTTAGTATAATCCTAACTTGGCAGGCCAGTCACATCAATTTCTACTCTCTGAATGCTAAAGGAAAAGTAGAAATGTGGTTAACTCCTTCACAATTTTTCTTTTTTAATTTTTCCTCTTTCCATGCCCTCTGCATTGCTCATATAATAAACTCAGGCTTCGATAAATGAATTAAAATTATTTCAGTGCCTCTTGTTGAAACCAATTAACAAAAAGAAACCCCAAATCCCATCAGACATTGACAGAGGGAACAGTAGTGATAAATGGGCTATATAGCACTACCAAATACAAATGGGATTTGGGTAACCCACACAAATAATAAAACGAGTAAATGGGATCTAAATAGTGCTGACTTAGGACCAAGAATTGTTTTAATGTGTTTATAAATTATATGGAATTGGGTGTGACTAGTGAAATAGCCAGATTCGCTAATAGCGTTAGTCAAAATGGTAAAAAACTTCAGGTGATAAACAAAAAATAAACAACTGCAGAGTTCCATATTAGGGAGTGGGCATCTAAACAGATGTCATTCAGTGTTATGCAAGCTAATGCCAAAAATCCCAACTATGCAAACAAATTAATAGGACCAGAGCGAGCAGTGACAATGAATATGTTGACATAGTGACATCAGGAAGGGAATCCGACCAATAAACTTTCTAATCCATCCAGTTGCCCCGACTCTCCCGAATTAGCAATAACACTTTTATACTATTTCACAGTGCTTTACATTCCTCTCTAAGCGGTTTACAGTCAGCATATTGCCCTCAACATATTGGATCCTCATTTTACTGACCTTGGAAGGATGGAAGGCGGAGTCAACCTTGAGCTGGTAAGAATCGAACTCCTGGCAGTCGGCAGAATTAGCCTGCAATATTGCATTCTAACCACTGCGTCACCAGGGCTCTGAGAATTAAGGGATTAAAAAGTCGTAAAAAGGGAATTTTAGTGTACATTTGCTGTTAAAAAACCCCCAACATGTTAAAGATAATAAAAACTGGTATTAAAAATAGAGATGCCAGTATTATAATGCCCTTATGTAGATCAATGATGTGACCACATCTGAAATATTGTGTGCAGCTCTACAAGTAGTCTTTGCTTATCCACTGGTCGCTTAACAACTATTTGAATATACAGAGGACAGCAAAATACATACTTACAACTAATCCTCAAAATTACAACTTCGGGATACATCTGTGGTCACAAGATCACAGTTTGGGTGCTTGGCAACCAACTCACATTTACAACTGGTTGCAGTGTCCTGGGATCACATGACTGTAATTTGTCTCTCTCTCTCTCTCTCTCTCTCTCACACACACACACACACACACACACACACAGTTTCTGGCAAAAAAAACCCTACCCATGTATTTGAGAGAATGGATGCACTTAACAACTACATGATTCACTTAACTACCATGGTGACTTGATTTATGACCATTGTAAAAATGGTTGTAAAACTGAGCCAGGTCACAACCCCAAAGCCTTGTGACAGAAATTCCAGGTTCAACTATGATCATTCTGTGAGGACTACCTGTAGTTGCCATGCGTCAGAAACATTGTGGAGCTCAAGAAGTTTCAGAGATTGACGGGCAACTCAAGGAGCAACTTTGCTATGAAGAATGATTATGGCGTGAGGCTTTAGAGATTATAAAGGAGGGAAATGAGACGAGACCAGAGGTATACTGAAAAGTATACATGGTGTGTCAAAATGCAAGGGACTAGAAGTTATTACCCCTTCTCAAAAGTTTTAGAATCAGAGATCACCCAATGAGATTGAATCCTGGAAGAATCAGGAAATATGGAAAGGGTTTCTTTTTTTACACAATGCATGATTCAACCTTGGAATTCACTCCAATGCTGGCTATCAGCTTGACTGGCTTCAAAAAAGGATTGGATTCAAGAAAATCATGGGGATCGATGGTGATTAGCTTCGGTTGCCTCTGAAGACCAGCAACTCGAAGAACAGTGAGCTTTCTTGGGGGGTATTGGTTGGCCACCATGAGAACAGACTGTTGATGGGTCAAGAGTCCAAACCAGGAGTACACAGCTCATGTTCTTATGATGCCACTGCTGAAACAGTGAAGTTTTGAGATACATTAAAAATATGTGTAAGAAATGAATTGACCATTCAAGCAATAGTCCAGTCTCAGTTGCAATAGCACTTAAGTAATGATGATTATTTAGGTGATGCATCAGCCGAAGTGGTTCATGAGGCAAGGACAAATACCTGTTTAAAATGTATCAATGATCAAATAGAGCTTATGTTTTTTGTTTAAGATGTGAAAAGAATCTCCTTAATTCCACCATCTATTTTAATTCTTCTTTTTTCAATAAATAGGGGAAACTGACCAGAGAAAGGTGGCATTTATTGATTTCCCCATTGCATACCTGACCTTATAACAAAAATTAACAAGGTCTACGTTGCATCCTTGATTTATTACAACTGACCTGCAGGCGAAAAAAAATAGAACTATTACATTAAACACTTTGATTCCATGTAGAATATCTTAAATAGAACAGGAAGTCAATTCAGGAAAAGATAAAATAGTTGGAAGCTCTTAAAAGCCATCATGTTGTGAAACTCCATTTTACTTACAGACGATTAGGCAATATCCCTGCACATCAGCTTATCAATAAACTTTTATACATTTTTTGCTATAGTACAAGAAGAAGAAAATTAACCAGAGCTCACAATGTACAGTTCTTACACTATTTTCACAGCTTCTGAACACTATACATCTTTATAAACATACACTGTAATATAAATGCTGCACCCTTAATAGTATATTATAACAATCTATGATTAATATGCTAGAACTTCCATCGCACTGAGCCTGCGTTGGAAGCTACCTCCATTTTCTGATCAACTACATGGAAATATTCTGCTTATATAAACAAATAATAGAATTGGGAAATGGGGCTCTATAACAATTATTCTTTTGGGGGGGGGCAAAGACAAGGAAGAGCCAACAGAAAACTGATACGTAAGGCTGGGAGGCTCTGTACTTCTTTTGTCCGAAAGGACTAAAAAGAAGAATCATTGCATTATTAAAGACCAAATTCAATTCAAACAATATCTCATTTGTGATTCCATATGTTCTTGCAGGGGCAAAGGTTCCTGTTTAGACTGATTGTTTCATGTCTTGAAAGTTTATTAACCAGTTGGTAAACTAGAAATATAAGAGTTAATTGGCTAAAGCAATAAGATCTTGTTTCCATTGTGTTGTGTCTTACAAGGGTCACTTCTTTTCCGCTGTCAGTTAGAAATGAGTATTTAATCAAATATAGCTGAAGAAATTAAAACCAGTTTAATTTTATATGGCTTTTTTTCTTGGATTGACAATATTAAAATTCCTTGTTCTGTATTCTGTCCTTTGAAGAATTTAACACATTAATTCCCTTACATTACAAATATTGATTATGTGCCATCAGATTGATGTTGACTCAGCAATTTTCTCCATAATATATATATATATATATCAATAAGCCATTATAAAAAACTGAATTCCATTTTCAGAATGGTATAGTGGAAATCAAATTCATCATCCAAAGTACATCAAATTAATTAGCACCATTTTGTTGTGATTTTGGAAGTACAAGTTATCTAACTGAAAGGGAGGAAGGAAGCTTATCTGCTTTGATACTTGATATCAGATAGGAAGCAGAGATCCAAATCACACCTGGAGTTCTTTAATAAGGTAAATACAGCTATTCACAACTGCAGGTCATCCAGTGTCCTTTCCAAATGTGAAAGTTAGCCAACTAATCACCAGGTTATAGTTAGAAATCAGGGATCACAAGCCAGTTAAATTCCACTGAATAGTTTAATAATTCCTCAGTTCAAAATTTTATCTCATTGGTTAACAGTTTGTAGGATACCTAATTCTGCTGAAGACTGGTTTCCATGGAAAGTGAAAGAATACATTATTCTTTCTCCCTTATAAGTTGAATTGTTAGCTCTTTCAACGCACTGAATGTTTTTGGTAAAGAAATAATCCATTTTACATGATCACTCTTTCCTCCCCCAACATTATGAAGTTCTGCTGAGTCACACTGTTTTCAAAAATATACACTGTGGCTGAAAAGCAACAGAATTTCAACTCAATCTATTGCACTTTGTGAAGAAAAATATATTTATATATATATATTTATATATTATCCCCCGTTTGCCTTTGCTAGCTCCAGAAGGTAAAAGTAGCTCCATTTGGCTGCACAAGTTACTGTCTCCCAAGCAGTATTGTTTTTATATTTCGAAACAGACAGACCAACAACTAACTTCCTTTCCTTTAAATTATTTGTAGCAGTTGGAAGAATTTGAGAATAAAATCCCTCCAGTAGCTGCTGAGAAGTTTCTGAGTTTAGAACTTAACTTTTAGGTGCTATCCAATCATGGTCAACAAATAAAATGTTACTTATTTCCACATTTTATGTATATGTCCACAAAAAGAGCAAAACAAAGTCTCTCTTTGACTTGACACTAACACTGTGAGTTCGGGTATTACATGGATCCACTTGGTAAGTGACAATGATATACAGACAGAATGGAGGAGTAACACCAACATTATTGCACATGGTGTCTGGGCGAGCATTAAAACACTGCAATATGGGGTGAAGATTCTGTACATCTTGCTTTCTCTCAGCATTTGCTCTAGAGTTTTGATATAGCAGCAGTATCAATCAACATACATTGGTGAGCTGGGAGTTGTTGGCATTTGATCCAGGATTTTACAAACATAGCATGCAACATCCACTGTTCGTTCCTCATACATTAGAATGAAGGGATGTTTCTGGAAAGAAAAAAGGAATAAAACAGTCTCACTGTCAGTATCACAAAAAGTTATCTATAGGACATAAAAGTATTAAATGTCTCTATGTACCTTAACTTCTATGAACTACTGCCATGATTTCTACAATTTCTTTTTAGGAAAAACAATCCTTACATGGTTTAAAATAGACATAAAACTTTCAGAATAAGAATATGTAAATAAGACATGATTTGACTGAAGCCCTTCAAGTTATTTACAATGAATTGCCATGCAGGTCTATTATCCAGGCACAGAATTTCAATTTTATAATCAAAACCTGGGGGGAAAAAACTGGCTTGCACTCAATGCACCATAGAGAGAAGCAACCATCACTTAATTTTATATACCATATTTTTTGGAGTGTAAGACGGACTTTTTTCCCTCAAAAGAAAGGCTGAAAAACTGGGTGCATCTTATACACTGAATACAGCATTTTTTGCCTTACAAAACCCCGCCCCTTCACCAAAATGGCTGTGCATTGCCTTTAGGAGCCTTGCAGAATGCTCCTGGGGGCTGGGGAGGGCAGAAATGAGAGAAAAATGGGCCATTTTTTGCTTAATTTTGTCCCCCCAGCCTCCAAGAGCACTCTATAAGCCTCCTAAAGGTTATGAATGTCTTTTTTAAAACAAAAAATGGGTCTGTTTTCATGAAAAATGGACCACATTTTGCTTCCCCCCCCCCCCCGGAGCACTCTACAAGCTTCCTAGAGGCTATTCGTGCCCTTTTTTTGGAAAAAAAAACCGGGCCTGTTTTCACGAAAAACGGACTGTTTTTGGGAGGTCTGCAGAGTGCAAAAAAAATTTTTTTTTTAAATTTGCCTCTATAAAACCTTGGTGCGTCTTATACTGATGCGTGTTATACTCCAAAAAATACGGTAAGTGCAATATTGGAGATATTCTACAGCATGAAAAATACCAATGTTTCTATTACAGAGCAATCATTCTTCAAAATAGGAATCACCTAAACCTTCAATTAAATCTTGCTGATAGGTTCATACTCCATACTCACCAGAAGCTCCTTATACTTTGGCCTTTTGGATTCATCCTTTGTAAGGCTAAAAAGAGTAATAAAAAGATTACAAATGAAAATGATTGCAGAAAGGCATTTTAGTTAATTCTTGGATGGCACAAGTTAAAGGAATGATCAGAAACTGGTAATTCTAATGCATTTGGGTACATATTCATTTTTCTGTGAAGTTACTGTAACCTACAGACTACTTACTTGTTTTCAAATTCTGTACCCACAATGTACAAGCTTTAAATCTGTAGCACTCATTTATCCATGCTTCCTTTTTCCTGCCTTCCAAGCCTGTTCTAAACCCCTTAGAAACAGTTTTCTACAAAGGCATCTAATATATTAACATCCTGTCAAAATAGTAATAATTAATAATTAACAGTGGATCAATAACAAGACAGAGCATAGTTGGAAGATAGGGAAAAATAACAGCTTCTTTTAAAGAGAGAACACAATTTACATGGAAACCAGCAGGGAGGTTCATTCTATCCAGACTGAAACATCTGAACTTATTCATTCAATTACAAGATTTATAGGCCACTCCAGTTCATCAATTCTCAATTCTGAGCAGTGCATAGGTCTCAATATTGGAGATTAAAATCATACAACTATATCCTAGATTACTATGGAACTGCAAACGCTGAATAAATACAGTAACAGCTTGGTAGAACAATCAGATTTTCATCGATTTTCTAAAAGCCAGGAGGGTCAATTGTGTGTTTGGGAGAACAGTTCCAAGGGAGGGTTTGCAACTCAAAAGACATGTGTATGTGGCCCCTGGTAGTGACAGTCTCCTGTCAAGGGGACACACAGTGAGTCTACCCTACTGAATCTTATTGGATGGGCAAATATTACGGATTTCTGGGAAATGGTGGTCCCACAAATCACAAACGACTTGATGACAATCAGCATCTTGAATTGCACCTGGAAGAAAAGTAAGCTATGCAGTGCAATTGTTGGAGTAGAGGTGGGAATGGTAATGGAATGAGAAAATGTTAAGGGAAGAATTGTAGAAAATATGACTTAGTTCTGAGAAAGCGTAAGAAATTCAAAACAGCCCTGCCTTGATTTTGTTTAGTGCAAGGCAGAGCTTAGAGAAACTGTTACAAAAGCAAAAAAAAACAAAAAACCACCAGCATCCATATTCTTGTTTATTTGAAAGCCACTAAACAAAACTCCAATTTGGACATAAGGGCAATCTATAATTTAACTGCAGGTTCTTAGTTTTTGCCTTGTGTGTGCAAAGGGATAGTGAAATGGTTTCAAAAAACTGGTTTAAATATTGCTTATTAAGCCATAAACTGATGGTCAAAATGTGTTTTATAGAGTGTTTGAAACATTAACAAGAAAACAGACTGACCAAATTTCCAAACAAACCATAAAACCTATTTCTGTACTATTGACAAGAGACTGACATGGATATTTCCATGAAATCATCAAGAGTTGAGCAAGTCTCAAAGGAAATTTACTAGTTTACTAAAGTTACACTAACCGGAAAGTTCAGTAAGCTTAAAAATATTTTTCTTCTGCTTTTCTTT
This sequence comes from Thamnophis sirtalis, assembly GCF_051295495.1. NCBI lineage: Eukaryota > Metazoa > Chordata > Lepidosauria > Squamata > Natricidae > Thamnophis > Thamnophis sirtalis. The sequence continues at coordinate 119,517,166 of NW_028261383.1, forward strand.
TTACATAATTGAAAGTTCAAAAGCAATTTCTTTTACTCTTGTTACTTTAACGTGTCTGAATTCCTGTTTTGTTTGTAATTATTTTTTTGGTAGATTGGATGTTTCCCATTTGGCATACTAATTGCAATGAGACTCAGAAACCATTCATTTTATATCCAATATAATGTAACAAATGCAAAGCTGCAAATACTCCCAGTAGAACTCTATCAATTCTTGTCACTAAATATTATAGCAAGGGTAGGCAGTCCAATATTTTGATTAACTTGTATTGATCTCAGTGAGCAGAGTTACCGACTTGGAACTATGAAAAAAATATGGATGGTACCCAGTTGCCTACTCCCGTCAGAACGATGATGTGAACCCAGCTGAATGCAATCAGCACCATACTATGCCAAGGGCTAGATACTGGCGAGTCCATGCCCAAATAAGTAATCTTACTTCTTAGAAAATTTCAGGGCCAGGTGTAGGATCATAGCATACTATGGGTAGAAAACTAATCTCCACTCATTTCTATTTAGTAGATTGTCTCAATCATAACCTTAGATATGACACACCAATTCATACTTAAAAGCAAAAAAAGTACCAGGACCCTCTATGATAGGAGGGAAACATACTCAGACATAGCAGACACAGAATTCAATTCTGTAGTTCAATTAGCACAGATCATTCTGTTTATTCAGGACTTATCAATAGGTTATAATAATTTGAGTCATAGAAACGTCACAATAAATAAAGACTAGTATTAATTTAAACTATGAAATTTAACTGTCTGAAGTGATAACAACACATTCCTAAGAAAGGCTTATTAAATAAGCTATAGTTGACTACCGTATTTTTAAGAGTATAAGAGGCAGCTTTTACCCTCAAAAAAGAGGCTGAAAATCTGGGTGCATCTTATACACTGAATACAGCATTGTATGGCCGTGTATAGCCTTTAGGAGGCTTTCATCGTGCTCCTGGGGGCTGGGGAGGGCAGAAATGAGTGAAAAACTGGCCGTTTTTTGCTAAATTTTGCCCCCCTACAGCCCCCAGGAGCACTCTATAAACCTCCTAAAGGCTATGCATGCCCTTTTTTTGAAAAAAGAAATGGGCCCATTTTTGTGAAAAACAGGCTGGTTTTGGGAGGTTTGCAGAGTGCAAAAACTCTTTTTTTTAATTTGCCCCTTCAAAATCTTGGTACATCTTATACTCCAGTGCGTCTTACACTCTGAAAAATACGGTAGTTCTCATTATCACGCTTTAAGTATAAGCATAAACCATGTTATGCAAAACACAATGGTTGGATTTACTTTGGAAAAACAAAACAAAAAATTCATATTTTACCTTAGCACGTTATACAAATTTATTTATATAGATTATATAAACTGGTGGTTCTCACCATTTTCACCACGGACCCCCTTTAAATAACTCTGTAGCCATGGACCATGGCCACAGATCCCCAAGACTTAACTCAAGATTTACCCTTATTCAAGCCCGCATGAATCCCTATGAGAATCACTGTGCTAAACCGTTCATCCAGAAGAAGATCAAAATGAGACATACTCACCACAAGTTGACAAAGTTGATAAAACTTTGGGAGAACTCCCGTTCCTCTGAGTTGCTCAGTTGTGGTGGGTCTCCTTTGACCACTTGTGTCAGCTGATCAAATACACTATTCCACTTAGGATAAGGAAACCGTCCTGTGGCTAACTCATACTGCAGCAAAGAGATCAGCACAAAACATACAGGCTGAATTATTCAACATGAAGTTCACAAAAACAGAAAGAGTTACTGCTGCTATTATATATTCTTCCTTCGGAAGGAGCCGGTTGCAGGATATAGTGTAACACAATAGTTCTATAACAATGATAAAACGTAAATCAAAGCATTCCAACTGAGACAGTAAATGAATTGCAGATCTAATACTCCTAAATATCCTGTTTCCCTGAAAATACGACCTCTCCAGATAATAAGCCCAATCGGGCTTTTGAGTGCATGTGCTAAAATAAGCCCTCCATCAAAAATAAGCCCTCCCCGAAAATAATGCAACACTGCAGCAGCCATGAGGTGACCATGCTTGCTGCCTCCTGCACCTCAAAAATAATAAGACTTCCCCGAAAACAAGGCCGAGTGCTTATTTTGGGGGTGAAAAGAAAATAAGATCCTGTCTTATTTTCAGGGAAACATGGTAGTTAAAAGTAAAGATCCAGGCAATTATATCTACTAGGCATGGGGAAACAAGTATTTTAAACATTGTGTTAGACTTGGCCATTTGAGAGCTACCTTCCTGGGAAAGAAATTCAATAATTCACTATAAATAAGGCCCTACTTTAGATCAACTGAAAGCAGCAGTGGTTGCATTATTGGCGTTAACTACAGATTATCACAAAACATGTCTATGGAGATTCTCAGTCATCCAGGTCATGGTTGTCCCAAAGGTGCTTTTTCAAGAGGAAAATCCAGTTGCCTCTTGAAAAAGCACCTTTGTGATCACAAAATATGGTAAGTCAGTACAAGAGAGATGAACTTTTAATAGTTTACATTCTAAATTATTGAGGATATGATATACAAATAGTAATCCCTTCATTTGTGCCTGGGAGATCAGATTTGGCCATTCCCATTAAAATGTGTGTATTCTGTATAAACTGTAGCTTGGCACAAAGCACAAAGCCTCAATCCAAGAAAAGCCAGGACTAATCATTTGAAGCTAAACGGAAGCATACATTTATTTCCCATGGTCAAGGATACATATAGAAAAATTGATATTGACACTGAAAAAGTTAATGCTGCATGCTCCTTCAGATCTGTAACAAGTAATGGAACTGAAGATATGAAACAGTACTTCACTTCACTGGTGCTGACCAATGATTTCTCATTAGACAGGTACCCCCACTTCATTTATGCTATAAAAAAAGTGTGACTTTCTACTTGAAGCAAAGTATTCTTTACACAAGCAATGGTTTTATATGTCCACTAGGGGGAAGCACCACATGGTACAATAAAACTGAAAAAAGTGAACAAAGCCCAAACTGTACTCCTGATAAATTCAGATAGGCAGATATTTTATGTTTATAAAAGCAAGACCGCTCTAACTTTTACATTTCCCAAATTCTTTTATCACTTCATAAGCAGATTTAAGAACTTCTCTTCAGCAACACTCACTATTTCTTACCAATGTAATCCCTAAACTCCAGACATCAGAACGGACATCATATCCTTGCCTGGATGCACTAGGATCTATCCTCTCTGGCTGAAATAAGATAAGAAAAATAGGCATACAAGAGAAAGATCAAATATATTAAGAAATGGTATAAAGATTGCACAGTGAGATGGAGGTAAGACTTCATGTAACACCAACATTTCACTTATCAAGCATCACTTTCATGAAGAGCAAAAACAAAACAGAACACTACAATCTGGTTAGCAATTTCTGGGCTCTGTATGAACTGTGCCAATTAAGCATAATTTGATCAATTGTTTGTACATCAAACAATCTGATACATCTAAGCATACTTCAGGCCTAAGTACATGTCAAGCATTTCTTAAAACTGGTGCTTAAATTGAGTCTCTAAGTTGCTTGTATAATTTACAAGACAACCTGAAGGGAAGATCATGGTAAGAAACCAATGTGCTTTTAATTCGGATCAGGAACATGCTCTCAAAATGGAGTGTGAAGCTGCTTTTTGTCCAAAGCAAATTTAGGCACATTTTAAAGAGAACTTACTATCATGCCATAGTTTAGCATTCAAGGCCTCCACTCTTTTTCCACAATAAACCTGAACCCTAATTTTCAAACCTATTTCAATGACCCTTTTTCTCTTAAGGAAAAGCAAAGATTCCAATGATGATGAAATGTGTCTCCAACACTGTACTTCATGGAAATCATCATTTCCCATCTTCTTTTTCTTATTGTAGGAAGCTTTTTCTAGGAACCCTCCAACTCCGTCTAAGTTAAGACATTTATTCCTCCTGCAAATGTTCCTTGATCTGTCTACTATTAGAAAATCCAGATTATTAAAGATTGTTAAAATATGTGCATGATTTGCTATGCTACTTAGCATGAGCATCCAGGGATGTAATGTTCTACAATGAGACTGAAAAAGTCCCTAGGCTGCACAAACAGTAATATGCTTTTAGACATTAACATTTGTAAGATATCAATGATGTGATCTAGCCAGGTGCAGCATACTTAGAAACTTAGAAATAAATATAGAATACTTAAAAATAAATATGGAATTCTTTTTGCTGCCTAGATCAAATCTCTAAAATCATAATTCGCTCAGGGGGTCTTTTCAAAATTAAACAGTGCTTCTCTCCTAGCAACCAAATTGCTACACAATTTACAATTCTTATGTGTGTAATATTCCCACTGCCTCTGCAAAACTACTGACAGACACCTGCAAGAAACCTAATATGATTCCTGCTCTTCCTTATTCCCTCCAAAGGAATTAGTTTCAAACCTTTCTCTAGGATCAGTACAACCTCATTTAAAGATTTATTTATTTATGAATAAGAAATATTTTTGTGTGTATTAAAGGGCCAGAATTAAAATTTCATATTATAATTACATATTATATTCATATCCAAGTTATCTATCCAGAGCTTTAGGCAATTAAAATTGACCCAGAGGATTGATCCTGGATATTTAGTATTACTCTACATAGCAGGGTTGTGGGGGGGGGAAACCAAAAAGGGTTCATTCTTATTCCCATCTCAGCAATTAAATTTTCCAATCCCACTTACTGCCATATATGGCCGGCATCCAGCATCTCTGGTTTTGGCAATGGAGTCTACAAGTTGTCCACTAATGCCAAAATCACAGAGTTTAATATTTCCATTTCTATCCAGAAGAATATTGGAAGGTTTTATATCTGAAAGAAATAAAGGAAAGACATACTTAAGAGGGAAAATTCCAAATAAGATACTTTTATTTCAATCTACTGAAATCTCCCAAATAACAAGAAACAATATCAAGAACTTGTTTGCATCTTTGCTGGAGAAATCTGATGTTCTCTGTAATTGATCAGCTATGGGCATACTGTAATACAGCTTCTTCTCATTTGGGCTCGCACATACATATACACACAAACTGAGATTATCCGCTTTTAATGAAAATGACCATTGGCCTACCTGAAGGGTCCTTTTCTGGGTGCTGCGAAGGAGAGTCCAAGCATGGGTTAAATACAGCCAATCTGCCCAGGACTGAATTGAAACTTTAAGCCACGCCTCTGGTGCTGACTAATCCTCAGATTTTCTTCAATGAAGGCGTAGACAATGTGCGCTGAGAAGTTCAGGAACCAAGTCAATGAGGGTTGTAAAAAAAAACCACAAGTCCAGAAGAAATCATATGACAAATGGCGGAGCAGATCCCAGGGTGGAGTTGGACTCTCCTTCGCAGCACCCAGAAAAGGACCCTTCAGTTAAGCCAATGGTCATTTTCCTGGGTGCTGCTCTAGAGAGTCCAAGCATGGGACATACCCAAGCTAAATGTCGCTAGGGTGGGAAGCGGAAGCATCCAGGGTCTCTCCGCTGGTATGAATGCCTTGGAGCACTCACCTCCCAAATGCCCCCTCTGTAGAAGCAAATTTGTCGAGTCTGTAGTTTCGAACAAAGGGAGACAAAGAAGTCCACGTGGCAGCCTTGCAAATCTCCTCTATCAGTGCCTGGGTAGGTCAGGCCGCCGTGGCGGTGGCGCTTCTGGTGGAATGTGCAGTGATATGGCGTGGCACTGGAATAGATTGAAAAACGTGGGCCGTGGGTAATACAGGCCAGTAACCAACATCTGATGGTCTGAGAAGAAACTTTGTGGCCCTGGGATGCAGGTTGAAATGAGACAAAAAGTGATTCAGAGCAATGGAAGGCAGCCATAGGTTTGATGTACTTACGTAACGCTCTACAAACATCGAGCATGTGCCACTTTTTCTCTTTGGGATGTTTGGGGTACGGACAAAAATCCGGAATTATCACCTCCTGGGCCCGGTGAAACCAAGAGTTGATATTGGGTATAAATGCCGGGTCCAAACAGAGGATTACTCTGTCAGGTTGTATCAAGCATAAGTCTTCACGAATTGACAGTGCTGCCAATTCAGAAATTTGCCGTGCTGGCGTGATGGCAATCAAAAAGGCTGTCCTAAATGTAAGATGTTTGAGGTTGGCTGATCCGAGAGGTTCAAAGGGCGGGCCAATGAGAGCCTGTAACACCACATTGAGATCCCATGAGGGGTACCTGTAAACGACCAGAGGCTTCAGGTTGGTTGCACCCAGTAGAAAACTATGGATGATGGGATGATGACCAAGGGAAGAATGCTCATCTACTGTCAAGATCGTGGAAAAGGTGCCACCTGTTGTCTGAGAGTGTTAGGGGCCAGGCCTTGGTCGAGTCCATCTTGCAAAAAGTCTAAGATCTGAGAAATCGTAGCCGTAGTCGCCACAGTGTCATGCTCTCTGCACCAATTGTTGAAGGATTTCCACGTGGCGTTGTATATTCTGGTTGTAGAAGGCGTCTAGATGCCTGAATGCTGTGAATGACCTTGGTGGAAAGACTATCCCTACTTAGGAGGTCCCTCTCAAGTGCCAGACGGCTAGTTGTAACCACTGGGGCTCTGGATGTTGAAGCGCCCCCTGGCTGAAAGAGACCTCATGCTGGGGAATCTGCCAAGGGGGGTTAACGGAAAGACTCACCAGGTCGACAAACCAGGTCCTTCTGGGCCAGTAGGGAGCCATGAGTAGAATTTCCGCTTCCTCCAACAGGATTTTTCAGAATCACCTTGGGAAGAAGAGGCCATGGGGGGAAAGCGTGCATCAGTCCTGATGGCCACGGACAGTGGAGAGTGTTGACCCCTCGGCTTGCGGGGTGTGGAACCTGGAGAAGAACCTGGAGAGGTGCGTGTTCTCTGGGGTGGCGAACAGGTCGACTAGGGGATGGCCGAACCTCTGAGACAATTGGTGGAACAGATTCTGGTGCAGGCGCCACTCCAAGTGATCGACCGTGGCTCTGCTCAGACAGTCCGCCTGGATGTTATGGACCCCAGAGATGTGCTCCGCTTGGATCGAGTACAGGTATCTTTCCGCCCACCTTCCCAGGCACTCTGTCTCCTCCATCAGAGACCTGGAGCGAGTGCCCCCTGGTGGTTTATGTGAGCCTTTGTGGCCACATTGTCCATTAGCATTCTCACGTGATGCCCCACTCTCAATTCTAACCAGTTGATGCTGTGGGACACTTCGGGCATTGACCAGCTGCCTTGAGCAATCTGGTTGTGGAGATGAGCGCCCCAGCCGAATAAACTAGCGTCCGTCGTGATGATGAGATGGTCTGGCTCTTTGAAGAGGGTGCCCTTCCCCAGCGCGGGGGACAGCAACCACTGGAGGGACTGACGTACCTTTGGTGAGACCTGAACCAGCTGTTGAGAGTTGCTCATGTTGGCCCTCTGGTAGGACAGGAGGAGCCATTGTAGGTGTTGAGAATGAAGGCATGCCCAAGGTACTATTGACAGGCATGAAATAATCTTGCCGAGGAGTTGTGACAGCTGCATGATCGATGTCTGCGATGACTGCAGTACCTGCAACACCTGGCTTCTGATGCTTGCCAACCGCTCTGGAGACAGGGAGACCTGGCACCTGGTGGTGTTGATGATGGCGCTGAGGTGCTGCAGCCTGGTGGTCGAATACAGATGATTCTTTTCCTTGTTGATGGAGAACCCGTGATGTTGAAGGGTTCGCAGTGTGTGCTGCAGGTCTTCCACCACTTGTTGCCATGACAATGACTTAATGAGGACGTCATCCAGTAGCAATGCAGTCATACCAGGCGAGATCACAGGAAGGCCACCACCACAGCTAGGATCTTTGTAAAGGTCCGAGGTGCCAAGGACAGGCCGAATGGCAGAGCCCTGTACTGGTAGCGGTGGCCTGCATAAAAGAATCTCAGGAATCTGCAGTGAGCTTTGAGAATGGGGATGTGGAGGTAGGCCTCCTTGAGATCTATGGATGTTAAGAGATCTCCCGGCCTGATGCAAGCCAGAATTGACTGAAGGGACTACACTTGAACCTCCGGTATTCTATATGATGGTTTAGTTTTTTTAGATCGAGGATCCCCCTCCTCCCCCCCAGAGTTCTTTGGGACAAGGAAGAGTATTGAATAAAACCCTGTCCTTTCCTGACCTGGTGGAACTGGTTCTATGGCGTTTATGTCTCGGAGGTGAGGGATCTCCTGTTCCATGAGAGCCCTCTTGACTGGACAGGAGGGGATTGGACACCAAATGAATTATCGGGGAGAGGGGGAAATGAACATTAGACCTATGCGTATCGTCTGAAGGACCCACTGGTCCAACGTGATCCACTCCCATTGGACGTGGAACAGCTGTAGATGCCCTCCTATGGGAGCCGTCCGCTGATGGTCACTTATAACATCTGGAACTGGATGCTACACGGTAGGGACGTTTAGAGAAGGACTGTTGATGGTTTCTGTCATGAAAGGCCTGGCAGTCCTGGGACCTATCCATGCCTTGAGAATAGGGACGTTGGAAAGAAGTGGAGGTAGACGGCTGCTCTGAGTTCCGAAAGGGCTGCCTCTTATAAGTCTGGGAACCCTTGCGGTCTAATTTTTTGTTGACTGAAGATATGACCTTTTTGTCAACAAGGACAGGATCTAGGGCCTCCCCAAAAAGCTTGCCGCCCTTAAAGGGAGCAGAGGCGAGCTTCCACTTGGGGAGCATATCCATGTTCCAATGCCTGACCCATAAGAGGCGCCTGGTGGTGACATTAGAGGTCAGGGATCTAGAGGCAAACTTAGCAGCGTTCAGGGTGGCATCAGCAGTGTATTCTGTCATTGCGATAATTTTGTTAACAACCTGCCTTAATTTGGTATCTTGGCAAGGATCTGCCCTGGACAGAAAGGATGTAGAAGCGGAAGTTTTAATGGCCCAAGCCACCGTCTGATGAGTCTTGTGACAGGTGTTCTTGGCTCTTTTGTCCTCCGCCTTGAGCCCTTCTAATAGTTCAGGGGGGAGCACTGAATTGGAAGTGAACGCCGCCACAGACAATTTCAGTAAATCTTCTAGACTTGGATCAACCGTGTACAATTTCTTGTCATTACCACTAAGGGTAGCAAGGGTGCCTGGCTGTGCCCACTGCTTTTGCACTACATTAAGAAACAATTTTGGAACTGGCATAATTTCCTGAGTAGGTTCCGGCTCCTCAAAGAGTCCCTCACTGAGGTCCTCCGGTGCAGGAGTAGCCGGAGCCAGGGTGCTAGTACGCAAGTGGGTCAAGGCTTTAGCCTTGTTCAAAATAGTCTTGAAATGAGCATACTTGAACAAGCCAGAGAACACCGGCTTGTTGGGAATAGCAGCCTCATCCTCGGACAATTCTGGTTCTAGCCTTGGACCGAGGTCCTACTCTCAGTCAGAATCCTCAGCCAAGGATGAGTGTGATGATTGAGGGAGCTAGGCCTGAGCAACATCTTGTGCAGGCCCAGGGGTTGGGGGTGGGTGGGATTTGTGCGGGCGCTTGGCCTGTTGCAACATGCCAGCCTCTATCCCATGGGAAATGGCCCTGGCAATGACATCCTGCATTTCTACCGAAAGATCGGGTCCCCTATCTTCGGGGGGCGAGCTCCAGGTGTGGGCTGAATGGCCGGTTGTTGGGATGCAAGGGGGCCCACTTTGAACAGCTCCTCTTCAGGATCAGAAGGACATGTAAATAGGTCTGCTTGATCGGCCATAGAAGGCCCAGGGAGCCTGCCATTGCAATGGAATCTGCAGAGGAGAATTCCTGGCCTTCATCCTCACTCTCCAACATTGAAGAATCCTGACCAGGCTGAACCCCGGGCGAGTGATCCCCAGGAGAAACAGGCCCAGAAGGCTGGGCCTGTAGTTGAGCCCTAGAAAACTGTTTTTCTAAAGCCTTTTGGCGCTGATGGCATCTCTGTCTAGGCCCGAACTCTGCTTAGTCCCCTGTCTAGAGTAAGACTTGCTTGCTCTCTTGGCCTCCCCCTGGCTGCCTTGCCAGCCTGTCTGGTACAGGCCCTGCTGGTGGAGGGACCAATCTGTTGCTGCTCAGGCGCCCCATCTGCCATGATTGAATGTGGGGATGTAAGACCTGGAAGGTAATTTTCCCCCACTCACCACCTCAGATGAAACTGGCCTTAGCGCTCTGGTGCAGAGGCACTGAAGGTAGGAGCAAGCAAAGCTCAGCAGTCTTTGATTGGTGAAGGAGAATGGTGCGAACTCCAAGCTCCCATCACCCACACAGGTCAATTAATGTGGGGCACGACCACGTGGGCCACAAACCTCCCCTGCTACCCTCTACCATAATAGTGGAGCTGTGAATTGGCAAACCTGCCGGAATTCCAGACAGAAAGGCTTCTAGTAGTGACCTGCAAGAGACAGGCAATCAGGTAGCTGTAGCTGCTTTTTGCGGGAAAAGGAGGTCAACAAAATGGCAGCTGGAACTTTGACCCTTTTAAAATGGCCACCACCGATGAGACTTTTACTCTGGATTCCAGGGAAGGGGCTTGCCGCCGATGGTAGCTTAACGAAGCTGCTCTCAGAGTTTTGGTTTGTATATCTATTTAAAATCTTAGATATCTCTTTTTCCAGGCAAGGAAATATGTGACCCTCTCAAAATGGCCAATGCCACATGCAACCCACTTAAAATAGCCACCTGCATATACCAGAGAGCTTTGAGGCTCCGCACCAACAGCTGGCTCACTCAGAAACACGGTCAGCAGCAACAGATGTCCCAGCTGAGTTACAATCGCAGCGGTATGGCTGCGATTGTGCTGGCATCGGCACTCTGACCCACGCACCTTCCCCAACAGCAGCCTGCAGCCTCACGGTGCCCGAGCAAACTCAGGACACCGGAGAGGTTGTAATGAGAGAATCAGTGAATTAGGGTCAAAGGAAAACTCACCAAGCCTGCTCCAATAATCAGGAAGAAGATAAATTTTGTAGTAAAGTAGAAAAATAGAGAGTCCAAGCAATCACTTAGGAATGAAGAGAAACTGGAAGCGCGTCCACTGGGCTAGCTGAATTGAAAAAAATCTGAGGATTAGTCAGCACCAGAGGTGTGGCTTAACGTTTCAATTCAGTCGTGGGCAAATTGGCTGTATTTAACCCATGCTTGGACTCTCCAGAGCAATACCCAGGAAAATTATGCAGCATAAAAGCAAAATCTAATCTGATGTATTGTACATCACGAATTACTAGGCGTTATATGAAGGCACACTGTTATTCTGAAGGTCAACATTAATTCCACTAAGTGACACGTAAAGTATTTGCAATTTTTTTCATGAACTTGTTCTGAACATATGGGTCTGCTGGTAAAAGCAAAGAAAAGATTAAATTCACAATGCCTGCCATGGTGGCGCATTGGTTAGAATGCAGTACTCCAGGCTAACTCTATGCTCACTCCAGGAGTTCAATTTTGAGGGCCCAATGACTCAGCCTTCCATCCTTCCAAGGTGAGTAAAATGAGGACTTAGATTATTGGGGGCAATATGCTGACTCTGTAAACCTCTTAGAGGGGGCTGTAAAGCACTAGGAAACAGTATATAAGTCTAAGTGCTATTGCTATTATTTATTTAATCACAGGAGTTGGATTATAACTTTTTGCAGATCAAGCTAGCACAGTAAGCAATAGAGAATGCTGGGAGTTTTAATCTGAACTGGAAAGTTGCAAGGTCTTTGTCTTTACTTTAAGCAGTATTTTAATCTTTCTGGGGGCAGTGAGTCGTCCAGATTTCCCAAGGGTGAAAGAAGGAACTACTATTATTTTAGTTGGTCATTTTGGGCTTTCCATATAAAGAGTTTCAATTTTATTGTACATGGACTTTAATTACTAGTATACCCTGAGAGTATACTAGTATACTTTAATTATTAGTATACCCTGAGAGTTGATGTGGAAAATTACATTAGAAATTCAAATAATTTATAGTAATCTAAAGCAAAAAAAAATCAATTATGTCACGGTTTGGCACCTGGAACTTCCTTTCCTGCATTTGTGGGAAAGAAAGTGATGGGCAATTTTCTCCATTTCCTGAAAGTTCCAAAAATGACTCCTCGCTGTTCCAAATGCCTTACTCTTTAGATTTAGATTTAGATGGATGGATGGATGGATGGATGGATGGATGGATAGATGGATAGATGATAGAAAGAAAGAAAGAAAGAAAGAAAGAAAGAAAGAAAGAAAGAAAGATAGATAGATAGATAGATAGATAGATGGATGGATGGACGGACGGACGGACGGACGGACGGACGGACGGACGGACGGACGATCATACAGGCAGAAATGAGCAAATATGACCATCTTTACTAGTGGATCATCATTTGGGGGAAATAAAACTGAAGGTATATTCACACAAATGATGTGTTAAGTAATGATCCACACCAATACAATAGAGAGAATAGCAAATTAAATTAAAACAAATTAGAAATGGAAAATTTTAAAGGCTTTTAAAATTATAAAGATAAATTATGACATAATTATATTTCTTAAATTACATATAGACACATGCAAAGTCTCTGAATGGTTCCATGTTTTAGATATTTCCAAAGATCCAGTTTGAAAAGTTACTTATTTGTATAATAAAGACATACCCAGATAAGCCTACCTCTGTGAATGATTTTCAAGTTTTCTTTTAAGTGGTTTAATGCTTTCACAGTCTAGGAGAGAAGAAGAAAGATTAAGGGAGTTCTACTGAAGTCCTGTTAATATCACAATTCCAAATCAACAAATGCTCTCTACATGGGGCTGCCCTTGAAGAGCACCCGGAGGCTCCAGCTCGTCCAGAATGCGGCCGTGCGGGTTGTCATGGGGGTACCTAGGTGCTCCCATGTTACACCCCTTTTAGGCGGCCTGCACTGGTTGCCGGTTGTTTTCCGGATGCGATTCAAGGTGTTAATTATGATCTTTAAAGCGCTCCATGGCTTAGGCCCAGGGTACTTGCAAGACTGCCTACTGCCACCGGTAGCCTCCCACCATCCAGTACGAGCCCACAGAGTTAGCCTCCTCAGGGTGCCATTGGCCAGGCAGTGTCAGCTGGCAACGCCAGGGGGAGAGCCTTCTCTATGGGAGCGCCTTCCCTTTGGAATGAGCTGCCCCCGGAGCTTTGCATAATCTCCGACCTCCTGTCCTTCCGGAGCGCCCTAAAAAGTTGGCTTTTTCCGCAAGCAAGCCTGGCCTGAATAGAATAAATTAAATTATTAATTTTAAATTGTTAGTTTGATTTAAATTGTCAGTGGAAGGTTATTGGATTGCCTATTTAATCTTTTTAAACTTTTGTTACATGTATTTTTATGTTGTACACCGCCCTGAGTCCTTTGGGAGAAGGGCGGCATATAAGTCTAATAAAACCAAACCAAACCAATATATTTCAGGAAAATTATAAAGCAAAAATCCAAAAGTATCCCTTCAAAGTCGTAACAATAAATGTTTACAACATAGTTGATTAAAAAGAAAGATAATTGGAAAGGGTTCAATAGTATCAGTAAAGTAAGAAGAAATATGAGCTCAGGTAGTCCTTTGGTTATGATCCTAATTAGGATTGGAATTTCCATTATTACACAAATCCGTATACATATTCGCTTTTCCAGGATTGACACAGTTAAAATCTCAATATAGCTTGCTTTTCTCAAGTTCATTTATCTGATCAAGGGAATTTAAACAGTTATGATGGGAAACTATAATGTATGGAATGACTCCCCTTCCTACTTAAATAAACATGGTTTAAGAAGCAGTAGCAGCATGGTTGCGATGGTTTGTAGAATTTCACTCTATGCATCTTTTTCACCATCCCATTGAACATCATTCAACCTGCCCTTTTCTGTGTCAATCAAGAGAGTGTTAAGTAATGGGCTCAGAATTGCTATGGTTGAAACTGGGTTTTATCCTTTCTACAAGATTCTCTACATTACAATTCTGTCCTCTTCAATCAGCCAAACAGCTGTCTGGGTTGTAGCAGGATAGAAAGTCCACACATAAATATCGTACCCTACACACATACATACCATACTCACATTTGGTAGTGCACATATACATAACCATATTCACACTTCATCCAGTGAATTACAAACATTTTTTTCTTAGCAAGCAAAATAAGCCATTTGAAAAGAAGTCAGTGAAATATCAGAGTTTCTTCAGTAATAAGTCTTAAATAAATAAATCTCATTGCTGTCTAGAAGCTGGTTTGGGAAAGCAAAGCAAAGCAAAGTAAATCAGAAGCAGGCACAAAAAAAAAGAGGAGCTTTCAAAGAAAACTTACAGCTAAAGTGATTTTGCCTAGAATTTCTTCTGGAATAACGTCATCTAATACACCATATACATATTTGTAAAATTTATCAAACGAGGTAGACATGAGCTCCATACAGATCCAACAGTCACCCTAAACAAAGAAATAAAAAGGATTATTATTTTTATTGTTAAAGTGAAACAAATGTTTTGGATATTCTGTGTTAATTAAAATAAGCAATGAAAATCTTCTCACATATATTACTGCACATTCTATTATCCTAATGCTAAGCAAGCAAAAATAACATTCTTCAAATGTACTTCTTGAATAAATTCAAAATTCATCTACTTCTTATATTAGAGGGAAAGTTATATATATATATATATATATATATATATATATATATATATATATATATATATATATATATATATATATATATATACACACACACACACACACATACACGCACGCACGCACGCACGCACACATTAGTACTTTACCTCTAATATATATACATACACTACCTGATTGGTTAATGGGTGTACTGTATATTTAAATGATACTGTCCTTTAGTTAGGAAAAAAACCCAATCAATTTCATTATATAAAGACAATTATATTTGATTCATGAGTGGGTTAAATTTTGATGACTTACTTAACTCTTGACTGAATGAAAAGAACATTATTCTGTATGACTTTGTATGTCACATTATATGTGATATAATATCAACAATAACATTTTGTTCCTTGGCATTCAGATTTGCTCCATAGAAGCAAGCTTCTGTAAAAAGACGAGGTTGCACAGCTTATCAAACTACTTCTCTAAGGTGCTATTAGAAGGTGAATATTGGACATATATCCTTTTAGGTACATGGAGTGATCGCAAAGCTCAATAACCATGAGTTCAATGCCCTGCCCATAACATGTCCTGCACAAAATGAAAAGAAAGAACTCAAGCATTCTTACATTCAATTGTTAGAACTAATCCTGATAACATTTGTATTGTAGGTACCCCACTTTCTATCTTGCCCTTCAATTAATGCATGCTATGACTCATTAAACCTTCTGAAAATACCTAAACGTTTGGATGCAAATTAAGCAAATTCTGAGTGCCAACCTCTCTGAAGAGTGCTCCATAAAACTGAACAATATACGGGCAGTCACTACTTCGCATTACTACATCCAGATCCATTAAAAGCTGTTTCTGTTCCTTTTCATCCACTGTTGACCTAATTCTCTGAAAGAACGATAAGGACAAATCATTAAACTCAAGTCATAGTAGACAGATTTTTTAAATATAAATGGATGTTATCAATCTGAAATATTTTAGAAAGGGAGAAAGTACTAGTTTGGCAAAGACTTAAATTGAATAGAAAAAAATTAAACCAGTTCTTAAGTTTAATCATACAAAATACATCTGTAATCATACAGAATACGAGAGAAAGAAAAAAAAAACCATCAGAGATAAAAGCTAACACATGTCAGAACTTATGTTGATGCTTAATATGGCTCATTATCTGCAGCAGTGTTTCCCTGCAACACACATTTCTATGTCCAATGCCCATCTTCCAGTGGGTTCCTCCAATATATCCCTTCCCAATAAGCTTTTAGTCATATTTCTTGAAATATGGAAAATGGAAGCTAGGAGGTGCTATTTCTCAGCTGCAGCCTTGTGAAAATCCTTCCCTTACAATTAAAGCATACACTATTTTTCTCAAACTGCAGAAACTACTGAAGCTGGGACTTTTTAGAATAGCATTCAGTTCAATAGTTTGTTGCCATCACCTTTAACTTACTTTGAATGACTTACAAAGATTTAATTGATATATATTTGATTCTGTTATCTGTTTATTTTTCATCATCGCTCTTATTAAAATCTATCTTGACTAGTTGTAGTTCTGAATTCATGATCTTAATTTAATTTAATATTGATCCTTGATTTTTTAATGTATGTTTTTAGTGATCCCCCCCCATATACACTAAGTCAATAGAGATTCAACTGTATATAAATAGAACAAATAAATGAATTTTAAGGTTAAATTTTTGAATTTGAAACAATTTGATTACTAATACTGCAACCTATGCATTTATTCTGAATGTTTTCCCTGGTCATAATGGCTGTGTAGACAATTAATTCCATTCAGGCACAGAAACAAAATTCCAAGGATCAATAAGTGACAGAGAGATCAATGTTGCAAATTTCTGAACATAGAGAAAATATTCATAGGTACGTTGGATAACTTTTGCCTATTAAACACTTACTGATCACTCTATATCATTTAAAAAGAACATTTAAAAGTATTGTGAATAAATATATTATACATAATAATAGTTTTTTAATGCAATTTAAAAGACATGCTGAATTTCTACATTTCCTTTTTAAGAGAAATGTTTGTAGTAAATAAATAAATTTAAATTCACACAAAAAAGGTACAGCTGCTGCAAATAATTCAGAAGTGTATTTTTTTACTAGCTGTATCTTGGAAACTGTTGGACAACCTGTAAGATATGATGAAAGCAAAGGCACCATTAGGGTTCTCAAGGGAGATAATTCTTGACTTGCAATTCCATACTACTAAAAGGGCTTGGGTTATATTTGACCAAAAAAAGAAAAAGCATACTATCAACTATTGGTTAGCAGGATTTCTGAATGTTGCTGAGTATAATATTGTTGTTCTAATCGATCCCAATGTTTTTTCATCTGTTATTTCAAAAAAATTATTGTGCTTTGAAAACCATTATTTACAATATTTACAAGAATGAAGGCACTGACAGTTTTCATCTTGTGAACAGCAGCTTTTACTTTTAATATAGGTTAATGCAATATTACTTTACTACAGTATTAAGTTTATTTGTATACTTTCACTGTTCAGGCAATAACTTAATTTTTCCAATTATTCCAGTTATTACAAAAAAAATTCTGTTGAGATGTAATATTGTTTTAGAAATTCTTCCTGTCATTATAGAAAATCCATGTGATACCTTGCTTAGCTTGTCAAGATCAGTTCATTGCCTCAAAGGATAATTAGTCCTTTTTTCTCCATAAGATCATATTTCTTTGCCTACTTGCATGATTAAAATATTTGCCTTCCACAATTTCTTACAAAATAGTTCTTCACAATTTCTTCCTATGAATGAAAACTTTGTAACGCTAAATATAACTGAATTGCAAGGTATGGGACACCTGATAAATATTACAAAAATATCTAAAGCAAACAATACCAGTGTTTTTTCTGAGGTACACATAGTACAGTAGTCTAACATTGACCATTCATAGTAAGACATGGGATTAATAAGGTAAATGAAGACTGTTCAAGCATTACCGATGACACTATTACTCTACTAATCTCACTTGAATCATGATTTTTAAAAAATATTTAAAAGCAAAACTTTATTCTAAATTAGTAGCAAGGATACCAAACTACACTAGAATCTTCTTACATCTATACTGAAATCTGCAATAAACAAAACAACACCACAACTTTGGTGAAATTAGTAAATACCTTATTTTTTGTTTGTTTTGTTTTGTTTTCTTTGGCTAAAGAATCTTCAAGTTGTTGGATGGAAGCCATCTGATAATCAAATACTAAATTATATCCAATAAAAAAATGCCAAACTATGTCCTGGACTAACATTAGCTAATATGCTTAGAACTGGCTCACTAGACTAAAATCATCTCAGCCTCAAATCATCTCAGGTCTACATAGCTGTCTTTCTTGTAGTCTTCTCACAGAACCTCCTCAACCTTGTTTACTTCAGTGGCTATTTGCAGCAAATGGTACAAAGTGGTTTTTCAGAAGGGGGATTTAATCCCTCTTTCACAAAGGTGTTCCATGGACATCCACAATTCTAATGCGAACCTTTTTTTTTTAGCAATTGTAAACAAAGTAATTTAAAACTATGCATGGCATTGAGTTATAGTCTAAGCAATCAGATCTCACACTAAAAATCCTTATAGCAACAATGGTCTATTCATACTATAGATCTCTAGACTTCACTGAAATATATAGTATCCTATTCCTATCTATTCTCCAAGGAATAGTTTCCAAACTACACAAGCCACAAAATAGCAGACACAAAAAAGTTTTGCTTTATTCCAGAGGTATGCTATATGTTTTCTGGGCAATTCTTCAAGAACTATCTATCATTCTGCATCCCAGAAAATAATAAACAAAAAATTCTATTTAGAAGTTATGGATATTGAAGATATTGCCTACTATCCAAAAATGAAGTCTTGACTATAAAATGCATTGGAAAACAGAGGAATAATAAATAATGTGGATAAAAGTGCCAAATCCAGTCAAAACATCTGGCTGATCAGGTTTTTTTTTATCCTGTTTTTTTTTTTTTTTTTTTTGCAGTCCAGGGTCTGTATTTTCAGATCAATCTAATGTTGATATATTCATTGTGTCCTAAACTGACTGGTTGGCTTGTCTTTCTTGTCAGATTTCACAGGATAAGAGTGAATAACCATCCCAAAGTTATCCAGAAGACTTTCATACCTAAGGGGGGACTAGAACTCACAATCTCCTGGTTTTAGTCTGGTGTCTTAAATTACTAGACCAAACTGGCTCTTTCCTCTAAAATTGATTTAACATATATTTTATTCTAGTAGTCTCTTTAACTCAAGCAATATCCCCATTATTTATGGCACTAAATAAACCAACAGTTCCTCTAACCTTCATTGTTTTCCTTTAGATCTAATCATTCCTAGAATGTTAAGATCTCCTATGACCTAAGTAGAGGCCTGAAACCATCTGTAAAGTAGTTCTTTTGTGTATTTCTTGAATCATTAATGTGCTAAGTGATAACCTACTCATCCCAACTCTTCAGATTGTTCCTGTTTATAAATTTCTCTTGTTTTATGAACAATATTTTCCTTGAACAGCTGAATTCATTTTGGCATTTTATTGCCATTTCTCGTAGAAATTCAGAATCTATGGCAGCTAAAAGTGCCAACTTTTAGCTGCCATTGAACAAATGTGACAGAAAGGCCTGACATAAATATTTCAAGCAAGCAAACCAATATTTAAAAGCATAAAGCATATAGGTATTCTAGATAAGATTAAGATTATACAATATGTAAAAGTAATGCTAAGCGTAGGTATGATATGAATAATGTAGAATGCATAGCTTAAGCTGACAAGTTAAAACCTAAATGTTACATAAGTTTTGCTAATATTCTAAATCCCCACAGGAAGTCTTCTTTGAATGGCTGCCCTTTCATCTCAGAATTAGCTTATGCTTAACCTCTCTGGCAGAGCTCTAAGAACTGCATAAGCTTTTTCTAGAAAACACATCAGATGCTTATTATAAGCAGAACTCATATGCTATTCACTTTCATAATGTCTCCAAGCAGCATAATGGGAGAAATAAAATATACATATAACCATACTAAATATGGATACTTTTAAACAACAAACTTCATTTTATATATATATATATATAAAATGCGACCACAATTGAGCCCAACATTTCTCTTGTTAAGTGAGACATTTGTCAAGTGAGTTTGCCCCATTTTTATGTCCTTTCTTGCTACAATTGTTGAGTGAATCACTGCAGCTGATAAGTTAGCAAACTGGTTGTTAAGTGAATCTGGCTTCCCCAATAACTTTGCTTCTCAGAAGGTTGCAAAGGGTGATAACATGACCTTGGGACACAGCAACCGTCATAAGTATGAACCACTTGCCAAGCATCTGAATTTTGATCACATGACTATAGGAATGTTGCAAGGGTCATAATTGTAAAAATGGCCATAAATTACTTTTTTCAATGCCGTTGTAACTTTGAATGTTCGCTAAATGAACTGTTGTAAGTTGAGGACTACCTGTATTATGTGAGTGGTGGACTATCAAAGTCTTTACACTGAACCAAAGAGTAACAGTAAAAATGGCTGTAACACTTTGAGACTATTCTTCAGCAATTCAAGCTCTTATTTTCAAAAGTGAATAAGCCTCAGCCAAGATTCTTCTAATTTTTTTTCTTGCATAAAACATGATTTTATAAAACTGCATTCCCCTACTAAGAATAAATTACACAAATTTAGGGCAAAAGAGGATAATGTCATTCCATGCTCTTTCAATCTCTTGAAGTCTGATCAATGGGGCATAACAAAATGACTGGCTACTGATTGCCTACTGATCAGTAAAGTATATTGCAGTTTTTACATTCTCTTCTATGGAAAAATCTAAGGGGTTATGACTAATAGAGCTATTGCCTCTGTGTTTATATTGTACTTTCTCAATGTAAAAGTATAGTTAGCACTGTGAAAATGTATAATATACAGATAGTTATATAAATGATGTATCTATGTAATTAAATCTTCAAATGATCAAATGTAAAAACATTACTAGTTTGTTCAGCTTTTCAGCAGATGAAATGTAAAACATGCATTGTGCATGCATTAGGAAGAAGTCTCAAATTAATAATCAAACTAATTTATTTTTGCTGCTATTATATTTGTAGGGACAATATAACAAATATGCTTCTACTAATTTTTGCTAATCTCAGTGCCTTCGTTGTGCAAACAAGCTGCAAAATGCTGTTTAATTGCTGCTTCTACAGTTAGCTATTGGAATTTTAAATCATTTTTTATTAAGTTTCCTGTACATTTTCTAGTTCACACCCAGTCCTTTATTGCCACAGAATGAAAAATTAGGGAGAAAAAAATTCTCAACAATCCCTCAAACCATATGAAGTTCTTTTGGATAATGATCCACTTAAAATGTACTAACCATATTATGTTCAGAGTTCAGATCAAAATATTTTGATTTCATCCAACTCCTGAGAGAGTGGAATAGGAATGAGGAGAGCTGATTATATTTATTGATGTAACTTAAAAGACATCTACAGTGCTGTTGGAGAAAAGTGGAGAACATGTAAAATTCCATAAACTGGTTTTAATCAGTGGTTCCCAACCCGGGGTTCACAGACCCCGGGGTGTGTGCACATGATGTCTTCACAGGGGGTCCATGAAGGCTTGAAAAAATGTTATGATTTAAATCTTGTGTTAAGTCTTGGTGGTCTGTAGCCATGGTCTATGGCCACAAAAGGTATTTAAAGGGGATCTATGGTTAAGAAAAGGTTGAGAACCACTGGTTTAAGCTGTCCATGAAAAAATATTTTTCATCTGTCCATGAAAAAATATTGTACTTGTATCACTACCGTGTTTCCCCGAAAATAAGTCAGGGTCTTATTTTCTTTTGACCCCCAAAATAAGTGCTTGGTCTTATTTTCGGGGAGGTCTTGTTATTTTTGAGGTGCAGGAGGCGGAGAGCATGGTCACCTCATGGCTGCTATTGTGTTGCAATATTTTCTGGGAGGGCTTATTTTTGGGAGAGAGCTTATTTTAGTTCATGCGCTAAAAAGCCCGATTGGGCTTATTATCCAGTGAGGTCTTATTTTAGGTGAAACAGGGTACAACTTTTCAGCATTTTTTAATCCCATGTTATGAATATGCAAACGTATTTTTAAAAGAAATAATGGCCTAATTTTCTTTAAATTTTATAAATCACATCAGATTAAACAGTAAAAATACAGTTCTCTCTGCTAATACAGCACTTATAAAGTGCTATATAAACAACAGACATTTGTAGAGTGCTAGATGGATGAACGTTAAATTCTCCATCATGTTCCATCCTACAGTTGGAAGTACAAATAATTATGGGCATCACCTACTTTAACAGCCATAATTTGCCCACTTGGTTTGTGGACCATTTTGTTGACAGAACCATAAGCGCCTCGTCCAATTTCTCCAAGGTCTTTCAAGTCCTCTGCAGTAAAATCCCAATGCTGTTCAGGGGAAATCTTCAATTTTCCTGATGATTCAATGCTGTGTGTTCTCAGTCTCTCTCTGTTAAAAAATTTGGGAAGGAATTTTTCCACATTTTAAATAGTTTAAAACCTTTTTCACCAGCACCAATCAAAAGCATTTATATAGAGGAATGTACGCATAACTAATGCAAGAGGGTAATCTCCAAGAAGGAGTTAGATGGAGGCAAAGTGCAAGATACTAACTTAATTGTAACTACTACAAAGAAAACAAAAATGTTATTTTCTTATGTTGTGTCAATTTTCTTTGAGGATATTTATAAATTCCTGGCTAAAACATGTTACTAGCTATGCTTGGAAATGTTTTATAATTTGTCCATTTAGAATAATTATATGGCAATAATGATATTTTTATTATCTCTATTAATAATATCATTAAAAATTTACATCTGTAGTCATTGCATTTTATTAGAATTGGTTGATCTTAACACAAAACCCCAAATTAGAAGGGCTTTATCTGTTCATTAAACTTCCAAAATTCATTATAAAGCAGCTATTTTAATTATATTTGTGAAGTCAATTAAAAGCCACAAAATTATTGCTGCTCATTTTTATCCCTAAAGGAAGGAAGTGTATAAAATATTTTTGTGGCAAAGTGCCAAGTAAAAAAAATTTTTTTTTATATCTGATCAATATAAAAGAGAACTGCTAACACTAACCTCTTTAGCTCCCACTGTGGAAATATTTCAGAGTTACATTTCAAAGCTCTCCCAACACAGTTAAATATGATTGTCTTGGCAAAGAAACTTTACTTTTTAGTTCTTAGATATGTCCCTGTTCGGGTCTTTTCCCATGTAAGATTGAGATTGTCTTGGCAATGTTTTGGCGAGGTCTCATTCACCATCTTCAGGCTGCGTTTTGGGCTTAAAGTGTGGTCGGAGCTGCCGTCTTTCTATAAATCTTGGTGGGTGGGTGTGGAATGCTGGCTTTGTTTCAGTAAGTGAAATGATTGGTCATGTGGTTGTATCATGAAATAGAGAAACACCCCCACAACATGAATAACCTTGATGATACCTCCCACCTACCAGACATCTGGAAACCAGCCCTAGTCAATAAACGAGCCCCACCCACCACCCAGATGGAACACAACACAAAACAACGGACACACAGCCAGCACCAATCAGCACCAATCTACCAATCATGATACAACCACACAAACAATCATTCCACTTACTGAAACAAAGCCAGCACTCTACACACACACACCAAGATTTATAGAAAGACAGCAGCTCCGACCACGCTTTAAGCCCAAAATGCAGCCTGAAGATGGCGAGTGAGACCTCGCCAAAACGTTGCCAAGACAATCTCAATCTTACATGGGAAAAGATATATATCTTGATGTATATATCCATCCATGATGGCACGCAGAGCCCTCTCTGTGGGCACATGCACCATCGCCAGCTGCTCTTCTGGTTTCTGGAATGCACATATGTGCCAACCAGCTGGTCTTTGTGGGCGAAAATGGCCTGAAAACAGCCCCCCAAATGGCCATAAAACAGGCCATTTTCTGGCCATTTTCTGGGCCTAAATGGCCTAAAAACGCCCCCAAAACAGCCATGCGCATGCTGAAAATCTGAAGATCAGCTGGCTGGCCAGATGGTCCTTGGATTTCTGGCATTCCGGCGCATGCATGCACGTTCTGGTTTGGGCACTTGGTGCCGAAAAGGTTTGCCATCACTGATATATAATTTTATTGAGGTTTCCAACTATAAATTGACTGAGAGATGTCCAGTGAGATAGAAGGGAAAAACAAACATTATATAATAACATCATATGAATAACAATTTCCTGAGGCTTCTGATCCTTCCCACACATTTTAATATTTTAGGGGACACAAACTACACAGAATGTAGGACTAATGGAGGACTGAGAGGCACAGAATGAGGAAGGCCATATGTGGTTGGAATTTTTTTTAGAAAGTTGTTTTTGGTTTGTTTGTTTTTTGCTGTAATTGCAATACAATATTTTAGGGTTAATTATATTTTTCATGTTTCCAACACAAAATGACAGGAAACTGTATGGCTCGTCTTCAAAAATCATCCCAAAAAGTTTAAAATGGTACAGAAAAAAAAAAACAAGGAGTAAAAGAGATTACTGACCTGTGGATCACAGAAAACATACAATTCTCTATCATTAATATGTACCTAGTTGTTCAAAACTGCTAGGCTTTCTAACATAACCAAATAAATAAATTAAAAAAAACTGAAATAAAAAGTTGAGTGGAATTGAAGTATAAGGAACACAAATTTCAAGCTTTGCCATGACACTCCTAAAAATAATCAGCCCAATTAAAAGACCATCATACTGATGCTGGCATACTGCAGATTATCAGTAAAATGAAAGTGCTTGCCTTTCAGGAGAAACTTGAGATGGGGGAAAGAGTCAAGACACTACTGAAGAAAACAGAACTAGATATCTCAACTCCTAGAGGAAAACACCTGGATTCCATAGTAATTGCCCTCTGCAGCCCATATTGCTGAACTTGTAGAACAAGGAAGGTGAACTATAGCTCTTTTACAATCTGTGAACTGGCTGGCTCAGGAATTCTGGGAGTTGAAGTTCACAGATCATAAAAGGGCCTTAGTTCCCTATCCCTGGTTTAGAACATACAGCTGTCTGTTCCAGGGCACTGATAATTCAGATAAAGAATTTAATTAACAAGATAGATAGATAGATAGATAGATAGATAGATAGATAGATAGATAGATAGATAGATAGATAGATAGATAGATAGATAGATAGACAGACAGACAGACAGACAGACAGACAGACAGACAGACAGACAGACAGACATAGAATCACACCCATACTTCCCTCCCCCCATAGTCTATTGGTCCTTTATATAATGTTTTGTACATCTTAGGCAGATAATAAGAATATAGCTCATAATATAGCACCTGAGGTGTCACAATTTTTCTAGGCTCAAAGTTATAGTTTTCCTACCTTCACCTTGCAAATACTCACTGCTCTAGCTACTTAACTAGTTCCTTCTTAGTTTAATACATACTTGCAATGAATAAACAGGATAAAAAATGTTAGTGGAACTTAAATTTTTAACTTAAAATCAAATACTCATTATCTTTGTTGTTCAAATAAATAATTTGGCTCTGTTCAACATAACAAATTTACTTCCTTTCTATCCAACCTAACATTAACATCATCATAATCTATTCAGATTGTAGTTCATAACAATTTCTTATTAAAAATAAAAAATCCATATTACAAGCTCAAAGGCATGATCATTAAGAACAAATGAAAGATTTAGGTTAAAGCAGAATTCAAAGTATATAATCCAGTATATTTTAAATTTTCAATATAGATTTTTGAAACTGTATTAAACTGTTAATACCAATATATGTTAATTTTTTGATAAGCACTTAGAAAAAAATTATTATTTACAAAACTACATTTTATCAGTCCAAGAGAACAAAAGACAAACATAAGGGGCAATTCTAATCCTCATCTTCACCAATGTATCCAAAACTAAGGACACTTGAGAATAAATCTCAGGAGTTGGACCATGTGAAATTAAACACCGTGGCACGACATAACCGCGAATGTCAAAAGCGCGCCGACAACACCGCGGCGCTAAAACCGCGATGTCAAAAGCGCGCCGACAACAGCGCGCCGACAACAGCGCGCCGACAGAAGTGCGATTTAACTTAAGGTAAGGTTTAGGGTTAGGTTTAGGGTTAGGTTTAGGGTTAGGTTTAGGGTAGGTTTAGGGTAGATTTAGCGTTAGGTTTAGCGTTAGGTTTAGGGTTATTTTTAGGGTTATGTTACAGCGCGCTTCTGTCGGCGCGCTGTTGTCGCGCGGTTTTGACGGTGCGGTTTTGTCACCGCGCTTTAGTCACACGGGCTTTAGTCTATCGCGGTTTTGTGGTGGAACCATTAAACACATTTTGTCTTTATCTACTTATGATTGAGGATAAACTAACACCTATGTAAAAAACTATTTTGCAGCAATGGAAATAAATGTTCTTCCTGTATAACTGACATATTTTCAGTTATTTCATGACTGTTAGTTATTGTTCCAGTCTTTTTTCCATTTGATGGATAAACAGTTTTGTGTATCTAAGTAGAAATGTTTAACTATGGAAAATGCGTTTTCACCAAAACTGTTTTATATCCATAGTAACTCTTGTTAGTATTTCCCTGCAACCTCACTGTCTACAAGACAACATCCACAATTGGATGAGTAACTGGAATTCTGCATTAATATTTCATGTATTGCATCATTTAGCATGTATATGTTTGGTAACACTCGGAGTTTGGTTGGGTTTTTTTTGCACTTTTCATTACCCAAACTAAGTGAAATCATCAGTGCTAGTAAGGAATGGGGTTTGTTCTGTTTATATTCTAGTGTTGATAGGGATGGTCTTAGAGGTTTCTTTGGCTGGGCTGTTTACTGTTGGCTCGTTTGACAGTTTCTTGATTGGATATTGCTTACTTCTTGCTTGTTAGTGTGATGTTAATCTTGGAGTAAATCTATGCTAATCTGGCTGATGATTACTGATGGAGATGTGCTGAGGTCAAAAAGACCTAAGCATTTCTCCACCAGAAATGAGCACCCAGATGAGCATAGATTAAAAATTTATGTTTTTGTGAGGCCACATTTATAACTGTCCAGGGCTGAATGCAGCCTTATAATATCAGACATGTGTTTTAGAGCAATAGTTTGTTTTAATCAGAATTGGTGAACAAGTTGGGGTAGAGATTATATACATTTCTTCTACAAGATAGAAGTTTTACTAATGATTAGGGATTCAGTTTACCTTGCAGATGCTGCATGTGAGAATTCATGGACTTGGCAAGCAACCTTGAATATCCAAAGGAAGTTTGTACTTTCAGACTGGCAAGATTGATTTCGGCCCTCCTGGATAACCAGACAAGAAACACTACTAGATAAGCTAAAACTATTTTACTGTACGGCTACTTTAACAGAATCTTACAAGTCTTACAATTCCTGCCCGTCCCTTTTAACTTCTAGACATTTAGGATAGGTCCTTCCTATGTTTCTTTGACTGCAGGTTTGAATTGCAGGTTCTTGCTTTTCTTGTCTGATGGTTTTCTAGGCAGCATCTGCTCTTCCCTTTGCTCAAAGTTATCTATGAATTTCATTATACAGAGAAATAGCTTGTTTAGTTAATCTCTCTGAAGTGTTGTTGGGGGGGGAGTGGGGGGAGAGAGCTCAGTGACAGCACAACATATAACTGATTGTAATGGCAAACATGACTGACAGAAATGCTGCAAAGGTCATAAATGTAGACATTAGTGGCAAAATTTCCTTTTCATCACCAATGTAATTTCAAATGATCACTTTCCAAGGCAGTCACTAATCAAGGTCTACCCTTATATTTCTTGGTTGCCTTTAAAGACAAAACCCATTGAAAGCAATTGATAAACAGGAAATCATACTGTTACTCTTACCACTATTACTACTCCTGTTTGCAAAATACTGCCAAGTGCTCTAGTGTGAAATAAGGTTCTCCCACCGCTCTGTGATCCAGATATTTCTTATCCTGGTCTTTCAGAAGGCCTTAAAGATCTAGCAAGAGTAGTAGATCTACTTCTGGTGCTGCCTGGTTTTTGTCATCTTTTGTCCCATTTTTTTTACTTATATTGTTTTATTGTGGATTTTTGTTTTTGTTTTAACCTGTAAACCTTCAACAGTTACAGGGAATCAGGCAGTGTACAAGTTTAATCAATCAATAAATACTATTAATAATAACAGCAGCAGCAATTAGTTACTAGTATCTGCTAATGCAAGCTCTGGCACTAGAATAGAGGGGAAAACCTATTCATGGAAAGTAAATAAATGAATCTTTAGGGCTTTCTTTAAAAATGGCAGTGATGAGACTTCAATAAATCCTAGGTAGATGATGATTGACCAAAATAATCACTTTCAAAGATTTTAATTTGGTTAAATACAGACAGAATTCTTAAATCACAAACAGGTTGACATGGGTTAAAGAGATTCCCAAATTGCTTCTGTGCTTTAAATATTGGAACCAATATAGTTGAAATAGTTTACAAATACCCACCAATAATAATGAAGTTGATGCCATATAGTTATCACATTTTCTCTGTCTCATTCTTACCAATTTACATATACAGACAATTTTCAAAGGCTACTCACCACATAGAATTATTGCCTGCAGGTGTTATTGCTTTAAATTAAAAGTTTTCAAGAAATAAGCTTTTGGAATGGAAATCTTTAATCATACCATACGCTAGAGCAAACACTATGCCCAATTAAGCTTTGCCTCTTCAACCAAATCATTACTGGGTCTGAAGATTTTTCACTTCACCATCTTCTCTCACCAATTTATAAACAGGATCAATCTTACTACATTCACAACTTCTCTTCCTGCAGTATTTCTACTTTTACTCAATCAAATAAATTCAGCTTATAGATTCATAATGATTCCTTTCCCAAAGGTATGCTGGAATACACTAATGCTTAAACTATGCATTTGAAGCAAAACTTTTTAAAAAGCAGATATTCGTCAATCATTTATTTTTGGATAACCAAGTAGCCCAATCACTTTTTCTGTACTCTCTCATTTCAATCCATCCACTCATGTTACTTAAGAGAATAGTCTTTTTCCATATCACATTCATTTGAATCACTGTAAGCGGCTATATAAATTTTATAAATAAATAAATGTGGATTCTTGTACAATTTCTCAGTACTCATCCTTGATTCTTACATTACTGACGTATAACATGGGACATCTCTAATTGATGTAGTCTTACTTTCATTTAAAAGTACAACAAATATGATCCTAACCCATACTTTCCAACATACTAAATGTACTCATCATTTCACTTCGGGATCAAATTACCTTTATTTAAGTCTATTACATCTCTTTCATTTCTTTCTCTTAATTTCCGAAACAAACTGCATATCTATTTTTCTCATTAATTCATTTCCTTAACATTAACTCTTCTTCTATTATATGTGTCGAAGTGGTCACCCATTGAGCCCAGAGATATTTATCTCTGATCAGGGCTTTGGCTAATCAAGGATTTTGTACAGTTTTTTAATAAACGAACACTAGTAGGTAATCAGCTTTAGTCATACCTGTACTACAAGTAGCATTTTCTCCTAAAAACAATGGTACTGGCCAGTTTTATCCCAATTGAATGCCAGAAATGCAACTGAAGTTTACTTTTATCTCAGGTATGCTAGTGCTATTTTAGTCAAGTCAAGGTTCTGCTGCCTATGCCTGCAGCTATAGGCTATGTCAGCGATGGCAAACCTTTTTGGCTTGCGTGCCATAAGTGGGGGGAGCTCAGGGGGGGTCATGTGCAGGCGTGCTGCACCCATAATGCAATGTGCGACACCCCCCCAGTGGCATGCGCACACTATAGGTGTTCCCCTCATTTTTTGCATGCTTTTTTCACCCTCCCCAGGCTCCAGAGGCTTTATAGGAGCCTGGGGAGGGCAAAAACAGCCTCCCCCACCCCCCCAGACGCCCTCCGGGACCTTCAGGAGGCTTCCCTAAAGCCTTTGGAGCGCTCAAAACAACCCTCCGAGCAAACCGCAAGTCACTTCCGGTTTGCTCGGAGGGTCGTTTTGAGTGCTCCGAAGGCTTCAGGGACTTTCAGGAAGCTTCCCTAAAGCCTCCGGAGCAGTCAAAATGACCCTCCGAGCAAACCAGAAGTCAGTTTCCGAACTTCCAGTTTGCCCATAGGGCCATTTTTTTTTTTGCGCTCCGGAGGCTTCTCGGAAGCGCATGAAGCCTCCGGAGGGCCTCCAGGGGGGGCTCTTTTCGCCCCCCCCCCGGCTCCTATTAAGCCTCTGGAGCCTGGGGAGGGCAAAAAATGGCTTTAAAAAAGGGTGAACTCAGCTGGCTAGCGTGCGCATGCGCGCTGGCCAGCTGACGGGGCAGCGCCTTGCGTGTCCTGACAAATGGCTCCATGTGCCACCTGTGGTACATGTGCCATAGGTTCACCATCACTGGGCTATGCAATGACACATTCAGGACATAGGTTATTACTTAAGTATATACCTTAACCTTTTACATGGAAAAATAAAAATATTCAAATATTTCCCCAATTGCTAGAAAAGCTACACACACACACACACACACACACACACACACAATCTAGAATAGACAATACAGGTAGTCTCTGGTTTGCAACAGCAGTTTGAACCACAATTGCTACTCCTAAACACCGCAGTCATAAAACACATATGACATCACTTACTAACAACAATTCTGGAAGTCCTGCTTCCTATCGTTAAACAAGGATAGTGTGGGTTATTACACATGTGATCACACTTCGACTTTGTTTTGGGGAAATCAGCAGGAAACATTGGCAATTGTGATCACATAAATGCAGGAACACAACAGCTGGAACTCTAAGGATCCTTCATAAGTCTCCCTTGTTCATTGCCATCACAAGTTTGAATGGCTGCTGAATGACTGATTATAACCTGAGGACCATATGCATCATTAAATCCATAAGAATAACAGCAACAACTCATTAACGATCTTCATATCTAAGAATCCAATTTCGATCAAAAGACAGACTGTTGTAGACTTCAAAACTTATTCTTAAAATGTAATATTTAGTAATGCACTTACTAAAACATTAGTCATAATTTAGATTTTACAGGAAATGTCAGAGTTCCAGTAAAAGTAACAGAAATCACATCATAGTAAACATTTAATAGTCAAAGACAATCTTTCTCAGAGACAAAATAAGGGTGTTTTTTTTTGCTTAAACAGGAGAGGCTCCTGCACTCTTGAATTCTGCTTCTTCTTTTTTCTAGGCCTACCTATTTTAAATTCCTCCTTTCTATAATGTCAAAAAGATATAAAAGACTGGCAAAAGATAGCTATAGGCTTGTAGAAATTGAGGAAAGAGGAAAACAGAGAATTGCCTCCCATTCTTTCTCATTCTAGTATAACAATAGATCATATGATATACTGAATATATGAATACACATAGCATATTAATATTAATTTGAAAAAGCCAAAAAAATCCCTAAGCAATAATAAGGCCATTTCACTATCTTGGCATATGATTTAGACACCTCTACCACTTCTCGGTTCCTAGGCATGAATATCTGCAAAGGTTTACACATGAGCAGTTTATCTTCTGTAGAATCCACCAAAGCATGGTAGGCCAGAGATGATTATGGATTCAGGTCTATGAAACTGCTGCCTGTTTATTGTATGGAGTTCCATTACATCTGATTTATGCATAAAGTAAATACAATAGCAGAGTTGGAAGGGACCTTGAAGATCTTCTAGTCCAACCCCCTGCCTAGGCAGGAAACCCTATACTGTTCCAGACAAATGGAAGGTCTTAAAGACTTCCAGTATTGGGGCATTCACAACTTCTGGAGGCAAGCTGTTCCACTGATTAATTGTTCTGTCAGGAAATTTCTCCTCAGTTCTAAGTTGCTTTTCTCCTTGATTGGTTTCCACCCATTACTTCTTGTTCTACCCTCAGGTGCCTTGGAGAATAGTTTGACTCCCTCTTCTTTGTGGCAACCCCTGAGATATTGGAATACTGCTATCATGTCTCCCGCTAGTCCTTCTTTCTATTATATTAGACATACCCAGTTCCTGCAACCGTTCTTCATGTTTGAATCTCCAGTACCCTAATCATCTTTGTTGCTCTTCTCTGCATTCTTTCTATAATATCAACATCTTTTCTATATTGTGGCGATCAAAACTGAATGCAGTATTCCAAGTGTGGCCTTACCAAGGCATTATAAAGTGGTATTAACACTTCATGTGATCTTGATTCTATCCCTCTATTTATGTAGCCTAGAACTGTGTTGGCTTTTTTGGCAGCTGGTCACTGCTGGCTCATATTTCAATGGTTGTCCACTAGGACTCCAAGATCCCTCTCTCAGTTACTACTATTGAGCAAGGTACCACCTATACTGTACCTGTGCATTTCATTTTTCTTGCCTAAATGTAGAACCTTACTCTTTTCACCACTGAATTTCATTTTATTAGAAAGTGCCCAATGTTCAAGTTTGTTAAATGTATACCAAAACTATAACACATCGTCATAATAATAATGAACTGATCTAGGCACAAAGAGAGAGCTTCATCTATCTTCTGGATTTTGGGAAATGATTCATAAATTGAAATATTAGGCTTATTTATGTACTAAGATTAATTATCCTTTGACAACTACTATAAGAGTAGAGTGTTTATAATTGGAATATTTTATGGAACTTCAAGTCAACTCTGAAATAGGAAATGATTTTATTTATTTAATGCATAGAATCAACTGCTTTGTTGCTAGAATGGGGCACTAGACATTTTTATTTTTCTTCCTGTATAAAGAACTAACACAATTATATCCATTCTTTAGTTCCATATTATCCAAGATATGTAGAATTAGGAAACTGTAGTTTTTCCTGGTAATGCTCAAGTCTTAGCAGCCTCAATGAGTGTTGTAATTGTGAAGTACATTGGAAGATAGATTAGCAATATCTGTAGGGCCACAGGTACTTCACCTCAGTTGTATAATATAACTGACTCAGAAACATGGTTTCCTAAGGACACTTCTGAATATGTCTGAAAAACTTCTCAAAATGTTATTACTGTTGGTCTTAGGAAATATATTTTGAGAGGTTTTCCAGGTGTGTGTGTGTGTGTGTGTGTGTGTGTCTGTGTCTGTGTCTGTGTCTGTGTGTCTGTGTGTGTATCTGTGTGTGTGTGTAGAAGGCTCACATACTTACTTATTGTATTGCTTGAGAATCATATGTATTATTGGAAAACAGATTCAGGGGAAATTTCATACAATGCAGTCCTTTTTTTCATAATCTATAAATGTATCTAGCAGATACATTGCTGTACATTTTGCATGTTCACTTATCCATCATTTTCTAAACTTGATAATTTGGGGTAATTATCTGTAGCTCCTATTGTAAGACAGATATTTGTATAAGTTTTAGAAGAAACTTTTTGAATGCATAGTATTATTTATAGATTTGATTTGGTATTATGATTAACATTAGTGTTAATATTTAAACACTTTATTTTGGTTTCCTCTGATAATCTGAATCTTAGAAATTTAAATAAAGTTAAAATATCTATTTTAGAGATTTTGAGCCATGGTGGCACAGTAGTTAGGGTGCAATACTGCAGGCTACTTCTAATGACTGCCAGCTGCCTGCAATTTGGCAGTTCAAATCTCACCAGGCTCAAGGTTGCCTCACCCTTCCATCTTTCTGAGTTGGTAAAATGAGGACCCAAATTGTTGGGGGCAATATGCTGATTCTGTAAAACTGCTTAGAGAGTGCTGTAAAGCACTGTTAAAGCAGTATATATGTCTAAGTGCTATTGCTAAGTGCTATTGCTATTTGAAAAACATTTTAAATAGTTAGTGTATTCCAGGAGAATGAAATATGTTTGTTTGAAGTACATTGAACTCACTCATTACCATTTATAGAATGCAAAATTTTATCTGATAAATACAAAATTTATTCAATATTTCTGTATATTTATTTATGAAATTACATGCACATCCAGACCTCTGTATGTATCCTTTTAAATGAACTAAGCATGAATTGAAAACTCCAAAACTCCTTTTATTCTCTTGTCATATTTGGTAATTTTAAAACAATCACATATTTTTCTCCTTTGCAACAATCCACTTTTAATAATGAGCATGATCTCTTAAGGATGCATTATTATGAAATATACGATTTTGAAAAAGGCAGGCAAGATCTGAAGATCTGAAGTTTAGATTTACAATCTGCAACGTGTTTACATTCATGTTAGGCTCTGCCGTCAAAGAAAACGTTTTTTTAGCACCACCTGTTGGCATTAAAGAAAAAATGAACTGAATTCCATCAAAATTTAATCTTATAAATAAAATGAATTACCGAGTTATATATCTAACTCTCACACAACTGATTTTAAGTAACCAATATTATGTAGAGTACAGAAGAGGAATACTATGGCAAATAAATTAAAGGAATGTGATGAAAAGAAAATGTAATTAAGTCTAGTTTACCAACATCATTCACTGTACCTCTCAATCTTTTTATTTTTGCAAATCATCCTTCCTTTTATCACATCTCTGCACTGCTTCATATACTGTTTTTTGTTCTTTAAATACCGTGCCTTTAATTATGTTTAATTTTAAAAGAAGGCTGTTGTAATTCAATACAAAGTAATTTTGAAAAATACTATTATTTTTACAATAATAATCATTTTAATGCCAGTGAGAGTTAAAAGGGACAGAGACAGTACTATAGATATGAACATAACAATAAGTTCATTCATATGCAGATAAAAATGAGTATATAAATTGAGCTATTTGCATAATTTTACAGCTGTATTAATTCATTCATGATATGAAAAATTCCTGCAAGGTACTATAATCTTGCTGATGATCTCTTTTTGGCTATTATTAACATATTATGGGCTAACACACAGTTATGCTTACTGTAGCCTGCTGGAAAGTTTCACGATCATCTCCGCCTCTCTCCTTTTGAAGGTGAAGGGGGCAATGTGATTACTACCCATTGTTGCTTGAGTATCACTTCAGCCAGGAAAAGGATTATAAAAATGACAGGAAAACACAGTGCTGTTACCATATAATGCAAGAACATGCATAGATAGTCACTGAGAAGAAAGCCTGCTTCAGACAAAATATACACATTATCTCCTTTATCCTTCCACTTGAAAAATAAAAAAGACACTATAGTATATAAATTAATTTGAAAGCCTTGTTAAAATCAATGTACATTAAACTGCAGTGCGTTAAATAAAAGCAAAATGTGAGGCTTACTCGAAAGTAAGTCATATGGAAATCTACTGAACTAAGCAAATTCATTACATTTTAATTTCCAGTGAAGTATCTTTAGTTATCATATGAATGAACTACAATTGAATTGTTTGTGAACTGATAAACTATCTCAATGACGTATTGTATTTTTTCACATTGTTTCATCATATTTTGATCTCACTGCTTATGTCTTGGATCAACTAATGAATAGTAACTATAATTTGATTTTTAGGGTGGAATGGATTTAATTCAGTTTGAAACACTGAAGAAGCTGGAGATATCTTCATTTGTCTGCTTATTCAATGGTTTCTTGAGGAACAAATAAGTATTTCCAGATTCTATTCTTTCATTGACATTTCCAGATAAGAAATATACTATAACTCTAATATTCTCTAATGAAGGGGCTGGA
This sequence comes from Thamnophis sirtalis, assembly GCF_051295495.1. Classification (NCBI taxonomy): domain Eukaryota; kingdom Metazoa; phylum Chordata; class Lepidosauria; order Squamata; family Natricidae; genus Thamnophis; species Thamnophis sirtalis. The sequence continues at coordinate 119,552,387 of NW_028261383.1, forward strand.
ATAAACTTTTGGAGGGGGGGGGGATATTAAGAATCCTTCCATAAAAATAGAGAGGAGGTAATGCACATAGAAATGACTATATAAAAATCTCCTGAACCTTCTGCTTAGTAAGTATAAAAAAATAGTTAATGCTTCTTTTTATGTTTCTTGAGAATTGTTTTTAAATAAAATCCAACTAGAGGCTTAAAAAGAGAGAGAATAAGCACTTATGTTATATTAATCATATTGGGAATTTTAACAGGAGGAGAGTGTGTGGGAGAATCCAATGATCCTTTCTGGAAAATGTTTAATATGTATATGAAAAACTCAATTTTGAAGCAACTTGTCCAAAGATAAGCTAAAGATTACTACAGCAATTGTTGTGAGCCGCCCAGAGTCCCTAGGAAGTGGGCGGCATACAAGTCTTATTAAAGTTGCAAAGTTGCAACGCAAGATTGATATATCATTTAGAGAGAGTCATCACAATTCCTAAAATGATACATTTGAATCTGTCCTTTCAAATACTGAAATTCATGAAATATAGTAATTAAGCTATCTAACCCTGCATTCTCAACTGTTTAAGACAAAGTAATCAACTTTAATTGTTTCAGCAGTAATCATTGTTAATTTGATAATTGCATATAATTCTTAAAAGGAATTTACTGCAAATATATTTTTCAGACACAATAGAAGATTTCACTTTATTCCTTATTATCATCACTTTTAAAAAGTGGGAATACAATTGCTTTAATCCTTGAAATGTGCATAAGTTGTTAAATTAATTTTTTCTCCTTTCATGAGAAAAATAATGCCAGTTATCTAGTTAGAGTTCCAGAATATTTTGTCATAATTCTACAGCACAGCTCAACAGATTCTGAGCCAACATGTGGCATTCAAAAGGAATACTGAAAAATTACAAGGTTAAAATATATCAGTAACCTATTTTTATTTTATATATAAAAATATTAGATATGGCCCAGATTAATGCCACATCTCACCTGTTATAGCTTAATGAAAGCAGAGTCACTTTTAATTTGAACTGCAACAAGAGGATCTAAAGGGATTATTAACATCTGAGAATTCCTATACCATCTTGCTGCCAATAATCAAAACCTTTATACTTTTTCATTATAATTATTTATTGTTTTGATATATTAGCCTGACCAAATTAATTTTATTTTAGCAAGCCAACATTAATTAGGGGTAACATTTCTTTGTACAAAATTATTGCCCTTGGGTAATCTGACCAACTCTGTATCTGAAGAGAAACTAACAGCTTTTAGAAAAAAGCTCAAAAGTTGGCACTTACAAACCAAAGTTTAAATTACTACATTATCTCTTGCCCTTTTATTATGATTAGTTCAATAGTGTTAAGCAAAAATAGAAAACATAAATGACTTAATAGCAATTATGAAATGATGATTGAAAATAAATTTTGAAGTAATGCAGCCAAACCAAAAATCTAATGAATTCTAAAGACCAGAGATTCAATTTAGATACTGCAGCTAGACCACAATACATAAGATGAAGCCACCTTGGAAGAAAGGTGCATAAGTATTTCCATGGATTTCCAGCATGATTCTGCAAATAGCTACATAGTATGTTTCTAGATCCCACCTCTGAATTTATGCTGAAATTAAGGGCTTTATGCCCTATGCTTTAAAATTTGATAGCAATGAAATAGAAAGCAAGAAGCATTATTAGTATTTCCATATTCTGTTTTCAATCTAATTCATCGTAGCTTCTTAAATTACCAATAGTAAAGATATAAATGCATTTTCTGTCACAAACTCATATCACTATTACAGCAGTATGTGTTAGTGTAGTTTCCTTTTTTCTGTATATATATTCTAAACATTATGTTTTCTATATATAATATTCTATATTGATCTACTATCTGTCCAGCCATCAAAATAATTTATTAGTATATTTTATTAAAGAGTGATTACAAATCTATCTGTATCTAAAGTATTGCAGTCAAGCAACAGATGCAAAATATATATAAATATGAGAAATGATACTAAAGTAATACAGACCTTATATGAATCCTCACATAGTGGAGGATTGCCTATATTAAGAGTGGATAGTGAAACTAGCAATGGAAAAGTAAATTATGTTTAAAGAACATGAACTGTCAAACCATAAAGCCCAGAAATGAGGGGGGGGGAGAGAGAAATCTACTCTAGATACTATGTAAAGTAATTCAGAAAATCTAACTCAGAACGATTCTGAGCACATGCTAATAATCACATCTAAAAATATTAAAATATAATAAACAATAATAATAAAATACCTTTCTGTCAAATTCAGATTCTGAATCAATACAGATATATATATAGCATTATAATTACCAAGACAACAAATAAAGTAATATTTGCAATGCAAAACAAAATATAACTTCTCAAGATGAAACAAAAAATAACATACTAACCATATTTACTGACACAGCCAAATTTAATAAGTGTATTTTTAAATAATGACTTTTAAAGTAGATATATTTCTATATATAAAAAGAAATGAATTTTTAATAGAAAGTATCCATGCCTCCTAAGCAGATCTAAATTTTGCAGCTAAGAAAATATATCTATAATATTTTTAAAGAATATACACATCACTTAATACTTCTCCATTATCCTGAAAGAAACAAAGATTAACAATTCAAACCTCCAGTATGGTGCAGCTAGAAACAAATCCCTACCTCATAGAAGGAACCATTCTATCTGAGCTTTCCTATAAATGGAGTGACACATTATTTCACAAGAGTTATCAATATAGTTGTGTGGAACTGAAGTTCAATTTAGAATAAATAGAAGCAATTAACTGTTTAAAGAAAAGCTAGAAGACCGGAAAGTAAATTTAAACTAGTTACAGTCTTGGTCTCTCTGTCCATAGTCTTTTATATACTAATCTGAATAATCAACTTAAAACAGTTCAAAAATACTAACCATAAAAGTTTTCAAAAGGTATGTGAAAATTGTCTAGATGAAAAGGCCTTATTTGTTAACTTTATTCCTAAAAATAAAGGTAAATTATGGACATATGACAAAAGTATTTAACATTGAAGACTTCAGTGCAATTATACAAATATATACACAGAAGCAGGCCCACTGAATTCAGTGGAACTTGTACTCAGATAATTGTAATTTGTAACCTAAATTTCTCAAAGTAGGAGAAATCTATAAGGCAAGAAAAATGATACAATGGGTCTGATTATTACCCAGCACAATTTATATCATACAAACTGTCACAGATTATGGAATAGATTTGTTCACTGAAAAGGAATAACAATACTGTATTTATGTCAAGCACCAGTTATACAGGAATTAGATTGGAACCATCTGAAATTCACTATAGTCTTCGAATGTTAAATACTACAGAAAAAGCTTTTTTCTATTTTCTATTTTGATAATGCCATTTAGCATTAAGAACATAGCAGTTATCTCCAGCAGCATAAGTGAAATTGAGGATGCCGGGATTTGAACCTAGAAGCTGTTATGACAAAAAGCCACTATCACAAAGAGAAATTCAATTTGGAAGTCACTGGATGAAAACATCATTGGTAAAGAAAATCTCTAGAACTGACGAATAAATAAATAAATAAATTCTTGTAAAGAAAAAAGAAGCACACTGCGAAAAAGGCACAGAAAATTGGAAAATATGAGGCCAGTGTCAAAAGACTGAAGCCTGGAGATTTCATATATCTTATTATAGGAAGTAAATCCTAAAAAAAATTGACAGACAAATCTAAAAGAGAAATTTGAAATTCTTTTAAATATTTTTTTTAGAATAATGTTTTCTAACTTTTGGATCTCATCATTTAAATATATTCTTATGTTGACTTCATTATGAGGAATACATCTTTTCCTCACCTCTTGTTATTTTAGCAGTAATAGTAATGTTACTATGTGACTAGATATAGATCTATAGATATCTATTCAGTTCTAGATATGGAACTGAAACAAGGTAGAACAATAAAATTGCGGTTTGTGGAAAATGAAAAACTCTGAACTATAAGCACCAATCCATTCAGTAAAACAGAAGCATTTCATATTGCACAGTAAAAACACTTGAGGAATTTAAATATATAAAGACTCATACACACTTCCTCAATAAACTTCTGAATTCTTAAAATAAAATGTAAAGAATTCCAGATTTTACTACACCTGCAGCCTGAGGAAACAGATCAGATTTAAATATATGTCCTACTATATTAAATGTCCAACTGTTTTATACATGTGTCAATTTTACTTATGAACATAAGGCTATTTTGGTACCTCTTTCTTAAAAACTTAATAAATCTAGTAATTCCTGGAAATTTGTATTTTATCAAGGTTTATTTTTTAAAGAATTTTTTGGGGGGAAATGAAATGCCTCAGTTGTATCTTTCATAAATATATGTAGAAAGTAAGGATATAATGAACTTGAAAAATAGAAGCATGAATCAATTTACTCAGTTAATGAAATTAATCATAAGAGAATATTTCAATGAAATATGGGTTTTTAAGTACATTCCTAGTTTCAATAGTTTGAATCTTAAAAAGCAGTACCGTATTTTCACCCATATAACCCGCGGGTTATATGCGTTTTTCACATACACAAAACACCCCCGCGGGGTATAAAAGTGGGCGGGGTATACGGAAAATATTTTACACAGATTAGCTAAAGGGAGAGCTCGCCTCCTGCTTCTTCCTGGTCGCAGGTTATATAAGAGGGCGGGGTATACGGAAAATATTTTACACGGTCTTGGAAACCTGCGGGTTATTCGCGTGGGCGGGTTATTTGCGTGGGCGGGTTATATGGGTGAAAATACGGTATATTCTTAATTTCTTAAAATACATGGTAGGTAGACAGAAGATTTAAAATCTCAATCCAAATAAATGTTTTTGTGATTTGAATTAAATATATGTGAGACAATAGTTCTAGACAATACTTCTGGCTTTATACTCACATGTGTGGATTCTGAAAAGGAACTCCAGGGTTCAAAGTAAATCGTGCAGTGGATTTGAAAGGTGGGTTTGCAAAATTCAGCTTCAGTGCTCTGCGCTTACCTGAGGAAAAAACACAAACTCTGGTCGGGAAGAGAACATAGATTACTATATTAAAAACATAAAACAGGAAGCATAATAATCTCTTCCTTGCTACATTTCGGATTAGCACAAAACAATTTTGATGACATCTCACAAAAACAGTTGGGTTCTCATATTTAGCATCAAGTTATGTTGCTCAAAACAAATCTGCACCTGATAAGTAACTTGATTGCTCCAGATTATCTTTCATTGGCATATTAAATAAATTTCATTACATTCAGAAGTAAATAGTAAAGGTATTCAATTTGGATTTTCAATAATATGATTATAATGTATCAACTATATATAAAAACCAAACACCAACTGATTGAAATTATGAGATGTAGAGTGTAGAACATATGAGAGCAAATTAAAAAAAATAGATCACAAGTGAATTACAAATATTTTGAGCAATCAATCACAAAATCTGACTGAGATTTCTGGCAAAGGAGAACAACATTCTGTTGCCATTTCCTGATGGGTAGCATGGGATTCAAAAAACAAGAAAAAGTGTGTATTTCACTATAGTTATAGAGTGTGTGTTACAGGTTAAAATATACACATTGAATAAAGCAATTTGTAGCTTTTACCTAAAATGTCTAGGCCATAAATTATAGTTCATAAACCATAAAATTCCAAACCCAAACCAAATAAATTTAGTGTTTTGTGGGAATTATTAATACCTATAATTGCTGAGAAAAAACATGTGAATGTGGCAGGTTGTTGTTCTCGTGGCCAATTAATATAGGAAATGTGAAATTCCAGAGTAAAAAAAAATACTGCATTTCTGACTTAGAAGCTAGGTCTTGTGTGAAGAACTTCCTAAACGTGGCAGTGCATTCATGTGGATATGCAAAAGGCCTTTCCACTGGGATTGCTGCAAAAATGGAATTTTTACCACAGCTGCAAAGAATTTCGTGCCATAGCATTTTAATCAGTGGCCTTGAAAATGAACAAAATGTTCATATGAAACATGGCATAGTACAATATAATATATGACATGTAATTCCTGGCATAGTAATATATATTGTGAACATAGTCAAGTGCCTGGTGCATTTGCTAAAATTGAATGAATTCCTTGAATTCCTTGAGAGAGATTTAAATCCACAGTAACATTAAACATGCCCATAAAACACTTCACTGCCATATACCTTTTAATGAAATATAGGTACCGTATTTTTCAGAGTATAAGACGCACCCAGATTTTGAAGAGGCAAATTATTAAAAAAGATTTTGCACTCTGCAGACACCCCAAAAACGGCCCATTTTTGTCAAAAAAAAAGGGCATGCATAGCCTTTAGGAGGCTTATAGTGTGCTACTGGGGGCTGGGGGGCAAAAACGAAAAACAGCCTGTTTTTCACTTATTTCTGCCCTCCCCCGCCCCCAGGAGCATTCTGGAAGCCTTCTAAAGGCTATGCATGGCCATTTTGGTGAAAGGGGCAGGGTTTTGGGAGACAAAAAATGCTGTATTCAATATATAAGATGCATCCAGATTTTCACCCTCTTTTTTGAGGGAAAAAGGTGTGTCTTATACTCTGAAAAGTACGGTAATCGTTGACTTATGACAATTGAGCCCCAAATTTCCATTACTAGGCAAGACAAGTAAGTTGTGAATTTTGCCCCATTTTGCCACTGCAACTGTTAAGTTACTAACATGGTTTTAAAGTGAATCTTGTTTCCCCATTGACTTTTCATAATTGATGAAACTCTATCAACAAAGCATAAATGTGGACAAAAGTAGGTTTAGATTTAATAGAGACAGATTTGGTGACAGCAAGAGCTGTGGAGCCTCTCTTTCACTGGAGATCATTAGTTTGAGAGGCTAAATGGGCAAAATGCTTTAGCACTGTGATGGCGAAGCTATGGCATGCAGGTGGCATGCGGAGCCATATCTGAGGGCATGTCAGGCATTGCCCTATGGTAGTGGCCAGCTGATTTTCGACCTTCCGGAGCGAGGGGGAGGCCATCTTGACCCTCCCCAGGCTTCAGGAAAGCCTCCTGAGCCTATGGATGGTGAAAAATGGGCCAGAAACGAACTTCCAATCGGCCTGTTGGGCTGTTTTTCGCCATCCACAGGCTCTGGAGGCTTTCTTGAAGTCTAGGGAGGGTGAAAAATGCCCCAACAAGCCTACTGGAAGTCTGGAGGCTTCAGTGAGGCCTGCACACATGTGCAGGAGGACACGGGGGGTTGTGCACCTATGCGCCGGATGGGAGGGCATTGCATTATGGGTGTGGGCACGCATGCACATGCTATGCTCTTTTGGCACCTGAGCAGAAAAACGTTTTTTATCACTGCTTTAGTAGATCCCGCACTGTAGAGAAGGGATCCCTCACTATAGAGGATCAGAAATATTGAAATATGAGGAATATATAAAAATGCAAAAGGATTCAACACTTTTTAATTACTACTGTACATTTTATTACATTGGTCCTTAGAAATCCTCTGAACAAATGTATGATGTAACTGGGAACACTCAGCAGGTGCAAATAATACTATCTTTACAGACGAACCAATAAATAACACATGAAATAGTAGGAAGAACAATAACATATGGGAGCCATGGGGCAGAATAAAAGGAAGATAACATGAATCTTGCAGAACTTATATTGAATTAATGGAGAAATCCAGATATATTACATTTCTGAAGAAACCTCTACCAAGATTTTTTCAGATTGACTGAATAAAGGAAGAAGTGAGAAAACTAGCCTTCATTAGTATAGTTAAATGTTTGCTTTACTGCTCTTCATTTATGTCTTTCCCTTGCCTTATGCTCATATGACATAACAGAAGTACAGAATATGATTTATTTGTTATATATCCCTAAATAAAACTTTTCCTTACAATCCGTCACTTTTTGTAATAAGGAAAAAATTTGGGCCAGATAGCATACAGAAATTGTAACAAAATTCAAAAAGATTGGGTTTAATAATATGCATATGTGTGGGGGTTAATAGTGTGTGTGTGTGTGTGTGCGTGTGTACAGAAACATAATCTCCATCAAAAAATAATCTGAGAAAAGAAGAGACATCCTTTCCATGCTTAAACTGGATTTTTTATAAAACTAGGAGATGAAAAATTGTGGTTTAATAAGCAAACTGATCAGAATTAGGATGCTACTTTGAAGTTTTTTTTTTCTAGTGCACCAGGAAATGTTCTCCAACTATATACATATTTTAAATAAATATACCTTTATCTTTAATCTTTTTTTGTTTTTAGTTAATATTTTACAATGTACTATATATTGTTTTTATATACTATATGCCACCCAGTCATGTTTTCTGACACAGCTATATGTATTTGTTAAATAAATAAATTTGAGGAAATGGTTGTATATGATGTCCCCTTCTCAAGTGAAATATTAATAAAATTTCATAGGCTTTTATCTTTTGCGTTTTTGTGGTTAACCTTGAATGTGAAATTTTGATCTCTTTTCAGCTTCCACAAAAAAATCACAAAGGCTACTGTATTTAAATGGAATAATGTTCTATTTAACTGGTTTAAATCAATTTCTAAAGGTCTTTGGAAATGGTACATTTATTCCATACACTATAGAATATATTGTATAAACAGAATAAAATGCACAAAAAAACTGAAAAAAGCTGTAAAAAACCCACAAAACAATATTTCATGGCCAGACAGAATTGATGAGCTTTCTTAACTATGCAAGCTCTTGCTATGTAAATTATATCCCCAAATATAATTTAATAATTCAAATTATTTAGTCCTCATGCCTTCCTTCTGGTGAACAATAATACCAATGCTAATGTCATTTTCAATGTCTTGCTCCTAAGAACAGGACATCCATAAGACTCAGATTGACAACTGGGGGGGGGGACCTATGGTGGTATACAAATATTATGTCAATAGAACATAATAACTAGAAAATAAAGAGAAAGATTGCAACTGAAAGTCTTATTTTATACTAACATCTTATTGGAAGGTGCCACAACTTAATGCTAAAATTCAAAGTTTCTAGCATAGATAATAATCAGAAATAGGGAAAGGCAGAGGAACTCATATCAGGGGCAAAGAGGAAATTTGCCTTTAATCATTTGTTTCTGCTTTTAACTCAACCAGGAACCTACAGCTGCTACTTATACCAAGAGGGAAACCTTTCTCAAAAGAAATTGTGGCCAAGTCCTTTTGTCCATTTCTCTTGCTCTAAACAAAGACTGTAGCATAAGCAACAGGTCAAAAATTGTCCATCCCATGGACCCAAATCTTGATCTTGGACCATGCAGTTCCTATTTACTTTAAAGAACTATTCAGACAATTACCAGCTACATCAATTATGCTTTCCATATGACTTGTCTAAGAACTCAGGTTTGTAACCCATGTAGACATCACAGTCTGCAAGAAGGACAAGAGGAAAACAGTATTCCATAGAACAATGGTTGTCTTGTTGGAACAGAAAACAACATAAGACACCCCCCCCCCAAAAAAAACACTATGTAAATTTTCTTAACAGTTTACTTCAGCTTTCTACTTTCTTCTGCAGCAACATCTTTTCCATATCCTGCATCTCAAACTAATTAATCAAAGGAAACACAGTATGATCGTGAGTAATGATCTAACTTATTGGTTTAAAGATGCTTTATTAGTCTTTGTACTTCTTGCCTATAATGAAAGATCCTCTTCAGAAATCTCAGAGATAAAATTCTGTCACAAATTACTGAACATCCACAATTATTGCAGAAGCATTTACCACTTCTAATTTAAATAGGCATTTATTAACTTTAAAAAAACGTATAGATTAAATGCAGGATGAATATGTTTAAGTAAGTTTACCCAACAGAGAAAAAATTGCGTTCTTCAACAGAGTTCCCACTACATCATGGCAGGCAATTATAAAGATATAATGTACATAGCAATTAAAAATGAAAGCCATGAGAGGATGAAAAAATGAAAAAAAATGGTGCAGAGCTTCCATTAATCATCCAAATGCAATCTGACAAGGACTGATTAAAATATCTAAGCTTTGTAGACATTTTAGACTCGTGGCATACACTCTTGTTGTGTTTCCACATCATTCTGAGGTAGATAAAAATTATACAAATGATATTTTTTCTCATCTTCACACACTTTTTAAATATTGGGATGTTATATTCATATTCAAGTATAGGACAGATTGAGCATGGTAGATGCTTTCATTGTTGGCTACATACATATATATATATATATATATATATATATATATATATATATATATATATATATATATATATATATATATATATATATATATATATATATATATATATATATATATATATATATATATATATATATATAGCAAATGTTCATACTGGAAATCTTGTTCTCTACATTCTCTAAATCCTAGTCTCTCAAATATGGGCTCTTGGAATGTAACAACTTCTGTCAAGTGGAAAGTTTTTATAAACAGAAGAAATTGTCCCCTACAAATGATGGGTGATATGAAAAGGGAAGTTTGAATGTGCTTAAGATGTTTAAGGTAAAACCTTAACTAAGAAAAGAGAGTTCTGACTTAAAAGTCTAGCATATATTCTTTAGATGCTTAAAATTCAAGGTCCGTTCCCAACATTTCCAATCAAAGAATTTCATGTAGCAGCAGTTGGAAATTGTATTTTATGATATGCTGGTGAGTTGCTGGTCAATATTAAACTGATAATCTAACCAAATATGTTAATCCATGTATAGCTTGATATCTAAAGGGGGAGCCCTAATTTGCTGAATATCAAATCCCTACTGAAATAATCAGTTTAGTGCTGAAGTAGTTTCCTTAAATACTTAAATCTAAAAATCATATCAAAATAAGTATGTTTATATAATACAGAATTCAAATACATTTTAAATTTGCAGAAGACAAAAATCTTACATATATTTTAAGCTATTTACTGTGGGAACAATTATCCTTATCCAAGATAAATAACAAATTAAAGATTTACAAATAGAGTCTCATTTTGGAAAATGAAAAATGGAAGCACTGTCATTGTATTAATGCATGGCCCGTTAGTTAGATCAACAGTGGACACATTCCCAATACCAAGAATGATTTAAAAATAAATTAAAATAGCAGAATACTATAAAACATGTAGCTTACTTTGTGCTTTTTCACAGAAGTTTATCTGAAAGCCTAAAGCAAAAAAGATAAGTTCTAGTTCATTCACTGGAAATTACAGATGTTCATAACCTTTAAAATCACATTTAATGTTTATTAAAAAAAATTAAGATACCAAATAAAAGGTTTAACATAGGTAAAATAATATCTGAATTGCAAAGAACAAATTCCATTAATTTTCTTATTGGTATCAATTGCAATCTCCTTAGAATACTCCTGCAACCTATACTGAGAATAAAATTTTCAGAATGGCAATGGAATTTGAAGTTCCAGAGAATCTGGAGTCCCTTAGCTTAGGAAAAGCTTATCTATTAAAAACCTGTTGAACTATTCTGTCCAAAACATTTGTAAAGGATGACATGAACATCCAGATCAGATCAACTGATAAGAGGTTGCATATTAGTTGTTAATTTAAAAACAGAAAGTTAAAAACAGCTAGTGAGGTTTCCATATGATGACTTCTGTGGCAACATTCTGAAATTTACAAATAAGTTTTTTTCCAGGTTACCTTAGGTTTCATTGTGATGCATGGGTGAGAAACTTTTTGAAATAATGATTGCACTCAGACTGAAAGGCACAATAATCACAGAGTGCTCTGAGTATGGAAACCAGATTATGTGCTGGTAGATGCTAAGGTTTCCAATTTAAAAGGCAAGGGAAAAAAAGATAATCTGCATAGTAGCAGATGCCACATCCTTCTATATACAAAGGAAGTGGAAATGCCCTCTTTTTCCCTATTATTAACACAAGCAAATCAGGAGGAGTAAATTTGGGGCTATGTGATTATAAGTGGCAAATAAATGCAGCAGCTTATTGCCAGACAGCACAGAAAACAAATTGTGGGTGACAATAGAAGTCACCAAGGACAGCAGCTAGAAACAAGCTATGGGTATTAGCAGCAAATTGGGGAGAAAGACTTCTCAAAATTGTGGACAGAAACAGACATGAAGTTAGAAGATAGATTGAATAGAGAACATGTATCAATAAATGTTAGTAGCAATTGAAAACTGCTACCAATATGCAACTCACAGATTATTCCCCATGACTTTAAAACAGAGGTAGGGAATTATGACCCTTTTAATCACTTGTGGACTTCAGAGTTGGCTGGCATGGCTCAGGAATTCAGGGAGTTGAAGTCCACAAGTCATAAAAGGGCCATCGTTCCCCACCCCTGCTTTAAAGGATAGGGATTGCCATTTCTACATAAAAAGGTAGAATTTCCTGCCATTCAATAGTTGTGTAATTCATATAACCAGAATTATATTTTGCATAAATTCCAATTCTGTTTCTTCAACCTTTATGAAATTAGGCAGATATTGATTTTTACCTTGTTTGGTTATTTTCCCAAACTGCTTTATGTTATTTTTGCTGGTTTGAAGGATTAGCTTTCCTTGAGTTACCAAAATTTCTTTTAAGCATCCTCTGCATGTTTTTAAGGCTACCTTTGGAGGTATTTTAAGCTTCAGGTTTATGAATGCTCCACCCAGGACCAATCTCTTGGTTGTCAAAGAACTAAGACTACTGCATTCGGAAAACACATAATATCTCTTAAAATAATGCTTTATTTATTTCTTAGATTTCTATGTCTTTGGTAGCTCAAAGCATAAGACATGGCACAAGGTAATAGCCCTTATTTTGCCATTTTAGGATTGAGAATTAAAATTGTAATAACTTGGCAACCTATAGAATTCCAAGATATTTTAATGACAAATTCAACTCTAATTCTTAGTATACTACAATATCCAGAGGCAAGCGGTTACTTGAGGACATTTTTACAGTGCTGTAGATACAGATATGAGAATTTATAGTACTCTTCTTTGATAACTCTTGTGACCATCATTTAATAAAATATGTTTGAAAACGTGTTAGCTTTGAAACAGCACCAAATGACCCTACAAAATTCAGAAGCAAAACGTTAATATAATAATCAAAGGTACTGTAAAAAGCCTTTAATCATGAAACTCTATTTAGCTATGGGCTATACTATCTTTATTATTAAATATAATTTCAGGTCACACTTAATGAACTATTGGTATAAGGAATAAATATAATCAAACATTACAGACAGCTTCTAGTTCAGTAACAGCTCAAGAGTTGTAGCATCATAAATGGTGTTGGTTGCTTCAAATTGTATTCAAGTTATTTTATTTACTGTTACTGGAATCTGACAAATTGAAGATTTGAACTAGCCTTTCTATCATATAATCACAGTGAAGGGTTCAATCTGAAGGGAAATTTGTACCATATTATATAAATTCATGTCAGCCAATAGGAGTAAGAAAGTACACCACCTGATAGTTGACAATGTGCATTCCTGTGTACGCACAATCTGAAAATTCTATGTAAACTCATAGGTGCAGTTAAATGTTCTGTTCATGTTATTACATGAATTATAATTAATAGTGACAGAAAACCTTTGCTCTCAAAAGTTTCAGACACTGGTTCACAATAGATCTCCATAATTAGTCTTCTAAAAACCTGGATGCAAATACGATTGCAAAAAGGAAACAAGGGATATAGAAGCACGAGCAAATCAAAAGGAAAGAATCATTTCTCAGCTATGACTACCAGTTAGAAAAATATCAAACTAATCATATTTAATTTTTTAAAAAATTGAAACATGAAAATTTATACTCTCTGAAGTTCAACCAAGCTAAGGGAGACATAAAGAGTACCAATGATGAAACTCAAATAATATGCTAACAGAGCACCAGGGCAGAGAGACAGGGAGAAGCAAAAATATAGCTGTGAGTAAAGAACACAAATACAATTACAATAGTGTCATTATATAGTACTTTAAACTCTATAATTACTATAAGCTTAATAGATCCAGGGGACATGCCAGGAACATAGTGATCGTTGATCTTAGCAAAGCTTTTGACAAAGTCTCTCATTATAACTTTATTCATAAAATATTAAAAAAAAACATGAACCAGATGATACAACTGTTAGATGGATTCATAATTGGCTGCATACCCATTGCTAGAAAAGGCTAATAAATAGTTCCCTAGCTAGTGGGAGAGTAGCATCAAATGGAAAGGCAGAGCTCCATTCTGAACCCAATATTATTCACCATGTTTATTAATCACCTAGATTAATGGCTATGGGAATGATTATAAAATACAGTCTTGGAGAGTAGGCTAAAACAAACAAGAACTTCAACAGGGAGAAATATAAAGTCTTGGATCTGGGGAGAAAATATTAAATGGGGGAGATCTGGTTTGCCAATAGTTCACATCAAAAGGATTTTTGTTTTAGTAGGTCACAGGCTGAATAAGAGCAAACAATGAGCTACAGCTGCTAAAAAGCTAAATGTTATTTTGGGATGTATTAACAGAAGCACAGATTCAGGATCACAGTGAGTTACTGTCGCGCTCTACTTATGTAACACCAAAGGTGCTTTCACAATTGAGCCAGCCATCTCATTCAAGCACTTTGGTTCTGAGAGGCCAATAGCAGCTAGAAAATTAGGTCCCTTTGCTGCTGCCTCACACCCCTTTATAACAGCCAGTGTTGCCCTTTCCACCAGGGGAGGGCTATGGGGAAAATCCTTACCACATCCTCAAACTCTTTGCATGTCCCATTTTTCACAAAAAAAACGGGGCATGCAGAGGAGTTGCAAGAGTGCTCCCAGGGGCTGGGGAGGGCAAAAACATTCTTTTAAAAAAAATTACTTCTTCAAAATCTTGGTGCATCTTACACTCCGGTGTGTCTTATAGTCCAAAAAATACGGTACTTCCTTCCCATATCTATTGGAACCAGTCACAGAAAATAAGTCACACTACAGCACCAACATGGCCCTAAAAATCCTCCTTCACCTCCAACTACCAAACTCCATAGCCAATCTAGAGAGGTTCTAGGATGAGTGGTATCAACAGTCGTTAAGAAGCAGGATGCTTGTATCACCTCAACTGGTTCTGTCAAAATTCATTGGCAAGCATAACCAATTTTGTCCCTATATCATGTCCCAGCCTGAAACTCAATACAAATAGGTCTAGATAATCCACTTCCTCCAGAGTCCTCAGCAACCTTATTCAATGGAGACGGGACAAAAACAATAATACTGTTATACAATACAATAATAAATGTAGGATCCAGCAATGGCTTCTTGAATAGGGAGCACATCACCATCTTTTAGTATGGAAGACACTCATTACACAGCTCTATTCTTTTCCTTTGTGAGCAATTAATCATCCCTGGTTCATTCTAAAAACTACCTAAACCTATCTAGGGTGTGCATGTGTTGTTCCCCACTTAAATACAGGGAGGGAAAAGAAATATATCAAATCTTCTCCAAAGGAGGCAGCAACCAAGACAAGTCTATACTTGTTACAGTAGAATCATGCATTTAATAAGCAGCATGATTTTTGACCTTGAACCACAATTTATGACTTGCATCCAAGGATCTGTACGCGTTATTAAGCATTCAGGCTTCCTTACTCACTTGAGTTATTAATACACACCTTGTATCCAACTGTATGTCACCTACCATTGAAATAAGTGGGAGAAGCACTTTTGAACATTTGTGAGCTGGTATAGTTGTTGAAGCACCAAAAATCTCACAAACATTCAGAGACTAAAAAGAAAACTGATCTCTTAATATTTGGTCATAACTAGAATGATGGTATGAAGCTTACGTAGACAATGAAACTATTTGATTTCTATATTAAGAACTATCTAAATTTTCTTTTTCTACTCAAGCTTCTATTATAATGCATATAAATTATGCATATTTAACAATTTAAATTTAAAACAATTTAAACAATTTAAAAACTGGGAATCACTGTATCAATAAATTTTAGAAGGTATATAACTTTCAGTGAGAATAAGGCAGGTTTCTGGAAGAAATAATACATGGAAAGTCTTGTTGCATGAAGTTGGATTTTTCCCAATTATTTTTAAATAGTGATTTAGTGAAGTTTAATTTTCATTCATCACAGCTAATTATACTGTACTGTGTGATGAGCACCATCTTGTTTTGAGTATTAAATGTCTTGGGAGATTCAGTTCTAGTCCCACCTTAGACGCAAAGCCAGCTGGGTGACCTTGTGCTAGTAGTCTCTCTCATCCCTAGGAAGGAGCAATCGCAAACCATTCCTGAAAAATCTTGCCAAGAAAACTGCAGGGACCTATCCAGACAGTCTCCAATAAACAAAAATGATTGAATGGAAGAAGAAGGGGAAAAAAGACAGCAATATACAAGTATTTAGAACTTAATCCAGCACCTCCCTCCCCAATCAGGAGCAGCCAGCTAGGACAGTCTGTCTTTGGATAATTTATTTGAAGTAAATACAAGACTAAGAGCTTCCAATTTGATTACAATGTCTTTCAGACAAATATAGAAATTGTTAAAGTACAGAATGCCTCACAATAAACTATTAGTTGCAATAAGCAGATTTTGAAAACAACTTTAAATAAGATGTTTTCCCAATTTAATATATTATAAATCAAAAAGTCCTATCAATTCAACACATTGTTTCTAATATCCAGGGGCAGTAATATTCTATACTATGAAACAAAACATGGAAGTAACTAAAACATAAATGCTACAAAGTAATTGTTTTCTATAACATCCACATGCTGAGAAATTGGTTCAATTCAAATACTGGATTCTCAAAGTCCTTTTTCTGCTATAAAAAAACCAGAATATTCCTACAGTTATTTTCATGTCAGTGTATGAGACTACCAGAAATAAGAATAACATTTTATAAGCAAGTGAATACTATTCTGCTGTTTAAACTTACACTAAGATTCTAAATAAAAGATACTGGACATGTAATAAAAAGCTCTTGCATGGCAAGAAATTCCCTCAATTTGCTTGTTGATATACCCCTTCTAGAAATTAGACTAAATCAAACTTTGGCTACATATGGTAACCAGATACCCTTCTATACTTAACCTTCTATAGGTTAATCAGAGGTGGCAACCTGTGGCACTCCAGATGTTACTAAATTACAACTAGTATTTCTAGGAAGCACAGTCAATGTATTTATACTACGATAAGGTTTGTGAGACAAAACTGCCATATAATTTAATCATGAGTAAGACTAAACTAACCAGAACAAAATGTAATTAATGTACTGTATTAGTGCCTTATTCCATCTAGTGCAGCTTCTAAGATAAACTAATGTGTTCCAAACTAGATTTTACAGTAATACAGATAGTTGCTGAAATACTATATTACATATTTCTCCTTCAAATAGGTTTTGAACACCATCTTGACCTTACTTTGATTATTCTTATATTTCAGCATACAGTAGTACTATTGCTTCAAACACAAAATTTGTATATTAAGCAGAACATAATATATTATCTGATAGTTTCAAAAACATTTTAGTGCATTTTTAATGCAAGGAAAAGTCAATCAGAGTTTTCTAGCATCTAATGAACACTTTATGTAATTAATTTAGTCAACCACTGGCTTGAACAATTTAACATAATCAATATCCCAATAGTAGCTACTCTTCTAGGCTCATAGTCCTAGCATTAGAGAGCCCCTGAAATAGAAATACTATTAAAACAAAGATCTTAATATGCTTTACAAAACATAGCACTCTTTTCATAGAAGTGGTTCCAAAGCCAGAGTTGCATTATTAAAAACTACCTGCCCAACATCTGCTAGTGATCAATTGGCTTTGAGGAATATGCATATTTTGCACTCTCAGTATGGTAATACTAAACTAAACTCATATTTATTATCATATTGTCGTGACATTCCAAATACTGAATTGATCAGAAATAGACCATTAAGGAACTAAAGATAAGAGTTATACAGTAGTGAAAATATGCTTCTACCTTTATACTGTATTTCAGAATGGTTTTCCTAATACAGATATCATAGTGACTCTAAATCATAGTAAATAGAGTGTATTTCTGGATTTAACCAGAAATTCACGATGGCAACCTGAAGCTCCATATACACAGATCCTGAAAAAGGGAGCTCTCAACGTTCTACACATTATTGCAATCAATAATAATCGTCCTCTTTCCTTTCCTATAAAGAGGAATGCTCAGAATCGATTTCTTTTGCCTTTTACATTCCACTTACCGTACCTATCTTCGAATTTCTTAAGGCAACGCCTCACTCCTTTATTCATTTCGCCCTCTTAAAGCTACATCACCGCTTCCTCCTCCATGACTCCACACAAACACGCCTTACTACCTAGAGAGCATTATACCGCACACCTCACCGAAGACCTGCTGTAACCCTCTCCCTCCCCACAACACTTCACACCCACACACAGCAATAAGCCCCCACCACGGCCTCTCGGTTTGTTCAGTCGTTGCATTCACACAGTCTCGTCTTCTGCACCAGATTCGGGGATTTAGCGTCCCCGAATTTACCTCGCGGGGCGAGTTTAAAAAAAAACCCACTTCCCACGTTCCCGAAAATTTACACATCGGTTTGTTTCAGAGGTCCGATTTTGCTAGTGATCGCCTGCTTTCGACTCCAAACGTGGTTTTTTTTTTGCACGCATATTTATATATACACGCTCCCCCTCCACTCCCCTCCTCCAATACTGTACACACGTACTATATAGTTCGTTCATTCCCTCGTTCTCGGGGCCCATAAACTCTTCTCGCCTTGAACCTCTTTAACGCTCTGCCCAGCACCACCACCACCACCACCCCCGTTTCGCCTCCCTGCATGCACACTACACCCCCCCCCAAATGTACACTCCGTAAAGCTTGGGAAGGGGAGTCTTCCCGGATTCGCCAGGGAAGAACTCAAGCCTCCACCTCCTCCTGCCCGGGACGCGCTTCTAGGCCTATCATCCTCCAGAGAGGCCTGGTCTTCCTTTACCCAGCTCTGGCGCTCCCTCCTGTCCCTACCGGCAGGCGAGCGAGCGAGCGAGCAGGCGAACGAGTCCAAGGCGAAGGCCGGCGGGGGTGGTGGTGGTGGTGGTGGTGGAAGCGCGGCCTATACAGAGCCTCTGGATTGTCGCTCGGGGCCCCGGGGGCCGCTCCCGCGGCGCGCTCCCTTACCCTGCATGCTGCTGACTGTCGTCTGCGCCGCCTGCGACCCGGGGCCGGAGCCAGAGCCGGGACCAGGGCTGGGAGCCGCCATTGTGCAGCGCGCCAGCCGCGGAGGGAGGGAGAGAGAGGGACGGCGGGGAGGGAAGGAGGCTGCAATGCAGCAGAAGCAGCGCAGCGGACCGACCCCCTCCCCGTCCCGCGCGCCCGCCCGCCCCCGGCTCCTCGCGCGCGCCCGACTCGGCCCCAGGCAGCTGGCCTGGGACACCCAGAGTCCCCGACTCGGGACGACACAGGCGCCAGCCTCCCAGGCCCCGACCGACCCAAACCGTCGTTGCTCCTCTCCTCTCCGCGCTGTTGGGGCTCCCGTCTGTGTTGTTTTTTTTTTCCCTCCGTCGCTCCCTCCCACCTCCGCGGCACAAGTATAACCCCTCCCAGGCAGCGGGCGGAACGGATGATGCCTCTGAGTCCTTCGCCCAAACAGAAGGAGCCGGAGGAAGGACGGAGGAAAGGGAAGGAGCCGCAGGGTGCGCAAGTTCTCAGCCTTAGCCGGGCATGCCGCGCTCCCCTTCAAATGGGAGCGCCTTAGATATTACCCTGGGGGGGGGGGGAGATTGCGCAAAGCGAAAGGGCTGCTTGCAGAAAGAGGCTTTGCCGACCTCAAAACGTGAAGTGCTCTGCTTCGAACCGGCCTCTTAAACCAGCAGCGGGTTGCCTTTAAAGGCACAAGCCTCTCCGCCTCGCATCGCCTTTTAGGTTGCAACGCTTGGGTGTACAAAACGTTTTAAGCGTGGTTTAAGCGGGATGGCGTGAGGAGGAAGGAAGACCATTCCTTGACAGAATATGTAACTAGATCTCTAAGAGATCAAGAGGACACAATCATTTCCGGTTCTGCAGAAATCGAGCCTGTGAATTATCCTGTCCTGCCTTGCCTTAATTAAAGGTGGTCCTGCGCTTCCAATGGGACATTTTACACTGGGAAATATATTCTGGTGAGCAAAGCGTTTTAAGGAACCTTATTCTGCATTTTGTTGTCTGCTTCTTCAATGTTGATATTTACAGCGCTGTAAATTAATTAACAAGGCACTCCTAAAAAAATATATGCTGTACACTACTTGTCCACCTAGGGTTTCAAGATTACAAATAGCAGAAACCTGTTACAGTACAATCATTCTTGTAATTGAACCTTAAAACATTAGAACCCAACACAGTTGAAATCAATATCTTAACATATTTATAAAAATATGTATTTATTTATTTAAAACTTATTATTCAACCCCCCCCTCAAAAGACAGATTAAAATGAGATTAAACTGGAAGGTTTGAAAACTTTCTGGGGGGAAAAAGCTAATGAGAAAGTGCAAAGGGCTTCTTTGAAGGTTTTTTTTAGCCTTTGCCTTGTATTGCTCACTGTATTCTCAACATGTGCAATCTTTCAGGTAGTCATTTGTATTATTTTCTAATGATTAGATACTTGCTTTTACCCTATTCAAGATCTATTTGGATTTATTTACAGGAAGTCCTCAACATATGACCACAATTGTGCCAAAATATGTTAAGTGAGACATTTGATAAGTGAGTTTTGCCCCATTGTATGACCTTTCTTGCCACAGTTGGTAAGTGAATCACTGCAGTTGTTAAGATAGTAACATGGTTAAGTAAATCTGGCTTCCCCACTTACTTTGCTTGTCAGGTCACTAAAGAGGGTCACGGGATCCAGGGACACTAATAAATAAGAGTCAGGTGCCAAGTGTTGACTTTTGATTATTTGATCATGGTGGTATGGCGAGTGGGGAAAATGGTCATAAGTCGCTTTACAGTGCCATTATAACTTTGAATGGTCATTAAAGAAACTATTGTAAGTCGAGGATCACCTGTATTTATATAAAAATATTGGAAGTCACTTCTTTGTATCTTTTTTCTTTCTTTTCTATTTTTCCTTTCCTTTCAAAGTGGATTTTCATTTCCATTTACTTTTTATCTTCCTTTTTCAACATTTTCAACATATATTTAACCCCCAGATTGCACATCACTCCTGAATGGAGAAGTGGAACCTTACTCAAAAGTAAAGATAGAACGTCCCCAAATCTAGGTGGTCCAGCAACCACAGCTGCTCAATGCTTGGCTGATTTGGAGTAGGTTTCTCTCTATTTAGGCCTCCACTGGGATAAGATTTTAACAGCCTCACTTAGCCAGCCTGGGGCTGTGAGATATAATAACCTCACCCAGGAGTTTCATGTAAATGTTGATTAGGAGGAGGAGGAGTGTGGGCACCTCGAAAAGAAAGGACTTAGGGACCCATTCAATGCCAATGTTCTGACCTAAGCTTCACCAAAAAGCATAAAGCAAGACAAAACCCTTTTATTCAATGAATGTGAATTCCTCTCATTTACATTCAGCAAAGGCCTGGTAAACAATCTTTCAAAGGTGAATGTATGATCACAAACCTTATCTAGCTTGGAAAGTTGCCATGTAAATATTTTCCAAGCGCAGTGCTGTGCGAGAAAAGACTTGGCCCAGAGTCCCTTGAGTTTCACAGACAGATCTTCATACTCCTGAAATGAACAAACAAATTGTTTCCTGCAAAAGCCCATTTCCCTTTCTCTCCTATAGGAGGGGCCATTCACCGTCTACCTGTGGCTTTACTCCCAAGTCAACCCTGATTTCTGAGCTGTTCTTTTCTTCTGGCAGCTCTGCACATGTACAAACTGGGAACAGGTTCCAGCTGTTCCTCTGCCTCACTGCTGTCTAACTCTAAAGGCAGCTGAGAACTTCCAGATGTCCTTGGCCCCATCTCTGCCTTCAATGCAGAGCCTCGTCCAAGCCTTGGCCAGCCTCCAGGACTGGCCCATGTCCCTCCGCAACCTCCTCACTATCCAACTCTGCTGCAGCTCCACTGGCTGTTGGCGGGCAACAACAGCCAACTGGAATCAATTCTGAAGAAGAAAGAGAACTAGGGGAAAGCATTGCACATTGTCAACCCCTTGAGCCAGTTCAGAAGGATATGGTCAGTGAATGAAAGCCAATGAGAGATCATGGAGCACAAGGATGAGTGCACAATGGAATGGGTGAAAGGTCTGGGAGTACAATCCAAATAAATGAATTTCTTTTGTAACAATTGTCTTCATTACATTTTGAATTCCTACTTAACATAAGGAGGTGCTATGCTGGGGAAATCAATATGTACATTTTTTAAAATTTAGCCTAAAACTGAAAGGGCAAGAATTTAAAAATGAAATTAGAATATCAGAAGAAGATCATTAATTACAGTGCATTCAGAAAGTATTCAGACCTTCACTTTTGTCAGTTTTGCTGTGCTACAGCCTGATTTTACAGTTGTTGAAATTCATTTTTTCCCTCATTAATCTACATTTAGTACCCCATAATGACAAAGTGAAAACAGAGTTTTAGAAATGCTTGTAAATTTATTTTTAAAAATGAAATATCACATTGGCATAAGTATTCAGACCCTTTGCAACAACATTGAAATTTAGCTCTGGTGCCCCCCGCCCATTTCTCTTAATTGTTGTTGACAAGTTTCTACATTTTGAATGGAGTTGACCTGTAGTAAATTAAATTGATTGGACATGATTTGTAAAGGCACACATCTCTCTATAGAAGGCTTCATAGCTGACAATGCGTAGCAGAGCAAAAGTCTTGAGGTCAAAGGAACTGCTTGCAGAGCTCAGAGGCAGGATTATTGCAAGGCACAGATGTAGGAAAGGCTGCAATAAAATTTCTGCTGCACTGAAGGTTTCTAAGAGCACAGTGGCCTCCATAATTCTCAAATGGAAGAGGTTTTGTACAACCAGGACTCTTCCAAGAGCTGGACACCTGGTCAAACTGAGTAATCGGGGGAGAAGGACCTTCATAAGAGAAGTGACTAAGAAGCTGATGATCATTCTGACTGACCTCCAGAGATCCTGTGTGAAGATGGGACAGAGTTCCAGAAGGACAACCATCACTGCAGCCCTCCACAGATCTGGACTTTATGGTAGAATCAGTGCAAAACACATGAAAGCCCACTTGGAGTTCACAAAAAAGCATCTGAAGGACTCTCACACTGAGGAACAAGATTCCATGGTCTGATGAAACCAAGATTGAATTGTTTCACCTTATTTCTAAATGTTATGTCTAGAGAAAACCAAGCACTGCTCTTCCATCCTAAGAGTGAAGCATGGTGCTTCTCAGCAGTAGGATCTGGGAGACTGGTCAGGGTTGAGGGAAATCTGAACGGAGCAAAATACAGGAATATCCTCAATGAAAACCTGTTCCACAGCACCCAGGACTCCAGACTGGTATAAAGGTTCAGTTTCCAACATGACAGCAATCCTAAGCACACACCCTAGGCAATACAGGAGTGGCTTAGAAACAGCTCCATGAATGTCCTAGAGTGGCTCAGCTAGAGCCCTGACTTGAACCCTAATTAAATATCTCTGGAGGGACCTGAAAATGACTGCCCACCATCCAATTTGGGCTTGAGGGGACTTGCAAGGAAGAATGGCAGGAAATCCCTAATCCAGGTGTGCAAAGCTTGTGTCATACCCAAAAAGACTTGAGGCTGTAATTGCTGGCAAAAGTGCTTTAACACAGTACTAAGTGAAATATCTTAATACTTATACCAATGTGATATTTCAGTTTTTTTCTTTTTAAAAAATGTATAGATGTTTTTTTTAAATTCTGTTTTCAGTTTGTCATCATGGGGTATTGAGTAGATTAATGAGAAAAAATGGACTTCAACAACTGTAGAATCAGGCAGCAGCATAATAAATTGACAAAAGTGAAAGGGGTCCGAATACTTTCTGAATGCACTGTATGTTTGTGCCAAAACTCACATTAACCACATTAGTTAGTCATTTACCTCCAACAGCCGGTTAGAGCCAAAACTACAGAAATTTTAATGGCAATAAATAATTCATTGCAATATAAACAACAAATAAAACACTTCTGCAATAAATAAAAGATGTTTCAGTCATCTAATGTTCAATGTTTCCACATATTCCTTCCTTACGATTTTATTGGCAGCTCATTAAGTGATTTTTAAAATAAGTTTCAAAGAAACGGTTGGTAGATAGTCTTCAGTCTTGACAATGAAAGTCGAAGTTGTTCCTACTTGAAAAGGAAGAAACAGTCCATTCAGCTTCGCAACTCTGGCTTCCTTCCATCAGTCATCAAGGCCTGACTGTTTATTTACAAACAGAAGATCCAAAGTCGCGTCTCCAAATTAGCTGCGTATCAGTAGTAGGCTGTCACGGCTGCCATACTACATGCATTAGTTGTCCACATCTCGAGCCCGCTGAAAAGAAGACAAGAGGCGGGATTCCAGCTGCTTTGGTGGGACGTCCAGAGCGCTGGTGGGCGTGGGAAGAGTGGGTGGGCTTTCAAAGAAGGTTACGCTTAGGGCCGCGTATACCCAGCGGGGCGGGCTGGAAAAAGCAAGTCGTAATTCCGGGCAATGGAGACTGAGTGTTTTGCTTCGCCGCCTCTCCCGGGTGCCAGCCGGCTTTGGAGGCTCAGCAACCTGATCATGGCCGTCTTCTTCGGGCTGGCTGGAGCCGTTCAGGTCTGGCTGGGCTGGATGAGTATTTCTGTTGAGAGGGACAAAGGGTGCGCGGGAGCTGGGCAGTTTAATCTCTTCAGTAGCGCAGGCGAGAACTCAGTGGCCGAGGGGCAGAACCTGAAAGGATCCCAAGTTGGGGAAAGACTCGAGTAATGAGATCGCAAGAGAAGGGAAAGTTTCCTCTTCGCCCGTTCCTCCGTCGACTCGAGCGGCGAAAAGAGACGGGGGCGTAAACTCCACAGAAAGCTTCGCAAGAGAAGCCACTTTAAAAGCGTAAACTGTCAAGACTTCCAACTCCTGGCCACTCTTGGAAGCATCGCCCGTCCCTGTAATTATCTTGGCAACAATAAGAAAGTGATTTGCCAAGTTCTTATTCTGAGATATTTTTCGATGTGCCGGTCTATTCTCCAATCTTGGACTTTCCGGTGACCTTAGCTGCTCAGGTAAGGGTCTCTCCCCATTTATCCAGCTGAAAATACCATTTCCCCCCTCCTTTTGCAGAATTGGCTTCATTTCCTCTCCCCTCCAAGAGCGAGGCTGGAATGGCCCCAAAGCAGATTTTTTCTCCTTAATCCAACACTCAAGATATGTAAAAGCTCCTTTGCTTCTCACTCATTTATCTTGGGGATGGATCACGTAGCGAGTGGACATATTAATGGAGGGCGGGCGAGCTTTTTTTCAGTCTAGTTTCAAATCAGCTTCTTTTGCCACCATCCTGCTATTTTATCCCTATCCACAATTTGTCACCTGAAAAATCCCCAAAAAGTATTTGGTGTGCATTCTTGCTAAGAAACTATATGGAAACTTGTAGTCACCAAGTTTCAAACACAACTTGAAGGTGATTTGATATTGCTTTTTAAAATGAATACTGCAGACTGTGATGGAGCCACCATTGAGTTGGCATCAGTCAGATTTGTCACAGGGTGCACACAGTTTGACTGTAAACGTCAAAAAAGGAGCCCATTCTTAGAGGTTTGCAGTTTCTTTCCAGTCCTCATGTAGTTTTCAAGAAATAACTTTTGCTGGTGATCTTTTATCAATGACAAAAGATCTCTAGTAAGTCTTCCACAGATTGAGCAAGGAAAGCTGATAGTGATTTGTTCTGACCCCCACCTTGCCCATTCAGAAACGAAAGCCAAACAGAACGTTCAAAGGAATGTTTTTATCAGTCCCAGCTCTTGCTGGCTGTGAGCCCAAAATAAACACAGATAAATGCTCTGGCAAAAGTCCTAACTCATAAACACCTACAAAACAGGATTATATAAATCAAGTCACTTATCCAAGTGCTTTTCTCGATGGAAAACAGGATTATATAAATCAAGTCACTTATCCAAGTGTTTTTCTCGATGGTTGCACACGAACGGAGAACGTTGACTAGAACAAAAACGAAAGGGAACGAAACATTGACTTCTGCAACCAGGGCGTGGCACCAGCAGTTGCTTTATACTCAGGCGAGGATCCCAATGAGCAACAGCTGCTCGCAATCATCTCCTGTATCTCCTCCTTTGTCCTTTATGCTGAGTAGACCTAAGCCTGCTTGCCTCTTGATACAACTCCCAAATACTTTCAGGAACATTCCCTTTGATCCAATGCTCTGCCGCCACCTGATGGCCAACCAGTCTCTCCTCGCCTTGCCACCTGATGGCCAACCAGTCTCTCCTCGCCTTGCTCGGAGTTGACACCCTGTCCAGCCAACTCATAAGATCCCTCGCTGTCGGAGTCTGGCAGCAGCTCTAAGGGCTCCTGCCGGGCCACAACAGTGATTTATGGTTCATCTTGAAGGATTTTGATTTTATGTGCTATTCAATATCAAAGCATGATTATAGCAATGATTTTTTACTTTATTTGTTGCAGATCAATGATCCTGATCCTGGACTTTGGATAGTGAGTATAGATATGGTTTCGTCCCTAACATTATGTCCTAACACTTTTGCTGGGGTAGTACTTTTTTTTTAATCCCGCCTTTATTAAGGTGCTTATCAGACCAGATCAGAGATCAGCCATGATTGGTTAGATGCTGCCACCTGCTGCATGTAGAATAAATACAAAATTGGGCCTAAAAGCAATTAATAATGGCATCTGGGGGCAGGAACTTAAATGGCAAAAGATGGTTTTTCAATTATTATACTGAAATTTCAAATTAAATGCATGCCACTAGTAAGTAAATAGATTTTATTTATTATCAAAGGCTGCCGTACACGAATGAGCAAAATATCGTCCTGTTGTGCACTTGCACAATAAGAACTGTAATTGCACTTTTGCTGCCATTGCTGAACAATTTTCAAAGCTAACCATTCGTAAAGCAACCTAATTTAGAGCTTCCTTAAGAGTTCACAGCTGGTATACTGCATCTGCTTCTAATGGTGCAAATACTATGAAATGAACTTGAATTACTAATAACAAAACTGAACATGACATCTAAATTACAGTTCTCCTATATGCAGTCTACTTCTCCACATGGACTGATTGTTTCCCCAAGCAGACAAAACATTCATAAGAAATAATAATTTCACCTGTGATCATCACGTTCAATTGGGTAGGTCTGTTCGATGGTGCGTGGTTTCTTTGGTAAAACATTTTTTTGTGAAACGTCAATGGTTTAAAAGGCCTCTAAGCACAATGGAGCTTTTTTGCTCTTCTAAGGTCTTTTTTCCTTAGACAATAAAATACAGCTTTCCAACTTTCCTAGCTCTCCTGGGGATGCAATTTTGGGACTTGTGTATTTATCTAGGTTTTGGGATTGAACACTTTCCATTTTCCTTTTTTCTATCATCATTTATTTATAAAATGCATTTAATATATCTCACTCTTAGGTTGTGTACTCTGTGCCAGCAAGTCTTGCACTGGTAATAAGCCTTAATCCATCAGTCACAGGTATAGTATTATTGGGCAAAAGAGATCACTCTTCTAATGATAGATTCTACGTACTCATCTCTTCTTTGCTTTTTGATTATTTAGAAATAACCTTTTTGCCCCATCTAGTTAACTAAACCTTGTTAACTACATTCTTAAACCATGAACTTATATGTGATTGTAAAATATTACTAGGCAATATATTGAACATTGAAATCATAAAGTTGTAAAATGCTAGTACATTATTCTATTTTTGTTAGATGTTTTTTGGAATATAGTTGATAGTTATAATTATTTATAACTCAATTCCTTTCCTTTTTTAAAAGAAATCCTCACAGTTGTGATATTGAAAACAATATAATTGGACATAGAGATGGTGAGTTTAGGTGTTAAATCATTGCTGGCTTTCAGTTTAATCAATTTCATGGGATTTTTGTGAGGATAAAAGCAGAGCAGAGAATAGAGCATATTTCAATTCTTTGGTTGAAAAGGCAGCATTCTATATGCCTAGCATTCTATTTCTTTCACATTTGAGATCTATATTGTGTAAATCCATGTGTTGTTTAGCTTTTCTATTAAGGTCTATATATATCTTGCATATATTTTTGTTATGTTTAGATGTTTTAATCGACGTATTCAAAATCAATTGAAATCTTATCATTTTTTATATTCTCTTCTTCCATTCTTTCTCTTTTTGGAATGAAGAAGTCTACCATATGCTGACTAACTTCCTTGAGATTTCATACTATATGCTCAATTCCTTATGTGTTAGCTGTATCTAATGGGGCCTGTTAGCTACTCTCTCTTTTCAGTATCTCCTATATTTTAAAATTTCAAAATACAGCTGTTTTAGATATTTCAACATGCATGAAAAATGCTCTTCTTGTTTGATGATTTGATTATATGCAGTAAATCCCAAATCTAAAGAATTTTTTCTCTGCAATTGTTGTTTGAAGGGTCTTGAAGATTGATCAAGACAAATAAATTCAATGTACAAATTCCATTGTGATTTGTACAAATAATTCACCACATTTTCCAGATAACATTGTGTGGAGGAGTATATCAGATCTACATTCAACTGCTTGTGTTGTGGGTTCTGCTGTGTTGGGATATTCCTTGTTGACTACTGCTCAAAGTAACATCTTGCACGAGGAAGAAGGCAGGTAAGTAATGAGATCTTTTCTGCATTAATTCGTATTTTCATGATCACCATTGTTCTCATTCTTAACACTTGTGAGATCCTTAAGCTACCCTAGATCTAAGGAATTAGAATGATTTAAAGCTTTGAAATTCCTAGAACAAAATTTCTGAGACACATGATATGTTTTGATGTGCCAAGAGAATTAATAGAAAGAAATCCTAGAAAACTTTATCCTGCAATCTGAGCTTTGTAACATTTGATACAAAGCATTGAACATAGTCTGATTTTTTTAATGGTGCACATACATATTTTTTCAGGTTCGTCTGTAGTTGCTATTTAATCTACAATAATACAATAGCAGAGTTGGAAGGGACCTTGGAGGTCTTCTAGTCCAACCCCCTGCCTAGGCAGGAAACCCTAT
Organism: Thamnophis sirtalis; assembly: GCF_051295495.1. NCBI lineage: Eukaryota > Metazoa > Chordata > Lepidosauria > Squamata > Natricidae > Thamnophis > Thamnophis sirtalis. The sequence continues at coordinate 119,581,482 of NW_028261383.1, forward strand.
ACCATTTCAGACAGATTGTTATCCAACATCTTCTTAAAGACTTCCAGTGTTAGGGCTTTCACAACTTCTGGAGGCAAGCTGTTCCACTGATTGACTGTTCTAACTGTCAGGAAATCTCTTCTCAGTTCTAAGTTGTTTCTCTCCTTGATTAGTTTCCACCCATTGCTTCTTGTTCTACCCTGAGATGCTTTGGAGAATAGTTTGACTCCCTCTGTGGCAACCCCTGAGATATTGGAACACTGCTAACATGTCTCCCCTAGTCCTTTTCATTAAACTAGACATACACATTTCCTGCAACTGTTCTTCATATATTTTAGCCTTCAGTCCCCTAATCATCTTTGTTGCTCTTCTCTAGTTTTTTATGTTTTTAATAGAATGTCATATTTTATCACGAAGATGTTGAATGTTACCAGACTATAACCAATCATCATTCATATATATATATATATATATATATATATATATATATATATATATATATATATATATATATACACACACACATATACATATACATATACATATACATATACATATACATATACATATACATACATACATACATACATACATACATACATATATATATATATATATATATATATATATATATATATATACATACACATACACACACACACACACAAATATACATACATACATACATATATATATATATATGTACACACGCACACATTCATACATACACACATATATATGTTTTAATGTAAGAATGTATGACATTGATTGGATAGTGCCCAAGTCAAGTAAAATGCTTATACCTCTTGCCTAAAAAGTCTTTCTTTGCATATAGTTTGTTTTGTGGGATCAATTTTGTGTAACTTACACAGTTGTCTTGGATTAAAAACAGGGAGTTATTTGGTCTGGTGATTGTTACTGCCTGGATGAGCCTTTGTCGTAATTCAGCCAAGTAAGTCTTTTAACTTGCCAATTCCAGCTTAGTAATACATTGAAAACTTGTACTTACCCTGACCAATATATTATAATCCTGTGCCAAGGATGATTGATCTTTGCGGTCTTATTATAATTGGAGATTAAGTTCTTTTAAAGAGAAAAGCAAATTATTTAGTCCTTGATATGTATTTAGCATAGAGAACCGAATTTTGCTCAAGTAGTTGAGTGGGGAGACTGGCATTCTAATGTAGTGGTAGAGTTGCCAGACCCAATTGTGGTTACTAAGTGATGATTATCTATATAACTTCTTTATCAGTTGCAAAAATCATGTCAATGTACATTTACCAAATCAAGAATAATTCATATTTCTGAGTTCCTGTTAATTGGCTTGAATTGGATTGTATTTCAGCAAACTCTGCCTGTTTCTTTCCAGAAATTCCCTGGGTGGATTTCATTTGGTCGTTGCAATTTTTCTTTGTCTTTCTCCTTTTGTAATGTGGTTATACATCTATGTGAATACAGAAATGCGAGCATCATGGCCATCTCACTGTAAAACTGTTATTTAAGTAATGGAAAGCATCAGGTGTTTTCATTACTTCAGAAGTTTTCTGTACTGCTGCCAAATGAACAGGAACCACAATTAAGGCTAATTACTTCCAGTAAAGACCAGTTTCTCTAAAGTGCTTCTGAAGACTGAAAATCCAGAAAACTGAACTCTGTGGATTATGACCTTTGTTTTCAACTGCTTTAAGGCTAGTTGTTTAATGATTTCCATTTTACTGATTGTGTGCTCTTGATACATGCAAGGGCTTGGGCTGAAAGTGCCTCTGTGCCTCATGTTGAAGCCACAGGACTGAAGCCAGACATTACTGAAATACCTATATGTTGTATGTAATTATGAAATGTAAATAAATATATTAATAATTTGATAAGATGTATCCGGTGTCTCCGAAATTCCATCCAAGCTTCTCTACATGCATCTGCACTATTTGGATGATTAACATACAATTTGTCGTCGTTCTGAGTAATGAATTTCGGGAAGTCAGGACTCTGATACTTTGTTCAGGTTCAAGAAATCCTTTATTGAGTACATCATATCTGCACTTAGAAAGGTGAAGCTAGCTCTAAATTATTCCCACGCTTAGGGATAGTTAAAAGAATGAGACCTCCCTACTCCCCTTTGTCTCTCAGGTCACATGGGCCAATCAGTCCAGATGTGGATTCCTGCCCAACTTCAACAGGTGTCCGTTGACGTAACCTTGGTTCTCATGCCGGCTGGTAGATGTTAGGGCTAGCCAGCTGAGGTACCACATTCCTAAGTCTAGTTACTAATAGTTACTACTCCCCTTGAAGGGCAATCAAGAAACAAAGCAGAAGCAAGTATGCTTGAGCTGAAATCATTTTGCAGGTTGACACAATTCTTAATCCATAACATGGCATATTTCATTTAACAATAGAACTTAGACTTATATACCACTTCATAGTGCTTTACATCCAGTAGTGGGTTATGACCAGTATTCCCTGGTACGGGCATACTAGTGCCTGCTGGGAGCACCGTTCCGGTCCTGTGCTCCAGAGGACCTGCCCGCCCGCCTGCCATCCTTACCTGTATTTGAGCTCTTTGGGGCTTCCATGCATTAGCATGGAGCATATGGCGCCTGCGCGATGCTCCGCTGAGCAGCTGGAGCATCACAGAGGCATCACCGACGGTAAGTACGCATGCGTGCACTGTGCATGTTCATGTGGTGGACGCTGGGCCCCGTTGAAACCGGAGCCCACTAGTTTACATCCCTAAGCGGTTTACAGAGTCAGCACATTACCTCCAACAATCCGAGTCCTCATTTTACCGACCTCAGAAGGATGGAAAGCTGAGACAACCTTGAGCCTGGTGAGATTCAATCTGCCAAACTGCTGGCAGCCTGTGATCAGCAGAAGTAGCCTGCAGTACTGCACTCTAACCACTGCCCCACGGCGGCTCATTTAATAAGTTGTAGATTAAAATTTGGAGAAGCGTTTGATGTAGTGCTAGGCTCATTTCTCTAAATTATTCTTCACAAAAGTTGTTTTAAGACTCTGTGTTTTATAGAGAGCCATCATATCTGGACTACATATATTTGGATAACTATATGAGATTGCAATAGACCTAGAAAACTATTTTCTTTGGCCAGTACTGTCTGGCTTTTTGCAGCTCAAATATAGTGATTCTAATATTGATGTGGAATAGCAAGAACTTCCGTTGTTAGCACTTTTTGTGTTTTGGTCAATAAATCCATACATCTAATTGGATGTAGATAATTCTACAACTCATTTTTAATTGAACAGAGTATATGAGTTTGACAGTCTCATTCTCCATTCTTCTAGTCAGGAATTTATTCTTCAGTTAAAGTGGTGGTATCATTTCAAGAGAGAGAAAAACGAGAAGCATAATGGTAGGAAGTGTTTTAAATAGAACGTTATTTTATTCCAAGATTACAGATGTCAATCCAACATATTAATTTTCCAATCTTCAAATCAACGAACAGAGCTTCCATTCATTTTCCATGTGAGACTTAAAGTTGATAGTGTAATTCTCCAAAGAGGAAACATGTGAAAGTAAACTTTTGACAAATAGTTACTACAACATACTATGAGATAAATTCATTTTAATAGGACCTTTTGTTATTGTTGTTTTAAAAAAAATACAGTGTCTCTCATAGTTTTATTCACTATCAGATATTAAAACTGTGTTTTAATTAAAAACAATTGGAAAAATAACAATTTCTAACCCACGAACACAATAGTACTTAAAATGAAGACTTGCGTGGATGATCTTTGTAATACATCTCCCTATCTGGAATTCTTCCATTTCCCTTTAACACCAGTCTGTCATTATAGACATATATAGTTCCAAAAGCATTGCTTTCTGGAGGAGTTTCTATAATCCCTTCAAGTGTCAGGTGATGGACTCCATGAAAATCTAGACAGTAACCACCATAATGAAGATGGCCTCCAAGAAAACATACTACAGAGTGATGTGAATGAATGACAGCAAGGGCATCTTTATAATTCCAAGCCAGGCAAATACTGCTTGTACAGTCCGGGTTGATGGGTATGTGTCCTGCAATACAAGAATAAATGCATTGAGAATAAATGCACTCAAAATAAATGAAATACCATCATTTTTGTCCGCACATGAAATCTACAATAGTATATCATTCTACAGGCTCTCACTAAAATTTGATATCTTCCGCTAAAATCTTAGTTCCTTATGTAAACTTGAAAGCTGCCAATTCTTACATTGCCTTCCAGTGTGTAACATGGGACTAATACCCAAATACTTATGGAATATTAAAGAATACAATTCAGCGTAGGGGTATTGAAATCACAAGAGTAAAACACTTGCTCTGACAATATTTGGAATTCTTTGTTATCTGACAGACAAGTAAATGCAGAACTAGACTTTTTTTTTTTACAATTTACATAATTTACAATTTACAGGTAAATATTGATTTAAACTTCTAATTATTAAAATGTTCAGAAGAAGCAATATTGGAAAATTACAGTAAAAGTAATCAGGCTCCTTTTCCATTTTTTTCCCCCTTTTTGGGAAAGCTTAGATTGCAAGATGCAAAATAATAAATAATGGAATATTTGTTTATTCTCTCTTGGGTCACAGTCTGTTGTTACGTGTCTTCATTTAGGTGCATTAAATCAGATTCAAGAAAGAGAACTTCTCAGAACTAGTAATATAGATGTAAGTGAAAAATTGTTGTTTTAACTCAAAACTCATTTACATGTTTAGGTCTGTGTCAGGTCAGTAGCCAAAAACTCGGGAAATGCAGGTAGAGAATTAACAAATTGTTAATGGATTTATGTACTATGTACTATGTTGATTTTAATGTCTTTTCTGCTTTAACATGCTGTAAGCTGCCAACAGTTGGATACAAGATGGGTGGCAAATAAATTTCCTAAATGAATAAGTACTTATTACTTCCTTTCTCTACTATGCAGTTCCCGGGAAGCGGTGAGAGGCAAGCCTGCCCCCAATTTTTCCTGTTATGTCCTCTCTGCCTCTTTAACTATAACTGTTGCTGGTGTCCCAGTAAAGTGTATCCCACTGGTCTGCTATCTCTTGATCTTCCCACCTTCTTTCCTTCCCTGAAGTATTCCAAACATTCACAGTTCAGTTCAGGCAGCAAACAGTCCAAACCAGCAGAGAACACATCACCAGTCAGAATGGTAAAACCAGAGATATTAAGATTATTTTATTCTGTCCCCAATAGTATTAATTATTAAAAGTACAGCCATACCTGCAATCACAACTCTCTCTTGATTCTCATCAGCATAGGTAAGAACTTTATCAACCCAGTCCAGCTGGTCTTGACTAAATCCACCATTGAACTGTACAAAATTGCATTCAGCAAGCCCTGAAAAAAAATTGATGGGAAGCTATATAACAAGCAACAATTTTTATTATGGTCATGTAGCAGTACCACAAAGACACATGCCAATATTTGTAGTTTAAAATGAACTTTTTATGAAGAATGAATGAATAATTGCCAATTCCAGAAATGTGTATTAAAAGCAAGGTGTCCCTCACTTTAAAGGATCAAACTAAGCCTAGTAAACGAAGAAAACGGGATTTAAAAAGTTTGCTTCAACTGAGTTTCCTGGAGGTAGAAATATGTCATTGCCTCTATTGATATTTTAATCAGGTTGCATACAAATTAATAAATTACAATTTAATAATTGAAAATATTATAATATTAATACTATGGCAATTATACAGAACACATCAGTGTTTGTAGGTATTAAATATAGATGTACTACTTTCCTAATTAGAGATTACATAAATTTGCCTAGCTTTCTGTGTGAAAAAGTTGGCATTCCGAAATGAAGATTCCATGGGGGTGATGTCCTTTCCATATAGTTTAAAGGAATATCAAGAAAATAAGACCACGTATGACAGTTAAGTGCTCTTACTATCCACTTATGATAGTAAGTGGTCCTATAGTAAATGGGTTCGTGTTAAGATTATCATAAAACTTGGTATGACAGATGTAACATGAGTAGTTTCCTAAAACTCCCTAAAAGTTCCCTAAAATAATATATGGAGGTAATAGCAATTTTTTCATCCATACAAAACCAGCTTTCCCAGACTATGACTATAAAAATGTGCAACAATTATGTTCAGCAGAATATAATACCTAGTGGACTATTCAGATTTTCATTCTGATTTTTGTCTTGTAGCAGCTGTAGAGATTCTTTATATTTTTTGGTTGATGTTTCCCTCCCCAGAATACTTAAGTCATATGCATCAAGAAGAATGAATCGAAATTTAGGCATTGGAGAAAATTGGTATGCATAATAGAATTCTGTAGTTGGATTTTCTGTGGAGCTCTGTTCTCTGATAAAGTTATTAAACAAACTTTGGTCTTCTAAGTACTTGGTATTCAGTTCAGATTCCATAAGATAATTCCGGCTGAAATTATACAATTCATGATTGCCCCATATGTGATGGACTGGTGCATTGAGTTTCTTAAATTCCTTCATAACTTGTTGCAGTGCTTTCTCTGATGTCTTATGTTGGGCATTGAAGCCATCAATGATGTCCCCAAGCTGTATTACAAACTGAACCTCAGTTAGGTTCCAATCTTCAATTGCCTTCTGGAGAGAACATAGGCTATGCTTGTAATATCTCCTATTGAATCCCAGGAAATCATAGCCATCCTCTATATCAGCATATTGAATGTCTGCTATGATTCCAAAGGAGAAGAGCGCTTCAGGTGTTGTTCTTGTGGATCCTGCATCCATTTTGCAAAAAAGTCTTGCTTAGAACTAAGAGAAGGAAAAAAAGAACTTATGAATTGTTTGGATGATAAGTATTTGGTGAGGTAACATGCAAGTCTGTAGGAATGCTTTACAGTTTTTGATGGACCTGATGATCTTTTCAGCAAATCGTATTTCATAAAGATAGAATATATTTGAAATGACACAAATTAAAACTGCATTCATATACAGTTCTTTTTCTCTCAGATTTATATAAGAAAACTACTTGCAATCTTATTAATTTGCATTCTGTCAAACCAATAATTTAAACTGGGAAAACCATATTCAGCAGAAGTCTGCATATGCCTATTAAGAACACAACACTGTCACTAATACTATGTGGCCAAGTAGGAAGCAGCACTACAGGTAGTTTAGTGAGTCACGCCTGATTTTATGACATTTTTCCTGTCATTAAGTGAATCATGCAGTTATTAAGAAATATAACTTTTCTCATTGATTTTCCTTGTTGGAAGCAAGGGGGGGGGATGAAATGTTGATTTTGGGTTTTACTGATTAGATAGATTTGTTGATACAGAAATAGCTAGTTTATAATATTATTTCAAAGTAAAAAGGTGGAATCTTGATGTTATTATCTTATTCTACTGCACCAAAGGGAATCGGAAGTCAATGCTTTTTCTTTCCTTTTCCCTTCTTTTCTACACTTTTCCCGTTCTTTCCCTCTCCTATTTTTCCTATTATTTGTTTTTATATTTTATGTTATAAACTAATAAAAAGAGAAAGGAATGTGACTTCTCTCATTGATTTTGCTGGTTGGAAGCTCTCTGGAAAGGTCACAAATAGCAACCATGTGATTTTGGGACCCTGCAACTGTTGTTAGTACATGCCAGTTGCCATGTGCCAAAATGTTGATCTCATGATCTTGGGGATGTTTTGATAGTCATAATTGTGAAAACCAGTCAAAATCAGATTTTTTCAGTGTCATCTTAATTTTGAATTGTCACTAAACCAACAGTCATAAACAGAAGACTATCTGTAGTTGATTTTTTTAAAAAAAGTAGATTAGTACTAGGATGGGAGCACCGGAAAAGATCAAAGCCTTAGGTTAGTCTGGAAACCGAAAGCAATGTATACTGTACAATATTGTGGAAGAAGACAATAGCAAAGTATTATTGCCATGGATATATTCATAGCATGGATATATTCATGAATGAGTAGCAACTGAACATAATTCTACTTCTACCGTAGGTAAATACACGTTAGCAGTCTTCATTATCAAAGTCTGGGATAGCTAATAACTTATAGCTAATGTGATTACATACTGTCATGTTATGTCTTCCAATATAGTACCACAGACAACAACATCTGCCTATCCTAGGTCCTTGGTAGACCAGATTGATTGGTGGGTTAAAAAAAATGCCAAATTCAGTACAAACATCTGGCTGACTGTGTGACCGTTATGATAATAAACCTTTAGCTACATATATAGATGTTTTCATCATCTCCAGACAAGCATAGTGGTGAGGATTGTGGCAATTGTAAAAATCCTGGGAAATATCAGGTTGGACGTTCCTTCAAACAGATCCCAAACCTAGATTTGGGGAAGCCTTTGGTGTGCTGTTAACCAAGGAACTTTTATTCTGTTTTCCTCTTTTCCTTTTCTGCAACAGAGTAGGAAAACCCTCTGGGTCAAAAGTGCTACAAATTACTTACATTTTCCAAGAATGAATATCTGAAGATTTCCAATTAGACACCCGCACAAAGGTTTCTGTTAGTCTTACATCTGAACCTAAAGTATGGTTACTTTGGATACAAGCGATCCGTCCCGCTCACCTCACTTGACATTTCAGAGTGGATTCCCCCTCCCCCCCGCCTCCAGTTAAAAAAAAAAGGATTAAAAATGCCGACGGAAGTGATTTCATTTCCTTCGCCATAGAGCTATACCTGTAAATTGAGCGGCGTTGCGGGAGCTACTCTTAAGTGCTGCAAAGAGCGTCCCCGGTTCTTTCCCAGCCTGTTATTCCCCCACCCCTTCTTCCCGGTCGGAAGTGGGCGATTGGTAAATTGGGTGGGAATCGAGAAAGGCTGGAAGCTAGGCTTAAACTCGCCTTAATTTGTTTCCACCAAATCAATGCTTGGCAGGTTGGCAATGGATGTACTCGGGGTCTTTCCCCCCCCCCCCCCCGCCACGCTTGTTTTAAGTTGAAAAGATGGACTTTTTCCAATATAAAAACCCTTGAAAAATCATCTTGTAATCCACTTGTTTTCAAACGGAATGAAAAGTCGGGATTCCTCCAACTTTCTTACTAGTATTACCACTACTCAAAAGAATTTAGAAAGAGGTCACCATCCCTCTAAGAGATTAACAACAACAACAACAACAACAACATAACAATATAATAATAATCAGTCGAGGCTTTAATATTATTATTATATACTTTATTCATTAAACATGAAATTCAATTGACTGAGTTTCATATTTAATGAATAAAGTATATAATAATAATGCCTGGACTGATAATACCCCTCTCCTTTCCAAAGCCGCCTTAATTCCTTTAAATTCGTCTATTGTGATTTCGATTAGACAGGCGAACGAGCAGCAGTAAATAAGAACTTCGACAAGGACTGGGTTTCAAAGGGACCCGCTTCTTCATACAAAACGTAGGCAGCCTAAAAGGAAACACAAGCGCTTCTTGCAGTCATCGGAGTCTACGGGACGCCATGTGACAGTTTTGAAGCCAATGCAGGGCCAGGACGCCGGTCTCTCCCGGAAATTCAAGCCGGGCGTGCTATTTCGTGGAGGCAGAGAAACGAGGATGGCGGGAGCAATGCGGGTTCGCCTGGTCTCGCTCGCCCTTTGCAAGCGTCCAGCGTTTCCACCCTGTTGCTTCCGGCGCTGCTATCCTGTTCGGTCCCTGGTCACCCCACCCACGATCAGGCAGAAGGGCTTCAAGAAACCTGGGGTGAGGCTTTCCGGCTGTAGAGGTCAGGGTGAGAGAAGCCGAGAGCTGATGCGAGCGCCGGGCAGCGGGGAGAGGCCTTCGCTTTGCGCGCACCCTTAATCTTAATCAGAATAGAGCTGGAAGGGACCTTGGAAGTCTTCTAGTTCTACCTCAAGCCGGAGATCCTATACTATTTCAGTCAAATTGCTGCCCAGTTTCTTCTTAAAAACCTCCAGTGATGAAACACCACAATGTCTGGAGGCAAAGCTGTTCCAATGGTTAATTGTCCTTACTGTTAAGAAATTTATCCTTAATTCCTTGGTTACTTTCCATCCATTGTTTCTTGCCCTGCCCTCTAGTGCTTTGAAAAATAAGTTGACCCCTTCCTCTTTGTGGCAGCCTCTCAAAATATTGGAATACGGCTATCAAGTCATCCCTAGTTGTCCTTCTTTTCTCTAGGCAAATCCAAATCCTTGCAACCAGTCTTTACATGTTCGTCACTATTCATTGTTAATTGGCCTCACCTTCTTAGCCAAAGGGGGTGCTTCCGGTTGGGATTGTGGGTCTGTCATTCTGCGAAGCTGCAAAAATGACACTTGGCCGAATCACCTCTCCAGCTGAACTTGCTCAAAGGTGCAGAGTCTCCATCCATGTGATGTGAATCGGTGGACTTAAAAGGGACCATCCGCCTCTTTTCCCCATCTTGCCTTTGGGTGTCCTCATACAGGCTATTTCGGTTCAGCCCAAAATAGGGGAGAAATTTAAAAGCACATGGAGAAGGAAGGATGGACCACGAGACGTCACACAATTAGCATTCATATGAAAAATGGGCTCGGGTTGGCGTGAAAGCATTTATTTATGAACATTTTGTGTTCTTTCCCAGTAGCCAGTAACTTGGAAGAGTTTAGCAGTCACGGCTGTGATTGGAGGAGGGTTGCTAGGATTTCTGAAATATTTGAAGAAAGAGAAACAAGCAGGTAGGTATTATTTGCAGTCATCCTATTGTGTTTTTTTTTATTATTGCCTTGTAGAGATAGGTTGTGCAAAGAATTGCATATATACCCAATAGTGGCTGTTGGGTGGTTTTGATTTTTTTTCTAAATTGGTGGTTTCCAAACGTGTTAGATTTGGCTAGGAATGAAAGTTGTGATCCAAGCACATGAAGGAGTGCTACAAATAAGTGTACATTTTTGATAATTATAATTGTTTCTTAACTACCTTGAGATTTGTTTGATCATGTGTCGTAGTTTTTTTACTTCTGCTTATTGTCCTTATCTTAAATTGATTTACGCATGTATAGGTATCATAAATCTTAAGGTTTTTTCCTCGTCCAAGTTATGCTAAGCGATAAAATCTCTGCTATAGTGTAAAATTGGGATGCTGTACTGATTCCTTCAAAAATCACAGCTGAAGCAGAAAATGTACAATCATTTATTGAAATGCTGTTTGAAGCTATCTTACTTAAAGCCCCTGCATCTAAATCCAACAAGAGAGAATACAAGTGATCTTAAATCATTTTCTGCAGAGATTTTGAAAGATACTGGAAGCGTTTACCCCCATGATAGATAAAACAAAAACAAACCCAAACAGGTTCTAAGAAGGGACACATTTTAAATTGTCTCTCAGATAAGAAAAGAAAAGATGAAGAATTAGGAATGTATGTGTAGGAATTTGTGTTGAAATCTTAAGATTTTCTTCTGTCAAAGTTCCAGGCAAATAATCTAATTTTGTGATTAAATTTTAGCAATGGAGAGAGAGAGTATCCGATCGGTCGGAAAGCCTTTGTTAGGAGGCCCTTTCTCACTTGTTGATCATCATGGACAACCAAAATCAGATCGTGATTATCTGGGCCACTGGGTTTTAATCTACTTTGGTTTTACACATTGCCCTGACATTTGTCCAGAGGAACTGGAAAAAATGATGCTAGTAGTGGATGAAGTTGGTAAGTAAATCCTGCTGAAACCTGAACTTTTAATTTGATTGGATTTTGGCACCACCCAACTCCAGAGTTACTGGAATAATTCTCTATGTGAGACAGTCAGCCTATCCTTTCCTTGACCAGGAAATGATTGCGACTCAGAATTACCTATTTATGATTTTGGTCTTTTTAAACCACTCCCTCTTACCAGAGAGTTTATGGAGAGCGGGTGATGGGAAGGAGGTCAAAGTAAAGGAGGAAAGAATCTGTGTAGAAAGATTTTACAGCCATTTAAAACTTGGCTATATTCAACAAACATGGATGAAAGGGAAATGTATAGTATAGGAGAGTAAAGACATGGTGCCCATGTTTAGAAAGGAAATCTGCATAAGAAACAGAAAGTAAAAAGAGCTCAGTGGTGTACTGTTTTATTTGTCCATAAAATCACCTTACAAGAGCATCTTCTTGCAGCTGGATTAAATGAAATTGACACTTGAGCAGCTTTTTCTCATCTTGGTCACTAAACCTTTCAGCTGCATTTTCACCCTTCTGTTAGCTTAAGCCTAATCATTGCCAAAAGCTTAATAATAAAGGGAAGAAAAATCTATCCACTTACCATAAAAATTCAAACTATCACACTAGTTTTCCACATAGATTTCAAAAATGCTTAACTCTGACTCCACTCTAGGTCATCAGCCGTTCAGTCAATCAATCAGATTATAAATAAAATAAATATTTTTTTAAAAAAAATATTTGTCCTAACTAGTGCTCAATCATTTAATCCTAATTGCAATATGATCATTAAACTACTATTATTCATAAAAATTATCTCTGATCCCAACTCTCTTGCTATTGTTGAATAGAATTCAAGGAAATCTTGTGGGCCAAAAAGATATTTCCCCAAAATGTTGCCTGACTACTCAATCCTGATGTCAGTCTAAGATTAAATATAAACTCAACATAATATTATTAACCACACTTATTTTTACTATAGATCATTTTGAATGTAAACAAATGAAACTTACTAACTTGATAGTAAGATTTAACCTAACCATAAAGATTTCCCACTAAGAGTAATACAGTAGCAATTCCCACTTTGATAATACTCTTGATAAACAAAGATTAGAACAAACAAAGAATTCAGACTCACCATCATACTGGGTGTAGTATAGATATCAGTGTATCCTAATACACTAACTTAATGGTGATATTGACAATATCCTTTACTAACTTTAATATCAGAGCAAGACTAACAGAATCTATAGCAACACACTTGCATCTTACATTTTTAGAATAGAGTTCCAGGAATTTTAATGTTAACCTCACTTTATCACCTGTGAAACATTTGCCATACACTTTGTCGCAAAACTTGATCCTAACTGCAATTAAAATTTAAGTCTACCATAAAAATTCATTCAGATTTTGCCTTTTATCCTGCCTTTTATTGTACATTTATCCTACTTCTTATTGTCTAACCTTAACTTTATACCATAACAATGTGTTACCTAGCCAGTTTGTCAGTATTCAAAGAGTACAGTGGATTTGAGACTACCAATATCTGTAAAAATGCATCCTCATTCTCTCCTTCATCCAAGATTTTATTTGAGACTTCAGGGAAGCTAAATCTTATCCCTAAATTCATCTTATCCCTCAAGGTCTGCTCAAAATGTACCAAAACACATAGAAAGTTTAAATCAACACCTGGGAGAAGCTGTCTATGTATATAGTTGAACAGATTGGGAAGTGGTACAGGTATTTGTGTTCAGGGTTATCAAGAGATTTAATCCAGGGGATTGAATTAAAATCTTGAACATAAAAACAGTCTTGAGGCTGATTGCTTGGGGATTAAGTGTTATCTTTTATAATGACAGATAGGATCGCATCTTTGCCTAATGTCACTCCACTCTTCATCACCATTGATCCAGAGAGGGACAATGAAGAAGCCATTGCCAAATATGTTAAAGGTATTTAGCCTTTCTTTTTATTGAACCCTCTATATTGACTCCAGTTTGACTTGCACTTCAAACCAAGTTCACTTTTTGCCCTTTTGGATTGGGTCCATTGGATCTTATTGATTTTATTTATGTTTCAAGAGTTTTCACCAAAGTTGATTGGATTGACCGGTACGAAAGAACAGATTGATCAAGTGTCTCGAGCTTATCGTGTCTATTACAGCCCAGGTCCTAGAGATGATGATAATGATTACATAGTAAGTACATTTTGTATGTGTTTTCCCATCAATGGGTAAAGATTTTAGCCTGAGAGAGACCCTTTATGGGTCACTGAATCAACAAAGTGTGAATGAGCAGTAAGTAAAACTGCCCTAGAAGTATACAAAACATTGGAAAACATTGGGAGGGGAGCTGAGAATGTTTGGCCTACAACTGAGTTACTTTTCTGAATGAAGTTGACAAAATAGATCTAAATGGAAATGGCAATTATCATAGAAAACATGGGAGGTGACTGTGTACTTTGTTCCAAACAAAAGACTTTCTTTGTGAGAAGATAGTGTTTGGTCAAGTGATTTTTTCTGATTGATGGGAAGCTGCAGTTTGGTGATCTTTCTTTATGTTGAGGAACATTTGTTGGAACATTTCTTATTTTAACCATGAGCAAGAAAAAATAAATCGGAAAGGACCTTGTCAACAGTAGAACTGAAAATGTTACTCTTTGATACTGAAGTTGGTTTCAGTATTCATAGCAATTTTTAATAAGGCCGTGTTGGGATTTGAAAAATTCAGTTCAGGTTTGTGTCTTTCTGCATGCATGCATGCCTTTGAGTCTTGACTCTTGGTAACTGCCTGGATCAGTCTTTGAATTTTTTTAGGCATTATATTTTGAACATGTTTTCTAATATAGAGTTGGATAAGTATTTTTAAAAAGTGAAGACATTTTAGAGTATGGTTCAACTGATAACTCTGGTGACATATTGATGCAACTTTAGCATACAAACCCATTGCCACCTTTGGCGTTGTTTCAGCTTTTCAGTCCAACCTGGACTGATAGTTTCCCATCCAACTGCTCAGCAGGCCCAGTAGTGCTTAGCTTCTGGGCTTAGAGAAGGCCAGATATCTTCCTAAAGGAAGATAAAAATGGGCAAGTATCAAAAGATAGACAGGAGAGGGCGCCAGATAATAAATGACATTGGCCATAAAAGGCAAGTACCATGCAGAATAACTTCAGCCTTTGTTGTTTGAAATAGGCATTTTTATTAGCCTAAATATTCCTATGCTTACTTTAAAGTATAAACCCCCAGGGTGTCAGTTGTAGGTTCTAGCACTCACTTTGATTAGCCCAAAATGAATAGTTTGCTGATGAAAAAATAGTATTTTATTTTTAATTTGTTTTTTTTTTAAAGTGGCTTCTTGCTGCTGCTCTTGACCTGCCCGAAGAAATTCAGTACTGTTCTTGTGCCTTACAAAAGATGTCTGATACTGGATTTTTACTTACTTTTTAGATGAAGCGGAAAGCTTGGTTCTACCTTTTGCCAAACACCCAGCAGTTCAAAATAGTAGGATTCCTCCCCACTCACACTTCTTTTATAGGGCTTGGCTGCTTTTGTGGTCTTAACATCAGATGTACGGGGCTCCACTTTAAAAAATGTATTCTCATATTTACTGCTGAATATATACACACATAGTATGTATGTATGTATGTATGTATGTATGTATGTGTGTGTGTGTGTATATATATATATATATATATATATATATATATATGTGTGTGTGTGTGTGTGTGTGTGTGTGTGTGTGTTTGTGTGTGTGTGTGTGTTTGTGTGTGTGTGTGTGTGTGTTTTATTTGTGCTGATAAATAAATAAAGGGAGACTAGTATAGATCTATTTCAAGCTATTTAGCTCTCATCAGCTAGCCATACCTTTACTGGGATTCGAACCATATATGTATGTACTTTCTTGACTACCTATTAAAGCCTTTATTAGAAATCTAGAACTGGGTAATAGTTCAGTCACAGAAATAATTTAGTGCTTAGCAAAATTATCTAATCTCAGAATTTCAACCTTATCTTCATCTCTTTGTGTGTGTTTTTCTTGCAGGTGGATCACACTATCATAATGTACCTTGTTGGGCCTGATGGCCAATTTGTTGATTATTTTGGCCAAAATAAGAATAACATGGAAATTGCTGCCAGCATCCTAAAGCACATGAAACAATACAAGAAAGAATAAGGGACTTCGTTTTCTGACTAAGCAAGTTTAAAGGAAAGAAAGTCTAAAATGCAGCTTGTGACATTAATTGGAGGAAATGTTCACACAGGTGGTCTGCTGTGGTGTCTTCTTAGTGTAGTTGAATTTACTAAACCTATACCTACAGACTAAGACTCGGTTCTGAAGAGAAGTTGGATAGCTTTCACCCATAGATGCTATTCTACCGGTTCGGACCAGTTTGCCTGAACCGGTAGCGGAAATTCCAGGTGGCCTCGCCCACCCGCCCAGACTCTATGGCATCTCATTTAGGTCCTTTTTTCGCCAAAAGTGCATGCGTGGAGGGCTGTGCACATGTGTGGAGGTGGTGTGCGTGCGCTTACATTTTGCGAACCGGTAGGGAAGGTAAGTGTATACCACCCCTGCTTTCACCAATGATATTTTCTCTGGATATGCCTTAGCCAAACAGTGGCTTATTAAAAGCCTTTGATATTGATGCAGATTTACTCAGAAAGAGCCACCAAACATAAACCACAATGCTCTCTTCATTTGAAGTTCTTGACCTGCTGAAGAGATGCCTGCTAAACTCACCTGTACTGAAGGTACCATTGGGATTTGTCTTCTTTCAAGTTTTATGCATTCCTCCTAGGAAGCGGGGCTTCTCGTCCTTTCTCAATGAACATTTCCAGGGTGTCACTTTTTATTTTTGAAATATTCAGTAGTTTACAATATGGCTGCTATTAAGCAGCATGGTAGGATGGTAACCTTTACTCTAAAATCAAGTGTGGTGCACAGATGATGAAATAAAGTGAAAGAAACTTAAAACTTGTGTTCTCATCTTAAAATCTTTAAGGAGATAAAGTATAAGACAGAACCTGTGGCTAATTAAATTAGATAAATATGAATAGCAGACAAGTTTATTTGTATTTGACTAGACAAAATAGTTGTCCTTTATCGCTCACTCACTTAGACTGAGAATTAAAATGTTCATTGGTTTCTCTGTTTTGAGTAGCTTGTATCTGAAAAATTGTTCCTTGGGAAAGTACCCAGCTAGATTTATTTTCCTTCAGAAGGGTATTTTCATGTAAGAAGATTCTCCTAGAACTGAAATATCTTATGTGAAGCCAGATTTTTGGGGTGGGGGTGTGTGGGGGATGACAGTCTCCTTTAATCTAAGTGTCCATCAAGAATTTCCTTGGGTCAGCTTGCACCAAGTGCTTTGGGGACTTTGATAGAATTTGAACCTCATTCTCAGCTGTTAAGGATTGTTCCATACATAGATGGTTCTACTCTCTACTATGTGTGAATGTGGGAGTGAGAAGGACCAAGAGTTAGTAAAAAAAATCAGATACCCAGGACAAGTCAAGCAGAATATTGTTTTAAATGCCTTTAGATTTCTTGAAATGATGCTTGGTCACACATTCCAGATGACAATAATAATAAAATAATAATAATTTTAGATTATATTTGTCAAACACTTCCTGCTTGACACCAGTTCATTTAAAAAACTACAAAATTTGTGGATTTTTAAAATCTATAGCTCCCAAATAATGTAGCTGTTTAAAAAAAATTTTAAAACGCCACAATTCTTTATGAACGTATATATAATTATGCTATAACATTGCAGTTCAAATAACCATCTAGTAGTGGCCAGAAAGTTCTAAAAAACAACTCTGGTTTACTTGTTACTCTAAGTCAAATAATGGAATCAGCTTCGATCTCAGACTGAGCTCATGCTTGGATAGCTAAGACTCAATCTGCTTTGCAAATTTTGTTCAAAGTGAGAAGCACATAATGTAAATTCTTGATGAGCAGGTAGGGAAGAAGCTGCAATAGAGTGCTTATCTAGGCGTAATTAAATATGAGTTGTATTATGAATTAAGATTCAGCAGTTTGAATCACTGACTTTATATAATGTGACCTCATTGTATCTAAATCAGAGATCTTTCCAATCTTACGGCTTTGTTGATCAGTGGGGGGGAGAGGGTTCTGCATAAGCAGTGGGCGCATGCACTCGCACACACAGCTCCCTCCATTTATGCAAGCGATAGGTGTGTGCACCTGCCAGTTGCATAAATGGCACTGAGCATGGAGCACACACCTGCATGCGTCGGTTCTGGGCTTCGGTCCAGGATTTGGTGACCACTAATCTAAAATATGATTGTGTAATAAAAATATTTTTTTAATCCTGATATATTAGGCTCTGGTTGAAGCAAAATCAACTGAATGGTTGATTTATTTGGTTGTATGTATATTTTCACCAGGGATTTGATGTAACAATGTGAGAGAACCAGTTTGGTCTAGTATTAAGGCATCAGACTAGAAAACAGGAGACAACAAATTCTCTTACAGCATTTGGCATGAAAGCCAGCCTGGAAGGCTTTGGGCCAGTAACTCAGTCTATGATATCCGGCTTGAGTAACAAGTCAGTTAGTCAAGTCCTGTTGCAACCAATGGATCAATACTCAGTTGATTTCACAAATGTGGACCATGCACTTGTGGGGAAATGTTAGGGGGGAAAATGATTTAACAATATGATGTATATATTTCAGCCCTAGTACTTAGGCCAGGCTAGGAAATGTCACAGGAAGGCTAATGCTGCTTTTATGGCTTTTAAGATTCTATAACAACAGAATCTTGAAAGTTTGATTGCATGGTACCTCTTTCTTCTCCTTATACTTCACTGAATTAGAGAGGCATCTGCCTGAGGTGTTTCCAAATTTTACCTCCTTGTTCTGGACTTTAAAAAATGCTTCAGCCTTTTTTGCCTAAATCAGTGATAGTGAATCTTTTATACATTGGGTACCCAAACTGCACGCGTTCATGCCTAAACTGAAAGGTGTGCAAATGTGTGATTGTGCGGATATGCGCGTGCATGGGCATGCATGCATGTGCATCAGAGATCCGAAGACCAGCTGGTTGGCGGGAGGTGAGGCATCCCAATACTAGCAGTGCAGCAAGAGGTAAGATATTTTTATTTTGTGAACTTCTATTTCATCATTGCAGGGAAACAGAAGCTCATGAAAGAAACATCAGGGAGATCTAACCTGGGGCGCTCATGCCAACAGAGAGGGCTCTGTGTGCCATCTCTGGCACCCGTGCTATAGGTTCACCATCACGGGCTTAGATAATGGTTCCTGTCTATCTCTGCCAAGGTCATGTTCCTTACTTTCTACAATATTTTCTGAGGAAGCAGCTCACAATCATCAGGGCACTTTGAAATTCTATTATTCATAGGTAGTACAGTAATTATATTGGGAGATAATTTGGATGAGGAAGTGAAGCTGATGAATATTACAGTCTGAGTTCCTCTAATACACAAAAACTACTTTGGCCAATATTGAAATAAAGTACAGACTTATCGTAAGAAGATACCAAATGTTGATATTGCCAGTTATTTGAATTTGAATTTGAAAGTTTATTTATAGGCCGCCCTTTTCCCTGGGGGGACTCAGGGCGGCTTACAACTCATGGGGAAGGGGATACAAACAATGACACATAAGAACAATACATAATTAAAAAGAACACAACATTCATACCATTCGGGTGGGGGTGGGTTAAATCTTTAGCCCCAGGCCTGACGGGATAGCCAGATTTTAAGGGCTGTGCGGAAGGTCTGGAGGGTGGTGAGGGTACGAATCTCCACGGGGAGATCGTTCCAAAGGGTCGGAGCTACTACCGAGAAGGCTCTCCTCCGCGTAGTTGCCAGTCGACACTGACTGGCAGATGGGATTCGGAGGAGGCCTAATCTGTGTGATCTAATTGGTCGCGAGGAGGTAATTGGCAGGAGGCGGTCTCTCAAGTATCCAGATCCACTACCATGAAGGGCTTTATGGGTGGCAAGTAGCACCTTGAAGCGCACCTGGAGATCAACAGGTAGCCAGCGCAGCTCGCGGAGGATAGGTGTTATGTGGGTGAACCGAGGTGCACCCACAATCGCTCACGCGGCCGCATTCTGGACTAGCTGAAGTCGCCGGATGCTTTTCAAGGGCAGCCCCATGTAGAGCACGTTGCAGTACTCCAGCCTAGAGGTCACAAGGGCACGAGTGACTGTTGTGAGGGCCTCCCGGTTCAGGTAGGGTCGCAACTGGTGCACCAGGCAAACCTGGGCAAATGCCCCCCTGGTCACAGCTGACAAATGGTGGTCAAAGGTCAGCTGTGGGTCCAGGAGGACTCCCAAGTTGCGAACCCTGTCTGAGGGGTGTAGTGTTTGACCCCCCAGCCTGAGAGATGGAACACTTGCCAAATTATTGGGAGGGAAACACAACAGCCACTCGGTCTTATTCGGATTGAGCACAAGCTTGTTAGCCCTCATCCAGTCCCTAACAGCTTCAAGGCCCCGGTTCATCACGTCCACCGCTTCATTGAGTTGGCACGGGGCGGACAGATACAACTGGGTATCGTCCGCATATTGATGGTATCTTATCCCGTGCCGCCGAATGATCTCGCCCAGTGGTTTCATGTAGATGTTGAATAGTAGGGGGGATAAGACCGAACCCTGCGGCACCCCATATGTTAGGGGCCTAGGGGTCGATCTCTGCCCTCCAACTAACACCGACTGCGACCTGTCCGAGAGGTAAGAGGAGAACCACTGCAAAACAGTGCCTCCCACCCCCACCTCCCGCAGTCGTCGCAGAAGGATACCATGGTCGAGTTATGGAGAAATGCAGACTATATTATTGATAGTCCTTGATTTATGATCATTCATTGAACAACCAATCGAAGCTTTGCTGATGCTGGAAAAAAGTATCTGACCCACGACTGGCCCTCACGTTTATAATTGTCATTGTCCCTATGGTCAAATAACCAAAAATGTAGGTGCTTGGCACCAACAGGAATTTATCCCAGGCAAATGCAGGGCCTAGGATCACACAATCACGACTTACAACTTTCACAGGGATTCCAACAAGCAAAGTCGAAGGAAGAAGCCAGATTTGTCTAATGGCCATGGCAAACAAGGCTGTTAAAGTAGGCACAACTCACTTAAGAATCATTGCTTAATGACAGAACTTCCTATTCCAGTTGTGGTTTTAGGTCAAGGATAATCTAAATGGCATGATTAATGGAGTGTTTGAACTACAGATTTTTTTTGTTATCGTGGCCCAAATCCCAGTTGACACGTTGCAGGAGAAAGTGTAGTACCTACATTTAAATGCCACAGAAAACAAAATTATGAGTGCTAATAAGCATACCACCCAAGCAAAATGAAGGTAGTGAGAAGCATGGAGCAAACCATTGATGAGCAATAGCAATAGCAATAGCAGTTCGACTTATATACCACTTCATAGGGCTTTCAGCCCTCTCTAAGCGGTTTACAGAGCCAGCATATCGCCCCCCACAGTCTGGGTCCTCATTTCACCCACCTTGGAAGGATGGAAGGCTGAGTCAACCTTGAGCCGGTGAGATTTGAACCGCCGAACTGCAGATAGCAGTCAGCTGAAGTGGCCTGCAGTACTGCACCCTAACCACTGCGCCACCTTGGCTCTTCCTTGGCACCTTGGCTGAGGAAGACGAAGAGGAAATAATTGTGTCAGGAGCAAGTGGGTGTTTGCTAGATAAAAGCATTGCTTATAAATTGGAAAGGATAGAAGAAAAACAGTTGGCTAATTGGTCTACCCAGGGATACATATCCTTAGAATATGAGTTACAAGTTGTGTTTTGAAAGGATCTCTTAAATAGCAGATATTGAGCTGGGGACCCCAGAAAGGAATTGAAATATGAGATCCTTTCAACTTGCTTCCGCTTACCAACTAAACAAGAAACTCTAGTGTCTTGGCCAAGCATTTTAAAAAGATTTTCGTTTCAAAATCTTTCCCTGGAAGTATTGAGGCTGTTGCTGAGTGTTTGGAAAATAGGGCAGCCACATTTCTCGTGATCATCATTTTTAAGTATTGTAGGGCCGGTGTTGAAAGGCCCTGTTCATGATAGTGCATTGCTGGTTGTGTCTGCCTTTATAAAGAATAGCTTCTTTTAGGGGTGTGGACTTGATTGGAGCTTTTCTTAAGCCAACCAGCTTATTCTTGTTCTCTGCCCTTTGGAGTTTCACTTTTGTCAGCACTTTCTTGGCTCAGGCCTTTGGGGATCTCCTTACACCAAGGGACAACTGCAGCATTCCAAGGGGGAAAACAAATTCCTTCTGGCACGCCTTCCACTTTCCATAATGTGCTGTAAATAACTGGGGAGTCAAAGTCGGTGGGAAGGAGACAGATCCTTTCGTTACTCTTCATCTGCCTTCCCAAGTCATACCTTGCTCAGTCAGAAGAGGACACTCAAAACCATTGAGAATTATGAAAACTTGCCAACTGGTTGGAGCGGGGGTGGTGCGGGGGGGGGGGGGAAGGATAGGATGTATGGAATGTTATACAAATAAAATGCTTAACATAGGTTGTTTTTAGAAAAAAAAAACAGATCTATTGCAAATCTATAAAATGAGGCTAAAATTAATACTCTGTAAAAAGGGGGGGAATCTAATGGAGTTGTTTCCTAATGGAGTTGTAGAGCTTAATTGCTTGGCAAATCCTAGATCAATATTCCTTTTAATCAATGTTAAAACCTACTACATCACTGACTCATAATGATTCCTTGATTTTACATCAACAGATCTCTCTGACAATAAAAGATTTTTTATTTTTTCAAGAATGAATGGAAACTAAAGATTTCATCTCTGGCCATTGGTCTATCATGATATGTATGGTGCATGTTCAGTACAGTATACAGATATGAATATGAGGGCTTATTCGTGTAGTTACAATGTGAGGGAAAGGAACATTGTGTGTAGGTAAAATCTAAGAAAAATCAGAAAGGAAAAAAAAAACCCAGCATCTCTCAGTATTGTGGGTGCTCTAACACTGTGGCTACGATGTCAGTTTAGCCCATTCACAACATACTTTCAATGTGTTATATTCCTTTGTATAATACATTACCTGTAACATTTCTAGTTATCACAGGATGACTGTTGACAAGGTTTAAAGATTTCCCCTGCCCAGTCATGACAGGACAGGGGCAGTGCTCATCTCTGATTCTCAGCCAAGGGAACCTGCGTTGTCTGAGACACACTTCCGTCATCATATAGCCAGTGTGAAAATGTGGAATGCAGTAACCTTCCCACCAAATGAGGACCTATTTATTTACTCTCATTTGCTTGCTTTCAAACTGCTAGGTTAGCAGGAGGTGGGGTGAGAAAGGGAACTCACCCCATCATGGAGTGCTTGGGTCTTGACAACCGAGGCTGTCCACTTTCTAGCGGACAAGCCTAGTATCTTAACTACCGATACTGCACCCCCTTCAATTGTGCCCCCTTCAATAACTATTGATAACTATAACTATCAACTATTCGGTAACTATCCTTGCTTTGCTTGATCCTTTTTTCATGGGGTGGGAAGGACACATTCAAATCCATCATTGGGAACATTAGTACTCTTAAGAAGTAAATTTTTGGAGAACTGTTGTAAGACCTCGGTAAATAAATAGGATGCTGGAGACTGGCACTTTGCATACCCTTCCCATAAATATTGTGGCTGGATGTTGGTGGGCTCTATTGTTTGTTTGAAAGATCAAAAGGGTTTAGGTTTTTTTGGACCGCTAGCGCACTGACAATTGCTTGTCATGGCAACTATTTTTAATTGGGTTGTTGGTCATCCAGAGTTGCTGTAGGGAGATGGACAGCCATATGAAATGTTTCAATAAGTTAAAAAATTGAAATTGCATTTCAAAGTATTTTTAAAAAGATAGTTCCGGGCAGGATCTTGGTGAATTTCGAGGGGAATGCTCTCTAGAGTCCTTATATCCAGATTTTTTTCCCCATTTTTTTAGACAACATTCTTAAGATTGTATCACAGCAGCAGGATACGGATGCAGAAGTGCACATTTTCTGGTATTACAGTCTTCTTTGCTTTTATTGACTGCACTTTTATTCATAGCTTATCAGCAATGCTGGCAACAATAATGTCTGTACAGGTTTTTTATATGGTACTGAAGTTTGCTTTTTAGAATCATGGGATGTTTAAAATAAAGGGGTCTTTCAACACACTGGTCTATGTCCTTCTGTCAGTTTTTACCAAGACTACTTCCCAGATTGCAACCAAAACAGAATCACTTTGGTCCAATGGGGTACGAGGAGAGAAGGGGTGAAAGACAAGAGAAGAAATGCAGACTCCTTCCTCCCAGACTTTTTTTCCCAACATCTTCTTGTAACTCACCGGTCTTTGATGATGTGATCGTTTTTCATCTACCTGCTCAATTAGAACCATTTGGGAAATAAGTAATGGAGCAAAATAGCAAGCTGTAAGGAATAACTGCATGAACAATGTTTGGGGACTAGCTATGAAAATATAAAATACGTTCCACGAAGCACACAGTCAGTCAAAAATGGCAATCAATTGGAAAGTGGTATTCAATGTGGAAATAATATTTTGGTAATATTGATGGAATAATAATGAACAATCTTGCATTGGGTGGTAAAGGGTGTAGGGAGACTACTTGAATTTTGGAATTACTGTAAGAAGAAAAGGTATGTATTTTTCCCTGTTGTGGATTGGGAATTCTGAGACATTGACATGCGGGCCTGAAAAAGGATAAACTAGGAGGAACAGAGAGGAAAGGAAAGCTGATATACTTTCCATTGTGCACTCCTATTCCTTGAGATAGTGGTAGACAATTTTTCATAAGAAGAGTAGGATAAAGCAACAAGGTAATAGGCTTGGAGATTTATTCTTATCAGGGATGGTTAAGAGAATTAAGTATTGTGTAGCCTAAAGAAGGGAAGGCTTGGGAGACACCTAATAGCAGTTTTCCAATAGTTGAAGGGCTATCAAGGGAAAGTGGAGGTCAATTTATTATCCATAATACCTGAGGGCAAGACAAGAAGCAAGAGGTGGAAGTACAGCAGAGGTAGATCCAATGTGGACATAAGGAAGAATTTCCTGCTGTGAGAATGATTAATCAATGGAACAGTTTGCCTCCTGAAGTTTGGATGCTCCATCACTGGAAGTTTTCTAGAAAAGATTGGACATCCATTTATCCAGGATAGAATAAGGTCTCCTATCTTGGGCAGAGGTTTGGGTTACTAGGAGATGCCCAGTCCCTTCCAGCTCTATGATTTTATAGGTTTGCAGAAGGAAAATAGAGAATTAGCTAGCTGCTCTCCAGTGCTTTTTGACTCTGCCAGCTTGATGTGTTCTGTGACTTCCTGAACTCATAGTCCTTTGGAGTTCGGAGTCAAACTAGTTCAGAAGATAGACATTGATATAATTATTACGTGAATTAGAATCGGTTGAGTGGGCAAAGGCAGTTTATGCTTCCAAGCTGTGAAAGCAACTCAGGAGGAGTTGCCCCAGGGACCTGAGAAAATTATGTTTCAGAGGCAGTGTTGGGATTCAAAGATTTTTACTACCGGTTCTGTGGGTGTGGCATGGCTTGGTGGGCGTGGCAGGGGAAGGTTACTGCAAAATGCTCATTTCCTCCCGGGCCTCAGGAGGCAGAGATGGGGGTGGGGCCAGTCAGAGGTGGTATTTACTGGTTCTCCGAACTACTCAAAATTTCCACTACTGATTTTCCAGAACTGGTCAGAACCTGCTGAATACCACCTCTGTTCAGAGGTCTAAGAAGGCAATATACTGGAAGAATTAAGTTCAGCTCCTGTTTGGCCTGATGATTTTTCCTTTATTTTTTTTACAATTATCATTAAAAAAAGATTTTACAAATATTTTTTGAAAACTACAGGAAACAAAAAGGACCAGAAAAAGATTATAAAAGGGTAACAGAAAAAGTGAATAACAACAAAAAAAGGAAAAGAAGAAAAAAACATATCTAAAAAAGCAATCTTTCTGATCTTTGCATCTGAATGTCAATTTCTAAATGTTCTTCACCACTTGTATTTGTATCCAATATCATTTTGCTTTTTCACAAGTCCACCAAGCATGATAAAATATCCCCTCACGTTTTTCACATTTTCAACAACGATTAGAAGTATCTTTATGCATCCTAGACAATTTCTTTGTTATTGCATATCACTAATGCATAATATTTGTAAGTTTTATTTAAATTGTAATGCAAAGTGAATTTCAGGTTTTTTATCAATCTCCCATTGATCCATTTCAATATTATCAGCAAAATTCTTGGCCCATTTTACTACACATTCTTTATCTTGCTGTTCCTCCATTTCAAATCTCAACAAAAGTTTAATACGTTTAATGAATGCATAAAAATGTATAAATTTTATAAAATGTAAAAAAAGGATGCATTTAATAAATTCATCATTTGGTAATTCCTTGATTGGAAATTTATGCCAACACAGATAAGCAAGCCAACGTAAACAACAATCTAATCAAGGAATCACCATTTCGTTCATTGAATTTCATTTATTGTATTTCTAGGCCGCCCAATCCCGAAGGACTCCAGGCGGCTTACAGAAATGAAAAATATTAAAAAAGAATTAAAACAATAAGACACAACAAAATTAAGAAGAAGCACAACGTGCACCCAGTCAAAGGGGGGGCTGGACCTCAATCAAGAGGTCAACAGCCCCAGGCCTGCCCGAAAAGCCAGGTTTTAATAGCTTTACGGAAGGTCATGAGAGTGGGTAGGGCCCGGATCTCTGGGGGTAGCTCATTCCATAGGGCCAGAGCGGCAACAGAGAAGGCCCTACTCCGAGGCATCGCCAGCCGGCATTGTCCCGCTGAAGGCACCCGGAGAAGGCCCATCCTGTGCTATCTTATTGGTCTTAGGGAGGTATGCGGCAGAAGACGATCTCGCAGGTATCAGAGTCCTAGGCCATGTAGGGCTTTAAAGGTGATAACCAGCACCTTGAATTGTGCTCGGAGACCAATGGGAAGCCAGCGCAGCTTGTGGAGGATAGGTGTAGTATGGGTGTACCTTGGTACACCCAATATCGCTTGCGTGGCTGCATTCTGGACTAATTGTAGTCTCCGAACACTTTTCAGGGGCAGCCCCAAGTAGAGCGCATTACAGTAATCCAGTCTTGAGATAACGAGGGCATGAGTGACTGTTTGAAGTGCCTCCCGGTCCAAATAGGGCCGCAACTGGTGCCCCAGGTGAACCTGGGCAAAGCCCCCCCTGGTCACAGCCGACAGGTGATGTTCCAAAGTCAGCTGCGGGTCCATGAGGACCCTCAAGTTGTGGACCCTCTCTGAGGGGAGCAAATTTTCTCTTCCCAGGCTTAAGGATGGACTAGCTGGACTGTCCTTAGGGGGCAACATCCACAGCCATTCGGACTTGTCAGGATTGAGTGCGAGTTTGTTCGCTCCCATCCAGACCCTAACAGCTTCCAGGCACTGACACATCACCAAGACTACCACTATTACCAACACTGACTGGACAAGCCACTAATGCATAAAAATAAGAGCAACCCCCACTCCTTTCTAGCACTGATGATGTTACCTAGTTGGGTATTGACACATCTACAAGAAAACCACCAAGCTCAGAGAGCACCAAGGACTCCACAGTTTAACCCTGTGTTACAAATATTCTCTTGTATCACTAATACAAAAGGAAGAAAAAGCTGAGTCTCAGCAAACATATCTAACCTAGCTTCCTCCTTTCATTTGCACCGCAACAGCACTACTGAGAGGTGAGTTGGGCTGAGATAAAGTGACTGACCCAAGGTTACCCAACTGACTTTCATGGCGAAGGCGGGACTAGAACTCACAGTCTGGTGCCTTAACCACTAGACCAAACTGGCTCTTAATTTTTACTAACTTCCTTAACAGATTGTTGATCTACCATATCTTGATTACAGCAAAATGTTTGGCAAAGTGGCCCACAACATTCAACATAGAGTATTTAAATGCAGGTGTTCAAGCAGAGTCTAGATAGCCATCTGTCAGGGATTCTTGGATTGATACGGAGTACAGGGTTGGTCTCAATAGGCTAAATAGCTCTTTCCTACAACAAGACTCTATGCCGGAGCCTTCAAAATTAAAATCATGCAGTACCAAGGAACTATCATCTTTTCCATTTCAATTTTAGTTTAAGATGGGTTACAAGATTGACATTTCTTTGTTTTATTGATATAAACTTTAGGGTAGCCTGTGGAATATGAACTTAGTGAACATTTCATGCTATTTATGCACACAAATGCTTATGATTAGAATGCTTTAAGAGTGCAAGGAACTCTTTTGCATTAGTTTCTGTTCTATTTCATACTAAAGCTTTTGTAGATGCTATAATAGATGCCAGTTTTTTTCCTTAGGAGTGTCTTCTGGTGCCTGTTTAGTAAGTAAGTAAAACTTCTAGCAGAGAACTATGCTACTGACACCTCTCTTTCATCTTCATTGTCAACTGGTCCAGGAGCAGTAGGCATTTTGAACGTACATCTGGATGTGATTAAGGAGAAGAATTAAACTCAAAGACAATATAAGTAAACTGGCAGTCAGTGTAATGTAGCAAAGCAAGCTTCACACGTGCTAGATGGAATCATCTGATTAAAGAACCAGTTACAAAAACTGTTCCTAGATGTCTACAGGTAGTCCTTGACTTACAACAGACTGTTTAGTGACCCTTCAAAGTTACAATGGAATGGAAAAAAGTGATTTATGGCCATTTTTCACAGTTACGACCTTTGCAACATCCCCATGACCATGTGATCAAAATTCAGATGCTTGGCAACTGGTTCATATTTATGATGGTTGCAGTGTCCTGAGGTCATGTGATCCCTTTTACGACCTTCTGACAAGCAAAGTCAATGGGGAAGCCAGATTTACTTAACAACCTGTTGCTAACTTAACAACTGCATGGATTTACTTAACAAGTGAGACAAGAAAGATTATAAAATGGGGGTATACTCATGTAACAAATGTTTCACTTAACAACATAAATTTGGGGCTCAATTGTAGTTGTAAGTCGAGGAGTATCTATGCAATAGGTGCATTTTATGTTACCTAAAAGTGTTTGGTAGCTATGATTTATTATCATTGAAACAATTTACCGGTATTTATTAGCATCTTTGATCAGCATTATAAATAAGAAAAAAGACAATATTGTAGATTGATACAGAAAACTCATTACCAACAATGATTATAAAACGACAGAACATCACATCTAAGCCAAAGGTTTGCACAATTGTATCACCAAATGTTAGTCTGCTACATGCTGTAATTGCATTGTGAGGTATTTTCATAATATTTATAAAATTTGGTTTGTCAGAGTATTAATCCTGAAAATTAGTTCAACTGTGCTTTTTACTTTAAAAAATAATAAAGAATATTCATTCTGGCCTGGGCAATTTTAAAAAGACATTGAAGTTGCAGTCCTATTTCTGAAGAGGATAAGCAAGCAAATAACTTCCATCATTAAAGCCATCTTCATTTCAGTGATGCAAGGACACTGGGACATGGGGCAGAGATTTTATGTATTAATGCAGAGCCTATAATAGCAAAATCTTAAATGGAGGTTTTAGCCATAGCAAAATTGCTACGGTGGTCACTGAATTTTCAAGAGCACTGAGCATCATCAACATTTTTTCTTTGATTGCGCATCTAATTTTAAACATCTATTTTGAATTCAAACTTTTTCACCATAAAATAGGATCTCTTGAGAGAGAATAGTTCCTCCTATACGCCTCCCTTCAATGTTTGGCCTATGCCATCCTACGCTAGGGCATCGTGATAGAAGCTCCTTTGGAATGAGATCCATTTGTCTCCTTGAGAAGCGATTGCATTCCTGGTATGCAACA
Organism: Thamnophis sirtalis; assembly: GCF_051295495.1. Lineage (NCBI taxonomy): Eukaryota > Metazoa > Chordata > Lepidosauria > Squamata > Natricidae > Thamnophis > Thamnophis sirtalis. The sequence continues at coordinate 119,610,873 of NW_028261383.1, forward strand.
CAGAGTGCCAGAAAAAGGACCTTGACCAATGGAATGACAATGTGCCAGATGAAGACGAAAGACTTGAGACATTCCAAAGGAGAAGGACAGCACAGGTGGGCTTCTTTGTAGCCAATCAAACCAGAGAAAGAAGAGCGAGAAGAACACACACTTTTATGGGAATGCCAAAATAGATTCGAGGGGGCATGCCAGTATCCAGGGCTTTGTGCTATATACAACTGCAAGAAAAACAGATAGTTAGGATGATGGAATTGACAGGAAAGGATACTAAATACAACCGGACTAAATATTTCTGTGAAACAAATGCAGTTGGCTTCATGACTGGAATATTTGATAAATATTGTCCAATGCTAATGTCATGTATCTAGTTCTCAAAAGTTGGCAAGTAAATAAAACAAAGGTGGGGGGGAACTGCCATCATTGTAATGTAAAATTGGAGGTTGAGTGAGATGAGTGGTCTCTAAATATGATAAATGAATGAAGTAAATAAGTGAAACACGTTCAGCTACTTTTCTTGATTCTTTATAGAGACTTTCAATACAAAAACATATCCTAGAACAAGAGTGTCATCTTTCTTAGTCTAAGCATTTAGCCCAACCCTCAAGAAAATCTAGACAATGTTCAAAGTTAAAAGACACTCCTCAGGACTTTCTTATAAAACTTCCAAAGAAACTAGCTAAGTTAAGTAGTTGTGTCTTTCTTTGATAAGCTGTTTTTGTTGAAAATGTTTATATATTTTATTATATTGTACACTATTCAAGCACATTTGTTTTATTTTTTAGTAAAGAATAGCATACTAATGTTTGCTTGCTTCATTATAGGTCATCTGTTGATTAGTAACTACCTAGATATATTTTCTCCATGAATATATTAGTTCTGCTGTGTAATCTGCAATAGGTTGCTATCCAAAATGGGATTCACTTGTGGACTTGTTTACAATAACATTTAAATCTGCTTTTATCAATTTGTTGCACTATTCAGGCACCAAATCACAGCCATGTTAAATTTAATTTAATTAAACTAGCTTATTTAAACAAATTTTGGGTGGTATAAAATAAAACAAAAAAAAATAGAAAGCACAATGTAATAAAAATAGAAAATGTATAAAACCAAGAACCAATGCTGATCTGGGACATGAGTTTTTAGATTCCAGAAGGCAACAATAGATCTGATTGAGACAGGGGTATCAAACTCGATTTTATTGAGGGCCGCATCAGGGTTGTGTTTGACCTTGAGGGGATTGGGCGGGTTTGGCCAGGGTGGACGTGGCCAGCCCAACATCACTCATGTTGAGAGTCCCTCTGGTGGCCTGAGCTCTCTGCCAGCAAAAATGGGCTGCCATGCTCCGTTTTTGGCTGCAACAGCCTCCTACAACCAGCAAAAATGGAGCTCGGGGACGGGGGGCGGGACATGCAGTCCTCAAAAGCTCTTTTTCTGGCTGTGATGGCCTTCTGCAACCCTCTGTCAGTGAAAACGGAGTTTGGGGGGAGGCGGGCTGCATGCAGCCCTCCCAAGCTCCATTTTTGCTGACAGAACACCATGGGCCAGTCCTTCACTGTTTCTAGGGCAGCCCTGCAGGCCAGATATAAGCAGCCCATGGACTGGATCCGGCCCCTGGGCCTTGAGTGTGACACCCCTGATCTAGTCTCACTCTGTAATATAACATGTTCTGCATTTTTAGTCCTGCTCTAAAGAACTGGTTCTTAGCAAGACATGTACAATGTTATTACAACATATAGTACACAATTCTACATATTGTATATGGAAAGTGGAGATAGATATAGGGGTGCTGTTTTCCACAGCAGTATACAACACATTTTAAAAGAATACTGGATTGTTTTGTTTTGTTGGTGCAGCTAATTTAAAATATATACTGTTTATATGCTGCTAAAGATTTTCAAATTTTTACTTTCATAGCCATCTATGCATTTCCACTTGCTGTGACCTTTTTGGTTGTTCTGCTTTCTGGTTTCTACATGCTTGGCACAATTCAGTAAAGAAAATGTCTATCTGATCTATCTGAATCAAAATTAATTTATACTCACATTATATTTCCTAACATATCTATGTTCATATCATTAGCTAGATAAGAAACTCAGATATATCAAATTGCCATTTTCTGTTTTGACATTGATTTATTTATTACTTTATAGAACCCCTGAGTAATACAAATTCTCTAGCAAGAAAAAATATATAAACAATAATAAAATTCAGTGAAATGATTTAGCGATATTTGAAAACAATAAGCATCTTGTTTCACATGCTTACTTCAAAAGTGAGGTGAAGATAAGGTGACCAGACGTCCCGCTTTTGGCGGGACACCCCTGCCTTTTGATGCATATTCCCGCGTCCCGCCCGCTTTTTAAAAAGGCACGCTTTTTTTGGCGCTGGCAGCTCCCGCTCATCAGCTGCTGGGCTGGCTCATCGTTTCGTTCTATGCTACCTACAAATTTAAGCCAGCCCAGCCTGCCGCTCACTAATTTGATTGGCTGGACTCCAGCCAATCAGTGAGCTGGCCAACCAGCTCACTGATTGGCTGGACTCCTTAGCTGAGGACGCATGCGCGAGTTCTCCATTTTATTTCATCTTTCTTTCTTGTTGGGGTTGCAGCTGCTGCGCTTACTCACTGGTGGTGAGTATGTTTTGTATTGTCTAATTAATTTGGTACCGTGGGAATCGGGAGGCGCTGGGGGGAGGAGACGTTGCTGGTTGCCGCATGCTCCCTCGCTTGCGGCGGAGGAGGAGGAGGGGAAAGCAGCCCGGCGTTGCTGGTCGCCGCGTGCTCCCTCGCTCGCGGCTGAGGAGGGGGAGGAGGGGGAAGCAACCCGGCGTTGCTCGCGGAGGAGGAGGAGGAGGGGTGGAAGGCAAGCAGCCCGGCGTTGCGTTGCTCGCGGAGGAGGAGGAGGAGGGGGGAAGGCAAGCAGCCCAGCGTTGCACGCGGCGGAGGAGGAAGCAGACCGGCGTCGCTGCTCGCCGCGCGCTCCCTCGCTCGCGGCCAGGCTTTGGTGCTGCCTTTCCCGCTCTGTGCGTGCTGCCCAGACCAGACCTCTCTTCCTTCCGTGGAGTCCGTTCGTGAATCCATGGGATTCGCCGCGGAAGGAAGAGAGGTCGGGGGAGCGGCGCCGCCAGCAGAGAACGTCCCCTCGCTTCTGGGCCTCTCCGCTGCTGTCCCAATCTCTCTTCCTTCCGTGGAGTCCGTTCGTGAATCCATGGGATTCGCCGCGGAAGGAAGAGAGGTCGGGGGACCGGCGCCGCCAGCAGAGAACGTCCCCTCGCTTCTGGGCCTCTCCGCTGCTGTCCCGATGTCTCTTCCTTCCGTGGAGTCCGTTCGTGAATCCATGGGATTCGCCGTGGAAGGAAGAGATATCGGGGGAGCGGCGCCGCCAGCAGAGAACGTCCCCTCGCTTCTGGGCCTCTCCGCTGCTGTCCCAATCTCTCTTCCTTCCGTGGAGTCCGTTCGTGAATCCATGGGATTCGCCGCGGAAGGAAGAGAGGTCGGGGGAGCGGCGCCGCCAGCAGAGAACGTCCCCTCGCTTCTGGGCCTCCGAGAGCGTGGACGCAGCGGCAGCTGCCCGCAGACAACTTCCACGCGCTTCCGGGGCTCCTGTCGCTCGGCAGAAGCTCCTGAAGCGTGTGGAAGTTGTCTGCGGGGCAGCTGCCAGCGCACCCACCTCTCCTCCTGCCTCTTCGTGCATGGGATCGCTGCCTCCGAGAGCGTGGGAGCGGCCGCGAGGAGTCCGTTCGTGCAGCGCCCCAACCTCTCCTCCTGTCGCAGGAGGAGAGGTTGGGGCACTGCACGAACGGACTCCTCGCGGCCGCTCCCACGCTCTCGGAGGCAGCGATCCCATGCACGAAGAGGCAGGAGGAGAGGTTGGAGAGCTGCACGTGCATGGGATCGCTGCCTCCGAGAGCGTCTCTTTGGTTCCCTTCTCCTCCTCCTCCTCCTCCTCCTCCTCCTTTCTGGCACCCCTTCCTTAAAGATTTGGTACCAAAGCAATGGCGGTGAGGTCGTGAGGAAGTTGTGTCTTTTGGATTTTGCTGCACTGTTGTCTTTTCAATGGTTCTCAGACTGGTTGAACCTTTAGCAGCTGGGGTGATATTCTTTACTGTTAAGGTTACAATTGGATGTGTTGGACGAATCTTAAAAGATGAAACTTTTATTAAAACGTTTGACTTAACTAAAAACGTCTTCCTTTTTCTTCTTCTTCTTAAATATGATTTATTTATTTATTTTTACTTCAGAAGTTTGATGACTGTTGTACAAACTAATCCAACCTAAATGTAGAGGAGGAGAAGAAGGGGGGGATTTAAAAAGAGCAGAGGAAAAAGAAAAGAAAGCATGAAGAAAACATAAAGAAAACATAAAGAAAGGGATGGGAGGGAGGGAGGGAGGGAGGGAAGGAAGGAAGGCACTTTATGTTGAAACAGAAAATATTATATAAGGAAGAAAATGGAAATAACTTAGGAAGGAAGGAAGGAAGGAAGGAATTGCACTTAATATTGAAGGAAAAGAGAATGAAGGAAAAAGTATTGGAAGGATTGAAAGAAGGAAGGAGGAACAAAGAATTACACTTAATATTGAAATGGAAAAGAAAATATAATGAATGAAAGAAGAAGTATAGGAAGGAAGGGAAGGAAGGAAGGAGGGAAGGAAGGAAGAAACAAAGACTGTTGAAACAGAAAAGATAATATAAGGAAGAAAATGGAAAGACGTAGAGGAAGGAAGGAAGGAAAAAAGGAAGACAATGTTGAAATGGAAAAGAATATAAGGAAGAAAATGGAAAAAATTATAGGAAGAAAGGAAGAAATGTACTTAATATTGAAACAGACAAGGGAATGAAGGAAAAAAATATTGGAAGGATTGAAAGAACAAGGTTTTCCTTGTATGGGATTGATAGTGTCATTCTTAAATTTATTCCCCAAAATTTTTCCCATTTGTCTAGTTCAATGTTATAGCCAAAGTTCTGTGCCCATTTTATCATTGGTTCTTTTACAGTTTCCAAATTCCTCTTCCATTTGATACTTCAAGAGGAATTTGTATATTTTCCCTATCATCTTTCTGTCCAGACTTTGAATAATTTTATTCAATTTGTGTGGTTCTGTTTCAATACCATATATTTTAGTGTCTTTATTGTATTTAGTTTTAATTTGGAGGTCGGTTAGCCAGTCACCTTTCATATTCTGATCTGCCAATTCTTCAATTGTTTTTAAATTTCCCTGTCTGTCAATTAGATCTCTGTATCTTAGAATTTTGTTCCAATCTGTAAAATTTGGGTGTGTCGTTCTTTCTGTTGGTGATAGCCAATTTGGGGTTTTCACATAGTGGATTTTTTAAATTTTGAGCCATTGTTGCAGTAAAGTTCTAATTAAATGATTTTGAAAGTATTTGTGCGTTTTATGTTTGTCATTCATTCCATAAGAAATTATGCCAGCCTGGCTGCAGGTCATGGCCTTCTAAGATCAGAATTCTTTTATTCTTTAACTCAATCCAATCCTTCATCATTGTCATTGTTACTGCAGTTGCGTATATATAGGCTCCCTGTGTGCTTCCATCCATCCCTACAAAGATCTGCTGACTCTGCCTGCCTGCTGGTAAGTGAGCTGGGTTTTTTCTTTTATTTTTTTAATGTATTTTAAAATAATATTTTATTTATTGTGCATATGATTTTTAAAAATAGTGTTATTCTGTGTTGATTCTTTTTTTAAATTGTCTTAAACTATTTAAAAAAAGATTCTATCCAAAATAAATTGAAACAAGCCATTTTAAAAATTTCTATGCACAATACTTTGAAATGGACTCAGGAGTCATGATTGACACTGAGTGAATTTGCACTTTTAATAATCAGGAAGATACAATGGCATTGAAAAAAGTGACTGATGACCATTTTTCACACTTAGCGACCGTTGCGACCATTTTTCACACTTAGCGACCGTTGCAGCATCCTCATGGTCACGTGATCAAAATTTTGTTTGGCAACAGATTCGTATTTATGCTGGTTTCAGTGTCCTGGGGTGACCTTTTGACAAAAAAAATTTTTTTTAATCAAGCCCCCCCCCCCCCCCCCCCCCCGGTCAAGGGTGTCCCTCTTTTCCAATCTGAAAATCTGGTCACCTTAGGTGAAGAATCAGTTCATTGTAGGACAAAGGTGTCTCTTATCCCCATAAAAATCCACTGGGTGATTTGGGGAAGACATATACCCTCAGTGTAATATATCCCACAGGAGTCTTATGGGAAAAATTTGGACATGGGAACATTACATCTCCTTTCTTAAACATGCAAAGGAAAAGCAAGATACAAGGAAATATTTAGGTTACAGGTAGTCATCATTTAGTGACTGCCTTGTTTAGCAATGGTTAGCAGGTACAACAGAGATGAAAAAGTAACTTTATAAACAATTCTCACATTTAATACCTTTGCAGTTCTGTGGTGACTGCTTTACCAGTTCCAATTTTGATTGCTAAATAAGGACTACCTATATTTAACCTGTGCCTTCGGTGTTGAGTCATGCTGACCACATGACCTTGGAGACATCTTCAGACAGCTCTGGCTCTTCAGCTTAGAAACGGAAATGAGCACCACCCCTAGAGCCGGAAACGACTAGCATGCATGTGCGGGGGAGCCTTTACCTATACCAAAATTACTTCTGCAAAATGTCAATAATGTTTTTTTTTAAGTCACCAGAACCAATATGGTCTTCTGTATCTTATAATGAATTCCCCTGACGCAGTTCCATAGAAATTAGTTAAATTCTTGATTTTCTTTAGTTTTAAAAAAGGATTTTTTTGACATTTTTATGTTACCTGTTATACAAGCTACTAACATTGTTTAGCAGCTATTGAGAGATGGATTTTTTAAATACTATAAGAAAATTAAAAAAATGTTACAAAGTCTAAGAAGAGCAGCATTTTATAGACATTACTTACTTATTTATATTTCTAGAGTATCTGAAGACTCTACAGAATAACAAAAATGTCCACCTTCCACTACTTGGGATTATAAATTGTGTTGGTCCCTGATTTCTTTGAAAAGTCAGGGTTTTAGAACTTTACTAAAGGACAGCAAGGTGTGTGTGTGCATGTGTGTGTGTTAATATTTCAGAGGGAAAGGATCAGCAAAGAAAAGATGTGCTTGGCCCTTTTTAATTGGTTAGTCTTAGATAATACCTACCCTCCTGATCTTATAGAATGGATCTTATAGGAGATCTTTGGAGAAAAGTAGTGCCATAAATAACCAATTCCTGATCCAGGGATTGTAATTTGTACAACTATAATTGTAATTATGTCAGGTTTTTGAGACCTTCAATTCTTTTCATCCTCTAAAATGTTATTAAAAAGCAACTATAGGTAACTAACATTTATACTATCTCTTACAATATTCTACTTCTGGATTATGCTGATAGTAAGTGCTGTATAACCACCAAGGGATTATAATGGGAAGCTAGAGGCTAGTTGTGTAACATGGTTATTTCGCCCAATATTAATAACCCAAGTTGATTACTCAATAATGATGTTGTTGAAGGCCACAAATCCCATTTAGAAAACATGTCTTAGCATTGGTTTAAATCCTTCCTAATTGTTTCAGAATCACAGCTGTGGCTATAACAGTCCATCTTTTTTTCACCAAAGAAATATAATAGTAGTAGCATTTTTTATTATTTGTGTATTTTTAAACAACTTCTCTGTGGATAGCTTGTTTGTAATTGGAAACCTAGCTAGTGACAAAGGCTGTGAGTAGAACTTAAAAAAAAATGGTCACTAATGGTGAAGCTTTTATATTGGCTGTTGACAACTTTATTTTACAACTTGGCTATTGAAATTGAAGTTAGTAGGCAGTGAAGTACAATTCTGGCCCATAGAAACAGATTAAACCCAATTCCAAAAATTCTGAATTTCCCAATCCTACTTTACATTAGTTATATTTTAGTCAGAAGTGATATAAAAGTAAAAATTCACAAAGTTGGATGTCTTGATAGTTGTAGCTAACAGCTTCTTTTTGAATATATTACCATGAAATACTCACAAGGACAGAGCCCTTCAACTCTCACTGATTTTCTTCTTTATTATCTGCTTCTTAATGGGTAGCAAAACCTGTTAGAGGAAAATATGAGATACTGTCTTTGGTTTCCAAAAACAGCTCCTATGAACCCAGACTTATAAACATACATTTACTATTTATTTATTCAGCGTATGTCAATGTTATATTAGCCAGGAGACTATAGTGCTAATAAAAAAATAGTTTCTCTGCCAATGATTGTTAGTTAATTCAGTCCACACTTGCACACTCTCCAGAGTGCACTGCAAGGACCAACTAGCTTCACACTCATAAGGCTTGACAGCATTCTCCAGTGTCATCTGGGGTTTTCCATCACCAATTTCATCTTACATTTGGGCATAGCATTTGGGTAGGTTTGGCATTGATTGGGTTTGTGCTGCTGCTTGAAGCACCATCCCCCCCCACACACATCAAAGTGGTACCTATTTATCTACTTGCATGAATATGCTTCCAAATGACAGGAGCTCACTTTGTCATGTAGTGCTAGGACTTATTGACTTAGCACCCTCCACAAAGGTGGTAAGACTAAAAATATCATAGTGTAACAATGCTGAGGAACCCATCCAAGGTTGAGGGCAACCACAGTCTATATGTATAGTCAATGCCCCTCCATAAGTGACAAGAATAATCCCTCAGATCTGAAAGGCCTGCTGAAATACCTAGGTTGCAAAAAGCTAACAGAGTTGGCTGAGGAACCCCATCTGATATCAGCAGGAAGGATATTCTAGGGAATGGGAGCACTGATAAAGAAGGACTGACTCAGATATCCCCCACAGATGAAATAATAGGGATCTGAAGGAGGTCTTCACTTCTACATCTCCAGGAGAAGGTGGATCTGCAGATACTGAGATTTTGAACTTAATTTTTCACCTTGATGAGTCTGTACACTGTACGAAAACTTTTCTTTTCCAGTTCTTCTAATGAAAGTGACCTGCAAAGCCCTGTCTTCATGTTTGAAGACTTGAATAAAAAGGATGCTTATACTATCTGAGTTTTTCTTGGACGCTTAATAGAAACTCAGCAGTACATTCAAAAAGCGTTTGAGCACACAGGACACTGCTAAAAAAAGACAGAGCTCATTCTACAGGCTTAGGGAGGATTCTGAGAATTCATTTTTCATGAGAGTTGTCACAGTTTATAGCCATTCTTGAGGGACAGTATCCTGCTTATTCTATCTGGAGCCAAATGTAATTCATTCTCTGGGATGCAGCCATGTTACTTGTGTCTTGTATCACCTTTTCCTGGCTCACAAGCATATTAGAACATAGAAGACATATCTATTTCTAAACTGGACTGATATTCTGAGTTCAGCCCTTGTTTAATTTTGAAGCTTAGAATAGAATTCATATGAAGATAATTGAGTCATGGGTTGATGGAAAATAGAACTTAAATGAACTTATAGTTGGAGAGAAGGAAGGGTGAGTGTGAGAGTGGGAGGGAGGGGGCAGAGTGAGTGAGTGTGAGACAGTGAGTGAGCACCTGAAGGAAAGTAAATGTACTAGAATGCAGCAAGTTGGAAAAGGGAAGGAGCCAAGGAAGACAATAACACTAAACAGAGTAAAAGGACCATCTCCTCACTTTCTCAACTGACTTTCAACCAGTTTCCATCTCACTTGCCCTTCTTTATCTTCAGACCAAGGCCAGGGGAATTATAAAAGAGGAATTCACTGGGTAAAATGAACTAGATGAGCTAAATCTACTGAACGATGATCTGCATTAACAGAATTAACTGAATCTTGCAAGTCTGAGGGTACAAACCTCTTACCACTTTTAACTGTCTGAAATTTGCCTGGATTTCAGGTGATTCATTAGCCACAGATCCAAGGCCAGAAAGACTGGCAATGATGTACAAGAGACCTTAGCTGTGAGTAGATATTTTACTCCCCTGGTGACTGGATGCAGCTTAGGTTGAGCTATTCAACCCACCCTGTTGCTTGAATGCGTCTCTCACTGAATTTCTGGACCTGGTACAGTATTGGATTCTCTCCAGCTGTTATCTTTTACCACAGAGCAGTTGGCTTGTAATTTAACAACGGAGGATATTAGTCTTTTATCATAGACAGCTCATTCTCTGGTCAGTCTATGGCTTATCAAGACCACTGACCTCTGAAAATGTAGAGGATAAGGAAGATGACCTTAACGTAAATACAGGTAGTCCTCAACTTACACAAGTTCATTTAATGACTGTTCAAAGTTACAACGGCACTGAAAAAAGTGACTTACGACCATTTTTCACATTTACAACCGTTGCAGCATCCCCATGGTCACATGATCAAAATTCAGCTGCTTGGCAACTACTTACAGCATCCTGGGGTCATGTGATTCCCTTTTGCGACCGTCTGACAAGCAAAGTCATTGCGAAAGCCAAATTCACTTAACAACCCTGTTACTAATTTAACAATTGCAATGATTCACTTAACAACAGTGGCGAGAAAAGTTGCAAAATGGGGCAAAACTCACCTTACAAATGTTTCACTTAGCAACATAAATTTTGGGCTCAATTGTGGTCATACGTTGAGGACTACTTGTATGCAAGATTCCTTACCTAGGTGAAAGGGGAAGAAGCATTTTTAAAGACCAGAACAAGAAGATAATGTTCAGAAGTAGCTCAGAGTCCTCCCTAATTCACTGAACTATTGTATATGAAGGAGGAAAAGATACACAACAATCTGACTTGGAAATTTGGTTATTGTAGCCAATCTCAATAGGAATATTTTTTTTGTTTATAGTGGAATTGATTTCCTGGTTTGCTCTACCTACTGAGGCTGATAGCAAAAAGTGTGCGGAATGTGGGCAACCAATTAAGATGGTTCCTCCTGGAAGCCTAATGGATCTGCTTGGTTTTCTGCAGGTTATGCTTTTGGATTTGGCTAGAAATATATTAGACAATACTACCATATGCCTTGTTCAATCCTAGAATGTAGAAATGATGAGAGTATTGAATACAATTGCTTTTCAGGAGGCTTTGAAGTTTATTTGGGAGCTCTGGAACTGCTGAAGTGATGCTTTCAGTAATGGTGACAAAACATGTGGAATGATGAAACCAAAGTACAAGCCCACTGTCAGGCCTACATCATGGGAATGAAGGTTGTGAAGCATTCTTACTTCCCCACTCTCACTGGGTTCACAGAATATTGTCCAGAATATTGTCCACTGTTAAAGGCGGCTTGTGCCATAAGAAACAACAGTGATAACTGAGACTACATGTCTTATTAGGTTACTTGTCTTTTTGATGGGTTTTTTTTTTTGATTCTGAAGTGGGTGGACAATATTCTTGAGAGCATGAGCTCTGAGCTAAAGGTGAATTTGAGAGATGATGTATACTTTTTTGAAGGAGTGTGGGTGTGTCTTGACCTGAATGAAGGAGTAGTGCACTCTGTCCTGTTGATCCATCTCTCAGTTAGATCGTAAACTTTCTCTTTGGAGAAGAAGGGTGATGGGGCAGTGGCTGTAAAGCAGGTCTGTCAAACTCACGACCCGTGGGCCAGACACGCTGGCCATGCCCACACCTGGTTTAGGGAAGGGGGAAAAAGTCTCGATACATTACATGACACCGTAGTGATGCCACAAGGTCGACACCCCTGCTATAAAGAATCCTATTTGAAATGAAATGATTTATTTAGGTTCCTTTCTGCTGGGATTCAGACCTAGGCATGAGATTGAAAACATATTGGTCACTTTTATGGAATACTCCACCAGGACCTGGGTGGGTCCTGCAGTACTTCTGAACTAATGGATCTCTTAGCAGCGCTGGATACTATAGTCTACACCACCTGTAAGGATTGAGCACAATAATTCTGTCTTGCGATGGTTCTACTACTACTGAGTCAATGGTTTTGGAAGATGGAGGAGAAGGAGGCGAGCGATGAAGAGTACCACTGAGATGGGTGAAGTCATTAATCAGTTTGAAGTGTCATTAGTGAGATATTGTGAGAGCCGAGGTGGCGCAGTGGGTAGAGTGCAGTACTGCAGGCCACTTCAGCTGACTGCTATCTACAGTTCAGCGGTTCAAATCTCACCGGCTCAGGGTTGACTCAGCCTTCCATCCTTCCGAGGTGGGTAAAATGAAGACCCAGATTGTGGGGGCAATATGCTGACTCTCTGTAAACCGCTTAGAGAGGGCTGAAAGCCCTATGAAGCGGTATATAAGTCAACTAACTGCTATTTATCAGTGTGCTGATGATGTTAGTTACACTATATTGCCAAAAGTATTTGCTCACAACTGCTTCTGATTATGTGGGTGGTTGAGCGAATACTTTTGGCAATATAGTGTCTCTCCATGATTGGAAAGATAGTGGATGATGTTCTAACCTGATGTGTAGAGGTAATAAGGGGCAAAATGGGATGAATCACACGAGGTGAAGTGGGATTGGCCCTGATCTTATTGGCAGTCAAGAAATCCCTCAAAATCTGGTTTAAAACAGGTTTGAGAATTCCAGAGAAATAGAAGCCTGTGAGGTGGCAACACTGTGTCTGAGATGCTGGTCCATTCTTCTCTGCATCTCAAATATATGACTCTGTGCAGCTTATAAAACATAACATCAGGTAAAGCAAATATAAAACAGTAGTAAAAGTAAAGGTTCCCCTTGCACATATGTGCTAATCGTTCCTGACTCTATGGGGCGGTGCTCATCTCCGTTTCAAAGTCGAAGAGCCAGGGCTGTCCGAAGAAGTCTCTGTAATCATGTGGCCAGCATGATTAAACTCTGAAGGCGCACTAAACATTGTTACCTTCTCACCAAAGGTGGTTCCCGTGAAGGCATGAGGCCTTCTTCTAAATGCAACCAAAGGCAAACTATTTACCCTGGCATTTCTTGGGTAAGAATTTTGTCCAGAACAGGACTAGTTTTTGTTAGACTTAAAAAAAAGTGTAACCCTTTAATTTCTGTATTGTTATTGTCCTGGATGGTTTTGTCTCTTACCCTGGTTTCATTGTTTAATGATTTACAACAGGGGTGTCAGACTCAAGGTCCATGGGCCAAATCCAGCCCATGGGGTGCTTAGATCTGGCCTGTGAGGCCACCCTGGAAACAACGAAGGTCCGACCCGTAGGATCCCTGCCAGCAAAAATGGGCTCCCAATCTTCGTTTTCTTCTGGGACGGCCTCCTGCCACCCTCTGCCATTCTGGCCAAACCCATCCCAGCCCCCCCAAGGTCAAACGCAACCCTAATATGGCCCTCAATGAAATCGAGTTTGACACCTCTGATTTACAGTAACAAGAGATGGATCTTGTTTGCTTTGGGAAGCTCATTATTGTAGTGAGACTTACTATCATGACAGCTGAGTTCTGGAACACTGCAATCACTGTCAAGGAATGGAGAGTTGAGAGATTTCCCATTTAATATATTTGCTCTCAGTTACTCATTTGGATGTCTTGCTTTACACAACGGCTGCTTTTATCAGCTGTTCCTAATTCTATGTTTGAGGAAAGCATTATTGTGATTCTTTGGCATGCTTAGTTAGGAAGTCATGCCTGCAGACATAGTGATAAATCAATAATGGCTTAATGGGCAAACCTATGGGTGTTAGAAATAATTAGTTCTTTATTGACTATTAAGGCCTGCTAATTAGTATATACTGTAGGTATTTTATACATTTATGGCTATATCCTTTTTACCCAAACCCTTATAACTATTTCTTTCTTAGCTGTTATAATTTTTTTAATTTATCCATTCATTCTTTAGTACTCCATCTTGTTACAAACAAAAGAGGAGTCTAGGTTGATTGTAATTTCTCATGACTACAACCAGCAGAAAATGAACAAATAAATCCATTATGCATATACTGTGCATATATTTATATACTGTATTTCCCAGTATTAACTAAACAACAGCTCTTTTATTAAACTGTGTGGATATGCATATTGAGTATTCACACTCAATATATTGTCTGAATAGTGGTATATATGATGTCGCAGCCATAAATTAGCCTTTGCATAATTCTCAGCTCAGAACAATCTCAGCTCATGTTACTTTGCACGAATTTTTGCTAAATAGATTTATTCTCTTAATGTATACTGATCCAAAATTAGCTGAGATTAGCACTAGCATATGAGGAGATCTACAGAACTATCATAAACATATAAGAAGCCTGTAAAGTTTCTGAAGTAGAAGATAATCTCCTTCCTACTATGTTCTTGACTTCCAAAATTAAAACAGGTGCATTTACAAGATTGCCCTAGGTTATCAGAACTGATAAATAATGTGTGAACTTGGTCATTTCTAAAAATACATTAACAGGAGAAAAAAAATAAGGTAGAAGTGGCAAGCAGATTGCAGGGCTGGTCTCTAATTTCCATATAGGGAAAAGGGTTGAGCTAAAAGAAGAATCAGAGCCTATAAAAGCTTTCAAAGGTGAAAGGTTTCTTGGTGGTTACGGACTGTCAGGGGTAAGTTTTCTTTTGTTTCCCTTTGCCCTGATCTTTTCTCTTTAAAAAAAGTACAGGTTATACTATTTTAGGGGATTTTAGAATGCCATGAGATTAAAGGCACTTTTCTATGGTGAAGATGTCTTGTGCAGTCCATTCTTTGCTGTGTATTTTGAGCCTTTGCATATGGGAAGAATGACAAATTCTCAGCTGTTGGGCTGCCTGGGATCCTGGATGCATTATCACATATTCTGTCTATTCCTTTGCAGGTTGAGCATTTCATCCAGTTCCTTCTTTCTGTTGAGAATAGATAATAAAAAGGTGAGAAATCCAAGTGTGGTTATTGAGTGTCTATTCTTTACAGCAAATTGCAGGTATCTATAGGTCTCTTGTGTGCTCTAATTTCATTTGATGAGGGTTTGGGAGGGAGGTTGTGCTTTTGTGTTTCTGAGTATGGAGATGAAAATCTATGTGCTTTGATTTTCTTGATGGAAGAATAGAATGTAATCTTGTTTTGAAGAGATAAGAAGATCAATGCCAACTTTTCATTAAACTCAGCTTTGCAAACAAAAATCTTAGTTGTCTATTACAAGTTGTTCTGCTCAAGGTTGCTTAGTGATGTAGCTGTTTCTCACTTCAATACCATTTCCCTATCTATTCTGCAGAAATAACTATCCAATTCATTGGACATCCTTTTAAATATATGGGACAGTTCATAATCTAAATCACCCCTCTTCTGACAAAGAGATGCACCAGGTCTTCTCAATGCTTCTGATGAATGATAAGGAGCTGAGCTTGCACTTATATTAAAACAGGAGAGGGAAAAAGCTTGCCCCTGCCCAGAATTTCTTGTTATTTTATAACTCATTTTATATGCTCATTTCCCCTTCCCCCATTTTATGAGCCATTAAAATGTGATTTGGGGTTTGGAAGTCATCTCATATTAGAACCTCAGCAAACCACCCCATTCCATCTCAGACCATTGTGGCACAAAGTCTAATGCAAAAATATACTTAAGGAAGTAGCTTCTGGACATCAAGGTGATATATAAAGTGAATTAATATAGAAAAATAATAAGAATTTAATTAGAAATAATATTGCCTGTATCCATTTCACATTATTTATATCCCATAGTCTTTGGAAATCAGTAGAAAATGTATGTGTTGCATGTATGTGTATCACTATATACATATAGTGGAATAAACATTTTTTTTGTATTTCAATGCTCTTCCTACAATGTTATATTGTTTTATATCTTTCTTTCCCCTGTTAACTTTCAACAATTTATTGCAAAGTGCTGTCTCTTGATACTTAAGATTTTGCACTTGCCCAACTATTTAATGAACAGCAAACCACCCTTGTTATTATTGTTATGCATTCCCCTTCTACTTATTTTTTGATATTGATTTTTTTACAAAAGTTCTCAGAAAAAAATCAGCAAAATTTAACAAAAGCTTTTTTTTACATAAGGCATCTACTATAGTGAATCATATCACCAGATATAGTAACTGAGAGCAGGTGTACTAACCTTAAACGAAACAAACTAAGGTTTTTGTATCTCCTTTAGCTGCAGCCATGAGCAGGGATGCAGAGATGGAGGCTTTTGGGGTGGCTGCCCCTTTCCTGCGTAAATCTGAAAAGGAGCGAATAGAGGCTCAGAACCAGCCCTTTGATGCCAAGACTTACTGCTATGTGGGTGAACCCAAGGAGGAATATGCCAAAGGGAAAATTAAGAGCTCTGAAGGTGGGAAAATTACTGTAGAGACATCAGATGGCCGGGTGAGCATCTTCCATGGTTTGGGCGAGGAGAGGGTGGGAAACAATTTTTAAATAAAATAAAATATTTTTCTGGTACAATGTGAGATTTTTGGAATTAGAATCAATACATAGCTCTGTCATTTACTGTATATATTGGTGCAAAACCTGATCCCATAAATTCCTTCCTCAATTATTCTGAAGGCAAATGGGGCAAGATTGGATATTTTATTGGGCTGAGTTGCTGTAAGTACCATCAGCACGAGGGGGCATAAGCAATAGATTTTCCCTTCAAAATTTCCTTTGGGTCCCAAAGACAAGCAGACTGTGAAGTGTCATTTGCTGGGCCATTCATTCTTATGACAATTGTCGCATTTGAAGACTAAGTTAAAGTTTTAATCATCTAAGCTTCGATGCAAGCACTTCTACCATCGGGCAGAAGACATCAAAGTATAGCCAGCCGAACAATCAGGATAGTTTCTATCCTTTGGCTGTAAAACTTTTAAATACAACCACAATCACTCCATGCACACGCTAATTTTTTTTCTTTTTCTTTCTTTTTTCATTTCTGCTATAATTTTGCACCAGGTGAGATTAAAACCAATTTCGTTGTATTTAAGTACAATGACAATAAAGATTATACTTATACTTAAGGGGGAAATGGCTGTAATGTTATCAATAGCTTCTCGTTAATAACAGAACAATATGATTGTTCAAAGTATTGAGTTGAGATTGAATCTCTAATTCTGAGCTTTTTCTGAAGGCTTTTCCTCTTATTCTTTCAGACAATAATTGCCAAGCCAGAGGATGTGTACGCAATGAACCCACCAAAGTTTGACAAAATTGAAGACATGGCAATGTTGACGCATTTACATGAACCAGCTGTTTTGTATAACCTTAAAGAGCGCTACAGCTCTTGGATGATCTACGTATGTTTTATTCTTACCTCGTACCAGGACTGAAATCTCAAAGAGGGCAGATTTTAACCACTATTTTTGGTTTCCATGCAGACCTATTCAGGCCTCTTCTGTGTCACTATTAATCCATACAAATGGTTGCCTGTGTACAATCCAGAGGTGGTTTCTGCTTATCGTGGGAAAAAGCGTTCTGAGGCCCCTCCCCACATCTTCACCATCTCTGACAATGCATATCAGTTCATGCTAACTGGTAAGTCTGCTTGAAGGCCTGAAAGGGAATAAGGTTGAATAAAGAACAATACAGAGCAGGGGTGGGTTGCTGCCGGTGTTACTACCGGTTCACTTCCCACCACATGTTGCTTGCACATGTTCAGTTGCCTGTAAATTGTTCTGCGCATGCGCAGAACATTATAAAATGCTTAAAAAACATGCTGGCAATGGCGTGGGCAACCAGGAAACCGGTTCAGGGGCTGGGCCAACCTACCGTCCCTACCAGTTCAGCGACCCAGTCCCAATTTCCACTACCAGTTCACCCAAACCGGTGCGAACCAGTAGCACCCCACCTCTGGTATGGAGGGATGAGGGGTTGGGGGCAATGGCAAAGGTCTTCCTCATCCCTCCCAAATAGCCCTGCCTTCATGAAATTAATTCCAGAGGCGCTACTTAACATGGCTCAGCATCCATCTCTGTAGTTTGTAAATATATATATTTTTGCCTCTTCCTTTGGCAGATCGTGAAAACCAGTCTATTCTGATCACGTAAGTAGACATTTCAGATTCGTCCTGCTTGTTTACAGTAGTAACACAGTGCTAATACAAATAATAGTTCTTTACCTGATGATTGATTTTTCCTCCTAGCGGAGAATCTGGTGCTGGAAAGACTGTCAATACCAAGCGGGTCATTCAGTATTTTGCAACAATTGCAGCTACTGGAGAAGGCGCCAAGAAGAAAGAAGAGTCAAAATCGGGGATGAAGGTATGAAAAATACATCTCATTCTAGATGTGCAGATAAAGGAATTGAAAATCCCCAAACTCTAAGCAAAGGTAGTCTGACTAATTATATTCTTTCTGTCTCAACTTCCATAGAGTTTGTTCAGTGGAATTCTTTTCATCAATTAAAACTATTAACTATTAACTATTAAAACCAAAGTAACAACATATAAGTAGTCCTTGCCTTATGACCACAACTGAGCCTAACATTTCTGTTGTTAAGTGAGACATTTGTTAAATGGGTTTTCCCCATTGTACAACCTTTCTGGCCACAGTTTTTAAGTGAATCACTGCGGTTGTTAATTTGCTAGCATGGTTGTTAAGTGAATATGGCTTCCCCATTGACTTTGCTTGTTGGAAAGTTACAAAAGGTGATCACATGACTTTGGGACAATACAACCATCATAAGTATGAACCAGGTGCCAAGCATCTCAATTTTCATTACTTGATCATGGGGATGCTGCAAAGTTTATACCTGTGAAAGATGGTCATAAGTCACTTTTTTTCAGTGCTGTTGCAACTTTGAACAGTCACTAAACAAACATAAGTTGAGGACTACCTATAATAACATTAAGACTCCTTCATAAAGGTCTATACTGCATAGTTCCATAAACAGTTTTATTCTATTTTTTTAAAAATAAAAGAGAATGGAATTGTAATAAATAATCATTATACTTAATAACTGTCTGAAATTGATTTCTCATGCCTTCATAATAGTTACTCTCAATGCTGTTAAAGCAAAAACCTTTGACAAAGGTTCTAGGACATAAACTACAGTGATTTGCAGTTATGATTTCAGTTATTTCATCCCAAATGCTGACAAATGTAGAAATGGTTGAACAGTAGTTTTTTTTAAACCCTAAACAGAATAGGTGACTGGATCATGAAATCTATATACTGAAGAAAGCACTTTCTAAGTCCCCCAGGAAATGAAGCTCTCCTGCTGCCAGCAGCAATTCTAGTTTGCAGAATCATAACATTCTAGGCAGGACTTATGAAAAATGTATTGCCTTCTTTTGCCCCCTCTCTTATCCTCCTAATTCTTTCCTTCTGTTCTTTCCCTCCATTCTGACAGAACTTTTTAGGAACCATTTCTGGGGGGAGGGAGTGTGAAGGGATCGAAATGTATTTCCTGCTTATAGAATCAATTTCTGATCTTCTATTTTCTTGAGCAAAATAATTAATGCAACACCTAGTAACAGTGTGCAAAATGTTTTGTAATTCTGAGCATTTCAAATCTGAAACAGCTGTTTTGATTTGGGTGAAAATGTTCTGAGCTTTCTGTACTATTGGTAAAGTTAGAGCAAACCCATTTTGAACTCAAAACATTTTGCACATTTCTGAATCTGAGCACCAATTACAAATCATTTAAATCTTAAGAGGGAAGAGTGATGCCTGTTTGGTGCAAAAAAATATTGTGTGGAAAACAAGGACTTGTCAGAATTAATTGAAATTCAGTGAAGGTGCTCTGGTAATTTAATTCCAGATTTCTCATTCCTTGGTCCTATGGGGGAAAAAAAACATTTAAAAAAACATTCTAAATCCATTCATTGGAAAATCAGTCACATTTACTTTAATTAAGCTCGCTTATGTTCAAGATTTTGCAATGCTTCCCCCCCCCCCCCTTTTTGGTTTTCAAATATGTCTTCCAATACTCCTGCAGGGGACACTTGAAGATCAAATCATCAGTGCCAACCCTTTATTGGAGGCCTTTGGGAATGCCAAGACTGTGAGGAATGACAACTCCTCCCGTTTTGTAAGTGATGAATCTTTGGCAGGTGACACATTTACTTGCAAGCCTCTCCAGACAGCCTGTTCTGCTCCTTTTCTCATTCCCTGTAGAGCAATTCAAGCTGACATTAAAAGTGTCCCATATTCAATGAAAGGCTTTAAAAAAAAACGTAATTCAAAACCTAATACAAAGACGTAATTGGTATGGGGGATATTTCAGCTTGGATATGAATGTATAACTTACCTCCCTGCCCAAAATGATTATGTCCTTCCTCAGAGATTCATTGAAAGATTTTTCCAACTGGGCTAGTAGATTTCTTTGGCTCAAACTACATGCTGTGATATTTTCACAGGTGCTGCCAATTCTTATGTGGGAGAGGATATTCAAAAATAAAGTAATGGGGAAGAAGCTTTAATCCTCCCATCCTCACATGCCAGATCCAGTGTTAACAAAATGAGTCAGTTTTATGTTCTTAAATATGGTAAATATATCATTTCACCATGGACATGACTGTGGGTTATTAAAACAAGAACAGGTTTGTGGGTGCCTGTTTTATGTGAGTCAGGGGGTGTTCGCCCCTTGGGTATATAACACCATAAAATATGTCCTTACAGGGAGTGGTCCTCCAACTAAAGAGGAGGATTCTTTGCTTGTTTACTTTCCATCACCCCAAAGCTGTTTTCGTTTACTCAGTAATAACCATTTCATAATATAACATCTATCTCTTCCATTCTTGGAACAATACAGATATACTGAGAAAATCCTCGCTGAACTGATACAGGAGAGCCATGTTAGTCAATATTGGCCAAAAATCAAAAGGAATCTGGTGGCACCTTTTCTAATAACAAATTTATTAAAAGACATATTTATTTGAGCTGCCACTCACTTCATTTGATGCATGGAGTCTGACTGAAGCTTGACAGCTTTGTAGTTGGGCAGTTCAATAGATAGTGGATGATTTACATGTTAGTTTTATATTGCCAATTTTATAGGTTTCCAGAATGTTTTGGAACATTAACGTTATCTTGACTTCAGCTGCCATCTTATTCCATTTTAAATTCACTTATAGGAAGGAGTGGAAGGGATGTGAAAATAATATCCCAAACTGGAGCATTTGTGTTGTTCCTGCCTATGTGGTAAAACATGCTATACCTATTAAGAAATCCTTGCAAGAAAAAGATTTTAACTGAATATACACAACAACACAAGAACATTTGTTAAAATTCAGTGACTTACCTATTTACACTTCAGCAGCAAACAGTTCCTATGAAAACAGTACCACCTTCAAAATATAAAATAGAACAAAAACCATAGCAAAATATTCAGTTACAAAAATAATCCATATGTTGTGGCTCATTAAACATTTCTCTTCCATCTTTCTACCCTGTAGGGTAAATTCATTAGGATTCATTTTGGTGCCACTGGAAAGCTGGCTTCTGCAGATATTGAGACCTGTAAGTAGCTGAATTTGAAAATTGTCTCCATAATGTCTACAAAATTGGACTTGCAAACATTAATTGGACCTTCTGTTATAGATCTTCTGGAAAAGTCAAGAGTAACCTTTCAGCTAAAGGCTGAGAGGAGTTACCACATTTTCTACCAGATTATGTCCAATAAGAAACCAGAATTAATTGGTAGGTAGGATTCTATTTTATTTTCCTGAACCTTTTATCTTATTGATAATGTGTGCGGTAAATAATATGGGGAAGATTTTTTTTTTACTCTGTTGAGTTTTTGTCTGCATTGGAAAGTACAATAATCCCTAGAATTTCAGAAAGGCTTCCCGTGTATATTTCAGAAATGCTTCTCATTACAACAAACCCATATGACTATCCGTTCGTAAGCCAAGGTGAAATTACGGTCCAGAGCATTGATGACCAAGAGGAGCTTATAGCTACAGAAGTGAGTGAAAAAATGATTATGATGTAAAACAAAGAATGTAATTCCTGTCTGAAAACATAACTAACTGTGACACTCTCTCCCCACTCCCCCTTTTAGACAGCTATAGACATCCTGGGCTTTACTTCGGAAGAGAAAGTTGGCATTTATAAACTGACAGGAGCAGTGATGCATTATGGTAACATGAAATTTAAACAGAAACCCCGAGAGGAGCAGGCAGAACCAGATGGCACAGAAGGTAACAAATTCCACAAGTTAGCTTTCAAATTTTATAGATCATATGATTCAACTGTATGATTTACAAAACTCCTTTGGAAAGAGCAATGATAAAGGATGTCGCCTCAGCTTTC
This sequence comes from Thamnophis sirtalis, assembly GCF_051295495.1. NCBI lineage: Eukaryota > Metazoa > Chordata > Lepidosauria > Squamata > Natricidae > Thamnophis > Thamnophis sirtalis. The sequence goes on from NW_028261383.1 coordinate 119,632,937, forward strand.
AGCAATGAAACACTTGTTTTCCCTCATTTGCTTTGCATGTTTTGTAGTGTGTACTGGCATTAAACTGATTACTTTTTGCTTTGGTTGCTTATTGATTGGGAGGTAGGAATGTGAGTGACAAAGGAAAGAGTTTTGAAAAAGAGAGAGGATACACAACTAACTTTTTAATTGGGTTCTGAGTAGTAAGGATTAAATGAGTAGTAAGGATTGGACGTGGTGACGTATCAGCAAGTAGTAAGCAGTAAGTAAGTAGTCAATAAGAAGTAAGGACAAGGGGACACGGTGGTTCAGTGGCTGAGCTTGTTGATCAGAAAGGTTGGCAGTTCGGCGGTTCGAATCCCTAGTGCCGCGTAATGGAGTGAGCTCCCGTTACTTGTACCAGCTTCTGCCAACTTAGCAGTTCAAAAGCATGTAAAAATGCAAGTAGATAGGAACCACCTTTGGTTAGAAGATAACAGTGTTCCGTGTGCCTTTGGTGTTTAGTCATGCCGGCCACATGACCACGGAGATGTTTTTGGACAGTGCTAGCTTTTCGGCATTGAAACGGAGATGAACACCATCCCTTAGAGTCGGGAACGACTAGTACATATGTGCGAGGGGAACTTTTACCTTTATTTTTAAGGATTGGACAAAGGCTGAATTTCACAAATGTGCTCTGTCCAGAAATGTCAGTATTGTTTTCCTGCTTTTAACTTGTGCTGCCAATTCATTGGTTATATTTTTCACAATCCCGAATATTCTACTAAAGTTTCACAAAGCCTTTTTCTTGTGGGTTTTTTACAGAGGCTGACAAGACAGGTTATCTGATGGGCCTAAATTCTTCCGATTTGTTGAAAGCCCTGTGCTTTCCTCGGGTGAAAGTGGGAAATGAGTATGTGACCAAAGGTCAAACTGTGGATCAGGTGAGTATAGGTAACAAATCAAAACCACCTAGTAGTCCATATGTCAAACAACAAGGATGTGTATTTCTTCTATTCAGAGTGTTCATTAATTTAGAATTACTACTTTGAAGGAAATTGTTCCATTCATCCTATTTAGATTATATCGCTGGAATGCCATTTAGGAAAAAAAAGTTCCACTAACAAGAACTGTAAGGAGCATGCAGTGAATTTTCAACAGGAAGGCATTTCAGCTACAGACAATTCCAAATGGAAACTTAAACTACTTGTCTGCAGCATGAAAGTTGGCTTTTCCTGATGCTAACTTTAAAAATGGTCTAGCAGGGGACCAAGTGCATTTGCAGGCTCTGATTGGTCATTCCTCTGCTTGCCTTTCCCATTCACACAGACAATGCTTGCTGGTTGGCCCCTCTGTGGGCCAATCTATCAGTAACTCTATTTGTTTTGTCCCCATTAGCTCCTCTTCTTTTGCACTATTTTATTTGCATACCATGGATCCTTCCCACATTCTGGGGGAACATATCCACTTCCCACATTCTGTCCTTTAATTCTAAACAGACCCTCCTTTCTCTCCAGCCCGTTATTTTACCTTTATTACTCTGTTGCTACAAAGGGGACAAGTTGTCCATTTGTTCCTACATTTCACTGTAGGATTGAGGAAAAGATCAGTTTTGAAGCAGAGGCAAGGATATGTTTGCAATGAACAGGGATTTGGTAGATGACAACTTTATCTATTCCTACACTCAAGAAGCGGCAGATGTCCTGTATTGGCAATTGGGCAAATAGAAAATGACGATTTGGAGATAATAACTTACAGTACATACAATGCCAATTACCATTCATATTTCTCAGGGAGAGATATGAAGATCTCTAAAATAGATTACAGTCTGACTTAAGTACATTTTAGAGATTCATGCAAATGTCTTTTAAAATTCTTTGCTACTGATTTTTCTAATTTGCTCCTGGGTAAAGAGAAACAACTTCTCAAAGACAGAAATATTCTTAGCTGACAGAATAATACAGATAATAGGAGAGATGATTCCTCTTGGTTATAATTGAAGCCTGGGAAACCAGAAGACTGCGAACTAGACAGTTCTAAGGCAGGACATTCACACTCACCCCTTCATTATTTCATAGCAAAACAAATGCAGGAATGCCAAACTTCATCCAGGATAATTCCTCTTCCCTTTTTAAATATAAAGTAATTGGTGATCAATTGATTTGAGTGAGATCAGGTAGAAAGAAATGCAGGAAAATATATTGGCCTTACACTGATATGTGCATAGAGAGGAAGTTTGTTCTAGTGGTGAAGGCACGACTAGAACAAACCAGCTCTCTATGCAAATATTAGTGCCAGGCTAGAAAGCAAGATCGTGAATTCAGGTCCTGGCTAAACCATGAAAACCAGCTGGGTGATCTTGGAACAGTTACTCTCTCTCAGCCCAACTCACCACACAGGGGTGTTTTATAATGGGAAAAATAGGATGAGAAAGGAATATTAGCTATATTTGCCACCTTGAGTTATTTGTAGAAATAATAAAGATGGGATATAAATAAATGAATAAATAAATAATAGTGGCTCATTATCTTCATTTGTTGCTAATTGTTTATAATTATAGGTTCATCATGCTGTCAATGCACTTTCTAAATCTGTTTATGAAAAACTCTTCTTCTGGATGGTAGCTCGTATTAATCAACAGCTGGACACCAAGTTGCCCAGACAACATTTCATTGGCGTCTTGGATATTGCAGGTTTTGAAATCTTTGAGGTAGGCAGATCTATTACAAACACCATTTCTCTGCCTTCTGTGTTTTATAGCAGCCCATGGTTGGAACGTGTGCCATCTAGAGTTGAGGATAAGAATAACACTCAAATGTTGTCTACAGCAGAAAAGCAGAAAGATTGAAATATTTTCTTCTCATTATTAGCATTCAATTTATTTGCTGCCTGTATCTGTAAAATTCCTGATGAACTGAAGTTTCATTTAGTAGAGAATTAATGAAGTCTGAGGAATTATATTAACTGAATATATTTTGTTGTTAGTTTAACAGCTTGGAGCAGCTCTGCATCAACTTCACCAATGAGAAACTACAACAATTTTTCAACCACCATATGTTTGTACTAGAACAAGAAGAATACAAGAAAGAGGGAATTGAGTGGACTTTCATAGATTTTGGCATGGATTTGGCTGCTTGCATTGAGCTTATTGAGAAGGTAAATTGGAATATTATCTTATAAGTAACTACTAAGCTGGCAGCCCTTTGTGTTAGACCACATTGGAAGACCCATCGCACAAGAATGCTGGACCTTTACTTCATGGACATAGTCTATCTTGAAAGCCTGTGTTTTATCCTCCCTGTGTTATACTCCAGGGAGTGAAGGCAGAGTTGGTTTGAGTTCCTTTCTAATATTTTCTGGACTTAAAATATGTTTTTTAAAAGTTGTCATAGAGTTTCTCCAAGGTTATCTCTATGGCTTTCCAGGCCAATTGGTAAGAAGACACATCTGAAATAAAACTATGTTGTTGTTTTTTAATGCAGCCAATGGGCATATTTTCCATCTTGGAAGAAGAATGTATGTTCCCCAAGGCAACTGATCAGTCTTTCAAGAACAAACTCTATGACCAGCATCTTGGCAAATCAGCCAACTTCCTAAAGCCAAAGCCTGTCAAAGGCAAGGCTGAGGCCCATTTCTCTCTTGTGCACTATGCTGGGGTTGTGGACTACAATATTGGCGGCTGGTTAGAGAAGAACAAAGATCCCTTAAATGAAACTGTTGTGGCACTGTATCAGAAGTCATCCATTAGGATTTTAGCCAACCTGTATGCAACCTTTGCTTCCCAAGACGATGGTAAGTTTCAAGAGTCTTTTCCTTTCTCTCTTTATTTTATAATCAAACTGCCTTGAAACTTTGTCCTGTGTTGCATCATATCTAGGGAAAAGATTGGATAGAGACGATGACAACAAGAGAACTAATTACATTTATGTTCTGCTTTCTAATAGAAGGTACTACTAAAAAGAAAGGTGCCAAGAAGAAGGGTTCATCTTTCCAAACTGTTTCTGCACTTTTCAGGGTAAGGATCTTTGATTGCATAGATTGCAAAGAATATTGTGTACAATTATATACGTATGTATATAATGCATCATTTTATGAGCATAGTTTGGAAACTAATGAGTATTGGTTAAATCTTAAGACGATGCAGATCATATTAAACCCAAACTTCATATTTTTCTTCTTCCAAAATGTTTAAAATAAAATTGAAAAATTAGCAATATGGTTCTCAGTTTAAAAATTCTATACTTTAAATTTTATACTTTGGATTTTTAAAAAAATTCTTTAAGAGCTAACAAATATTTTACAATTGTTCTATCCAAAATGACAGGAAAATCTGAACAAATTGATGTCCAATTTGAGAACAACTCATCCACATTTTGTGCGCTGCATTATCCCTAATGAAACTAAAACTCCAGGTAATTTACTCTTGTCTGGATTTCCAGAAAAGCTTCAGGAGAAAATCAGAAAAAAACTGCCATTTTTCTTTGCTTTGATCTTGCACAGGTGCAATGGATCACAAGCTTGTCCTACACCAACTGAGATGCAATGGAGTGCTTGAAGGCATTCGAATCTGTAGGAAGGGATTTCCAAACAGAATTGTATACGGAGATTTTAAGCAAAGGTTTGTCGACCCAATTTCTAGTAGTAAACATGTCATTTTGCATGCTAGATTCTTGTTAGGTAAATATTATCTAATGCAGGGCTGTCAAACTCCTGGCCCACAGGCCAGATGCATCACATGTTGGCCATGCCTATTCCCAATTTAGCAAAGGGGGGGAAAGTCCTGATACGTCACATGATGTCACTGTGATGACATGAGTGGCACCCCTGATCCAAAGCAATAGTGATGCTCTACCCATCATTCTGTATATTATAACTTCAATTCAGCTATATACACTAAGAAAATGTACATCTGTAGGATTACATAGCTACTTTTTTCTTCAGAAATTTTCCTAGGGTGAGTTTTGCTATCAAAAACAAACAAACAAAAATAATCAAAAAACATTCTTCTGTAAATTAATTATATCCTGGCACATTTACAGTGCTAAGGCAAAATCAGGTCTGGTTATTTTTGGGTTTTTTTTTATGGATGAGGATGTTTCTAAATAAGAGTTTCATGCTCGCACATCATGCTAAATGACCAACAAGTTTTATCATTGCTCAGTTTTATGTTTGTACCACATTTTGTGAACAATAACCAAAACAATGAGAAGATATTAAAAGTCTGCCAACGAATCAGAGCCTTTCCCTTTGCCACTGATTCCAACGATATATATATATTTTCTTTTATGTTTAAATGGGCAGATATCGTGTACTGAATGCTAGTGCCATCCCAGAGGGCCATTTTATGGACAGTAAAAAAGCCTGTGAGAAACTGCTGGGCTCCATCGATATCGATCACACTCAGTACAAATTTGGGCATACCAAAGTAAGTACTTTTCTGAGCTGAGGGCTTGCTGGGCACAAGCTGTCAGCGTAGCTTTTTTGAAAAATTCTTTTTTTCCCCCCAGGTGTTTTTCAAGGCTGGTTTGCTGGGCCTTCTGGAAGAGATGAGAGATGACCGCCTCACTTTGCTCATTACCCGCACGCAGGCTGTGTGTAGGGCGTATCTCATGAGAGCGGAATACCAAAAAATGGTGGCAAGGAGGTAGAGTACATTTCTCTTCCACAGGATTTGTTCATGTAGGCCAGTGGTTCCCAAACTTGGCAACTTTAAGACTTGTGGACTTCAACTCCCAGAGAATTCTGCCTAGGCCGAGGCTTTTGGGGTACAGGTAGTTCTCAACTGACAAACATTTGTTTAGTGACCAAAGTTACCACGGCCTTGAAAAGAGTGACTTAGGAACGTTTTTCACACTTACGACCATTGCAGCATCCCCTTGGTCACATGATCAAAATTCCAATGCTTGGTAACTGGCTCATACTTATGATGGCTGCCGTATCCTGGAGTCCAGGTGATCTCCTTTGGCGACCTTCTGACAAGCAAAGTCAATGGGGAAGCCAGATTCATTTAACAACCATGTTTCTAACTTGACAACTGCAGGGATTTGCTTAACAACTTTGGCAAGAAAGGTTGTAAAATGGGGCAAAATCTCTTAACATCTTTCTCACTTAGCAACTAAAATTTTGGACTTGACTGTGCTCATAAGTTGAGGACTATCTGTAATTAGATATTCATCCATATTTCTGCTGAGGAAACTTTTCAAACTTTCCTAGGCTATGGTTCAGAGGTAGTATTCAGCAGGTTCTGACCAGTTCTGGAGAACCTGTAGAGGAAATTTTGAGTAGTTTGGTAAATACCACCTCTGACTTGTCCCACTCCCATCTATTCTCTGCCTCCCGAGTCCCAGCTGATCTGGAGGAAATGGGGATTTTGCAGTAACCTTCCCCTGCCATGCCCACCAAGCCAAGTCACACCCACCAAGCAACGCCTACAGAACTGGTAGTAAAAAAAATTGAATCCCACCACTGCTATGGTTGACTTCAAATCTTACATTATATCATGATTAACTATGGTCTCTATATAAGCCATGATTTGTCAGGTTTACATAACAAATAAACCATAGAGAAATATCTGAGGGAGTGGATATGGAACTTTAAATGTGTGGCACCAGAAGGTATGCCCTTATGGAAAGGGATCCTCCAACGTAAAGAAAATGATTTTTTTTTGCTTATTTACTTTTCATCACTCCAAAGTTGTTATATTTTTATCCAGTAATAACTATTTTATAATATAACATCTACCTGTTGCACTCTTGGAACAGTTGAGATATACAGGTGATCCTCAACTTACTACCACAATTGAGCCCAAAATTTCTATTGTGAAGTGACACATTTGTTAAGTGAATCACTGCAGTTGATAAGTTAGTAATCCAGTTGTTAAATGAATCTGGCTTCCCCATTGAATTTGCTTGTCAGAAGGTCACAAAAAGTGATCACATGACCTTGGGACATGGCAAACATCATAAATATGAACCAGTTGCCAAGCATCTGAATTTTGATCACACAATCATGGGAAGATTGCAAAGGTTGTAACTGTGAAAAACAGTCATAAGTTACTTTTGTCAGTGTTGTTGTAACGTTGAATGGTCACTAAATGAATTGTTGTAACTCGAGAACTTCCCATACTTTGAAAATCCTCACTGAATAATGACAGTAGATGAGAGCTGTGTTAGTCTATAGTGCCAAAAATCAAAAGGAATCTAGTGGCACCTTTTGCAATAATATATTTTATTAAAAGGCATAGTTTTTGAGCTGTTACTCCCTTCATCAGATGTTTGGAGTCTGACTGAAACTTGACAGCTTTACAGTCAGGCAGTTCAATACAGAATGAATGAATAACATATTAGTTTTGTACTGCAGATTTTATAGGTTTCTGTTCTGAAATACTAACTTCATCTTGGCTTCAGCAGCCATCTTGTTGCCTTTCAACACCATTTCTTGTAGGAAGAAATGGAAAAGATGCTAAAGAAAAGACCTCTTCCCATGGAGTATTTCTAAGACACATATTTTATCATTCTTTTAACTTTTAATTTCATCTTTTTTATTTCTCAATTCAGTTTACAATCTTTGGCTTTCATGATACTCTTCCATCAAGTAATAGCTAGGCTAACTCTCTTTAGCTTTGTAACCCAGATAAAATGTTCATGTAAAAATTTTCATCTCTTTCTTGCCTCAACTGCCAGTTTTCAGCATTTAAATTTCCAAGCTCAGCAATATATTTGGAAATGATTCAAACTATGGGATTGGAAGATTGATGTTGGTCTCATAATATAACTCCATTGCCTTACTTAGTAAATCCTATTTTTATTAATCTACAATAAGTAACTTTCTGGAATGGTTTCATTACAGGGAAGCAATTTTCATGATTCAGTACAACATTCGCTCATTCATGAATGTCAAACATTGGCCTTGGATGAAACTGTTCTTCAAGATTAAGCCACTGTTAAAGAGTGCAGAAGCAGAGAAAGAAATGGCTAATATGAAAGAAGAGTTTCAGAGAACTAAGGAAGAACTTGCTAAATCAGAAGCCAAAAGGAAAGAACTAGAAGAAAAAATGGTGTCTTTGTTGCAAGAGAAAAATGAACTGCAGCTTCAAGTACAATCTGTAAGATTCGTTTGCTAATCTTTTGTATGATCGGCTATAGGAATTGTGGTGTCCTAAGCAGATAATTACAGGCAAAGGCCTACTTGAATTTTTTTTTTTAAATGTGTTTGTCATATGGCAAAAAGTCACGAATAATGTTGATAACTATATTTTTGTAAGCAGTGTATTTCACAGTATAGACAAAGATATTAAGGAAGCCTGGTCTCTCATTACCATCACTTCTGTATCCATCTTGAATATGATACAGAACTGAGCCTATATATATATACACAGACACAGACACACACACAAACACAAACTATATTTGTGTGTGTGTGTATACACACACACACACACACACACACAGAGACACATGCACACACACAATGTATATACACACTATATTGCCAAAAGTATTCGCTCATCCATCCACATAATCAGACTCAGTTGTGAGCGAATATTTTTGGCAATATAGTATATATCCCCCTCCCTCTCCCTCCTCCCTCTCCCTCTCTCTATCTCTCTTTGCCCTCCCTATCTCTCTCCCTCCCCCTCTCTCCTCCCTTCCCTCTCTCTTCCTCCCTCCCTCCCTCTCCCTCTCTCCTCCCACCCTCTCTCTCTCTCACACACACATACACCTCGTTATCTCCCTGGCTACATTCTGGACCCAAGTCATTTCAGACTTTTAATTCTTTTAGTTAAAAGAAGTTTTCAGGAGCAAAGGATGCAGGAAAGCTTAATAAAATTCCATGGAGATATGCCTACTAGTTTTTCACTGAATTGTAAATCCATAGCAGCTTTAAAACAATTAATATCAAATTGAGCATCTTTATCAATTTAATTCTGATGAGGTATTCTGAGATACAGTTTATAATTAGCTCTTCTTAAATTAATATTTCAATTACAGTAAACCTATGTCTCTTCTGGGTGACTGATCCCTCCTTACTTTCCTCTTGAATGGTCTTCCTTTCTCTATAGCTGATGCCTTTGAGCACCAGAAGGAACATCATTCTTGCTACATGGAAAAGATAAAGCCGTTCCATCACCTGCTTGGGAGAATTTGTCCTTCTGCAACATTGCATTGCAGTAGTTATGTAGGATTCGTACATTAATTTTATCTGGTATTCACCTAGGGCAATGAAACAACCCAAATAAAAATAGTGAAGTACTTTCATTTCCCATGGTCCCAAATACTTCTTTGTAAATCAAAGAACAAGATTTGATAACATATTACTGCAGAAATCACAATGGAATTATTATCCAAGTGTCTCCATTTGCTTCCTCCTGCCTTCATTTTTTCCAAGTTTCCTATTTATTTTTGTTAGGTGATTGCAGCACATCTTATCCAGTTTGAACCAATGTTCCCGTGTGTTTATTAGTGAAAAAAAAAACCCAGCATTGAATCTTGAAAGTATGGAGAAAAATTATGTGGTTGTGGTGGTGAAGAATTGTACCAGTGTAATGTGAAGATAAAAATTTGATTTCTTTCAATTTTAAATCTTTGGGTTTACTTCAGAAATGGCAAAAGGCTGATGGACTTCTGGGCTTTATGTATTGATGGGATTTGGCTTCTTTCCTTAAAAATGGAGCCCCTCCCTTTTTTAATGCTCTCTTTCCATGCTGCCTAATGATTCCAAAAGCTTAACAATATGTTTGTTATTTGAAAAAAAACTAAAAATATTTATAATTAATATTACTTAAGATGAGCCATACATTAAATCTGAGTAAGTTAAGGTTGATAATTATTGATTAAAGGAAAGGCTATTTAAGAAAGTGAAAACATTCTGAGCAATAATTAATAATGTTATCTTTTCTTTAATAAGGAAAGTGAAAGTTTGGCAGATGCTGAAGAAAGATGTGACCAATTGATCAAGACTAAAATCCAGTTGGAGGCTAAGATCAAGGAACTGACTGAAAGAGCAGAAGATGAAGAGGAACTGAATGCAGAACTGACTGCCAAGAAAAGGAAACTAGAGGATGAATGCTCTGAATTGAAGAAGGATATTGATGATCTTGAGCTAACATTGGCCAAGGTTGAAAAAGAAAAGCATGCCACTGAAAACAAGGTAATATAATTTAAACTGAATTTCTGTCCATAGTTGTTGGTGAAAACCTACAGTGGAGGTTTGGGTCAATGAAGTGGTGAATACTTCCTGGTGTAAAGGGAAGGTATGATGTTTCTTGAAGGAGACAAAGGTAAGATTCCTGCATCAGTCAACCTAGCAATTACCCACAATCTCCAATCTCTTATTTGTGGGAACATTGTAGAGAAAAAGGTGGGTTGAAAGGGCACAGAAATTTGGAAGAATTTGATCTTTTTGAAACAGATTTTAGTTTATAGCAGTGATGGTGAATCTTTTAGACACTGAGTGGTCAAACTGTGCATGCATGTGCATGCCCAAACTGAAAAGTGCCTGGACATGAACATGAGTATGCATGCACAGACATGCACATGCATATACATGCCCAGAAATCCACAGACATGCATGCATGCGCAGCAGAGACCCGAAGACCAGCTGGCCGGCAGGAGGCATCCCAACACCAGTAGCACAGCAAGAGGTAAGATCTTTTTCTTTTGTGAGCTTCTGTTTTGTTGTTTGCAGGGAAACAGAGGCTCATGAAAGAAACGCCACAGAGATCTGACCTGGGATAATGGTACATGTGCCAACAGAGAGGGTTCTGTGTGCCATCTCTGGCACGTGTGTCATAGGTTCACTTTCGCGGGCTTATAATATTGAGAGTGCAATGGTGGTGCTTATGAATGGCATTTAGTTAAACTTGAGTAAGGAGTGTGATTTTTGCGGTGTTCAGTACCTCAGACCAAACCAGTCCAAAAAAACCCAGCAGTCAAATAAGCATTTTACAATTTGCCTATGTGACATACTGTATGTGATATCCCAGGCCCCTTCTTCTCCCAATTCTTTTTTTTTTTTTGCCTGTCCAATAATGTGATTGGGTAGGAGTGGCTTGCCAGCCATGTGACTGGGTGGGCGTGGCCAACTTGTAAAATGTGGTGAAACTCACTTAACAACGCTCTTACTTAGCAACCAGAATGTTGGCTCAGGAACTCTGCCATTGAAGTGTGCAAGTCTTAAAGCTGTCAGGTTACAAGACCCTTGCACCCCAACCCTTTAGAAAAAAAACCCAGGGGTGTTCAAACTTGACAATTTTAAGACTTGTGGACTTCAACTCCCAGAATTCTTCCTCTCGCTCTTCATCTTGATGATGTGCGGACGGGCGGGGAGAGGGAGTTGGAACCGGTTCTAAATGGCACTGTAGATTTGTGGAACCTCTTCTATAGAAGAGGTTAGAACTGGCAGGAACCTACCCCTGCTTCAGAGGTAGGTCTTTTCAACTGCTTTGAAACAGCCTTTCCCATGAGATTCAGACAGGCCTTACCCTGCTTTAGAATGATCGTACAAAGTGAATCTTAGTTCCAGAATTTTGGTGAATTGTTCCTTCTTGTAATTTTGGAGTTTATGAAATGGAATATTATGTTTATCTCCTCGGCTGCCCCATGTTTTGTATGATATTGTGCTGTTATTAATACTGTATTTTAACCTTATTTATAAAAATGTGAATCAACAGAGCTGACACTGATTGAAGCAGTATATGATGCCAGTAAACAAATAGATATTGCTTGAAAAGGGAGTTAATGGCTGTATATTGTTGATGATTGTAAGGAATTAACTTCATTGGAACACTCATAAATGAATTATTTATTGCATATGAGATCATGACCAGGTTTTCAAATCATCAGCTAGGTTTTGCTGTTTTCTATAGGTGAAGAATCTAACAGAAGAAATGGCAGTTTTGGATGAAACCATTGTGAAATTAACCAAGGAGAAGAAAGCCCTCCAAGAAGCTCATCAGCAAGCTCTTGATGATCTACAGGCTGAGGAAGACAAAGTCAACACCCTCACAAAAGCCAAAGCAAAACTGGAACAACAAGTTGATGATGTGAGAAATTTTCTTTATTTTTCACTATGGGCTATCCCAATATAATCAAACATTGAACCAATGTAATACATACACTGTATACATTATGTGAGAGAATATCAGAGGTGGGTTGCTCCCAATTTGGCCCAGATTGGGCGAACTGGTAGTGGCATCAGCGGGAGACTCCGCCCACCCACCCGGATGCATGTGTGCATGTGCAGAAGCATTGTGTGCAAGAGAATATGAGCGAACCGGTAGCGCTGGGATTTGCAACCCACCTCTGGAGAATACAATAATGAAAACATCCATATCTCTGCTGAAAATGTCCATTCCTTGTAGGGGAGTGCATATCAAAGAGCATATCAAAGGAAAACATACAAATTGCCCATATGAAAGTACAAAACTAATATTAAACTTCTGTTGCAGCTGGAAGGCTCTTTGGAACAAGAAAAGAAAATCCGCATGGATCTTGAAAGGGCCAAGAGAAAATTAGAAGGGGACTTGAAACTATCTCAAGAATCTATTATGGATCTAGAAAATGATAAAATGCAATTAGAAGAAAAGCTGAAAAAGTATGTCATGTATATACTGTAGCTAAACATTGAAGTATAATTATAAGATTATTTTAATTAATTCTTTCTTTGGTATATTTACAGAAAAGATTTTGAATACAGTCAACTACAAAGCAAAACTGAGGATGAGCAAACTATGAGTATTCAGCTGCAAAAGAAAATCAAGGAACTACAGGCATGAATTGTTTCCATCACATTCAAATTTGTGTTCCAGATTATTGTGATTTAGTAATCACGACACAAGGGACGTAGTGGCTCAATGGCTAAGACACTGAGCTTGTCGATTGAAAAGGTCGGCAGTTTGGTGGTTTGAATCCCTAGCACCACATAACGGAGTGACTTCCCGCTACTTATCCCAGCTTCTGCCAACCTAGCAGTTCAAAAGCATGTAAAAAATGCAAGTAGAAAAATAGGAACCACCTTTGGTGGGAAGTTCCGTGTGCCTTTGGTGTTTAGACCATGGAGATGTCTTTGGACAGCGCTGGCTCTTCGGCTTTGAAACGGAGATGAGCACCCCCCCTAGAGTCAGGAACAACTAGCACATATGTGCGAGGGGAACTTTTATCATTACCTTTACCTTTAAGGATTGGAGAAAGGCTGACTTTCACAACTGTGCTCTGTCCAGAAATGTCACTATTGTTTTCCTGCTTCTAACTCATGCTGCCAATTCATTAGTTGTATTTTTCACAACCCCGATTATTCTACTAAAGTTTCACAAAGCCTTTTTCTTGTGGGTTTTTTACAGATGTTGACAAGACAGGTTATCTGATGGGCCTAAATTCACTAAAGTTAATGAGATTTATTTCTTCCAGAGGCATATCTTTTAGCTAATGCTAAAATTAATGCAATAGAATCAAATGTACCACTGAAACAACTCTCCTATATCAGTCTTTCATCTTTTTTTAATCTAATCCTTATCAATAGATCTCTTCATATATATGCCCCATCCAAATGTTCTGTCCATATTTTCCATTATTTCTCTCACCCTCCTATGTCAAAAAACCTACTGTTCTTTACCACCATTATCAGATGTTAGTTTTACTTTTTCCACCCTTGTGATACCCCTGATTTTCTGCAAAAAGCCTTAGTTAAACTGTTTAACTCAGTGATACTTCACACTGCTGCACATTTTTGGTAGCCCCCCCCCTCTACCTATCTCTGGTTATTTTTAGGTTGAGAACTCCTTGATGTCATTGCCCTTTTTTGCTTATTAAACTCTTAAATAATTTTCTTCATTGATGATTCTGCACTGAATTACCCCCACCCAGGGGTGAAATCCAACAGGTTCTGTCAGTTTCTGGCGAACCAGTAGCGGAAATTTTGAGTAGTTTGCAGAACCAGCAAATACCACCTCTGGCTGGCCCCAAAGTGGGATAGGGAGGGAATGGAGGTTTTGCAGTATCCTTCCCCTGCCATGGCCACCAAGCCACGCCCATAGAACCAGTAGTAAACAATTTTGAATTTCACCACCGCCCCCACCATTTCTACCCTTAACTAGCAGAACCTTCTTATCTACAGGCTCGTATTGAGGAACTGGAAGAAGAGATTGAATCTGAAAGAGCAACCCGAGCAAAGGCAGAGAAGCAGAGAGCTGATTTGTCGCGTGAATTGGAGGAAATCAGTGAGAGGCTTGAAGAAGCCGGAGGGGCCACCTCTGCCCAGATTGAACTCAATAAAAAACGGGAAGCAGAATTCCAGAAAATGAGGCGGGATCTGGAGGAATCTGCCTTGCAGCATGAAGCCACTATTGCAGCTCTTCGCAAAAAGCATGCGGATAGCACAGCCGAGCTCGGGGAACAAATCGATAATCTTCAACGTGTCAAGCAAAAATTGGAGAAGGAGAAGAGTGAGTTTAAAATGGAAATTGATGACCTGGCCAGTAACCTGGAGTCTATTTCCAAGTCTAAGGTATTTGAAAATAAAATCAATTAGTAATCCCAGAATGTAGATTCTTGGTTATACGCAGCTATGTAAATACAAAGACATATATGTATAAGAAATCTTCTTAATTCTGTGTATTACAGGCAAATCTAGAGAAAATGTGCCGCACATTAGAGGACCAGCTTAGTGAATTGAAGGCCAAATCTGAGGAAAACCAGAGATCAGTTAATGATCTAACCACTCAAAAAGCTCGTCTACAGGCTGAAACAGGTAAGAACAACATTGAAAATGGGCCAGAATGCAAATAAAGGCTATTCCAAACCTTTTTCTCCCTCATCAATTGATCGTAAGTGGGAGGCATTAAATCTACATATTCAGTTATGGACCTGAACCTCAGTTTATCTAGTTTATCTTTACCCTAAGGCCTGAAACTGTAGAGACACTAAACTAGGGAGCTGCCCTGGGTGCATCAAAATTATGTTATTGATACTAACTGAAATCAAGCACTAGGAAATCTGTGGCTGTAGGCTTTCCAACGTCCTGGAAGAAGCCAGTGGCAAACAATTTTTTGCAAACTCTACATGGAGACTCATTGATGTCTCCATAAAGTCAAAAGAAGTTGGATTGACACAAAGAAGATTTTAATGGGTATTGCTTCCAGGATCAATAATTATATTAAGTATGTATTCTTCTTGCTTAAAGAGTAAAATTATTTTAAAATCTTGGTTGAAAGGCGAATTGTCACGTCAGCTTGAGGAGAAGGAGAGCATAATATCACAGCTTTCCAGAAGCAAGCAAGCATTTACTCAGCAAATAGAAGAGCTGAAGAGGCAGCTAGAGGAAGAGACCAAGGTATTCATTCATAAGCAGGAAGTGCTGGGAAATATTTTGTATGGGTTATTAAACATAACAGCACTGTCATTTTTAATACTTGAGTCATGTTTGGCAACAAGCAATTTTGTCATGATGAGTTATTGATAAGTGATTATTTAACAGAATTGATGTGACCCCTTAGTGAGCAGAAATCTTGTCATGTATCATAATTGAATCAAACACTTGACATGTTTACAGTTCTGAGAATCAGCTACTCACATGTTCATCTTCCTAAAATCTCATAGAAATCAGAGGATATTATTTTGTATTAGACATGCATAGGATTTACTGGCCATGCATTTCAATTCTGAACTCCCTGTTAACTTGTCAAGTATGAATTCAGTACTTGACAACACCAAGAACCTTTTTGATTTAATCTGCCCAATTATACATAAATTGTTGAATTAAAATATTAACTCAAGTTCATCATGATAATATTTTGCATTGCCTAGAAATATCTTCCACATCAGGGAGCCCACATTTTCAAGAAAGGGAGCTAATTTTCTTGTAAATTACATGATTACAAGAAATTCCAAAGTCTTAGAATACATTTTGGGACATTCAAGGAGAAAGCTTGAGTAATGTGGATAAACTCCCCAACTTCATTCTCACGACAATTTGAAACTAAGTTCTTTGCACAAAGTATAAAAAATATAAACATTAATGTTTGTGTATGAAGTTTGTAGCATGTCTACAGTGAATGCTGTACATGTTATAATCTGAGTTCAGAAATTTCATAGTGTACTGCTAATTCTTAGGCAAAGAATGCATTGGCACATGCTTTACAGTCTGCTCGGCATGACTGTGACTTGCTCCGAGAACAATATGAAGAAGAACAAGAAGCCAAGAGTGAGCTCCAGCGTGCCCTGTCCAAAGCCAACGGAGAAGTTGCTCAGTGGAGAACCAAGTATGAAACAGATGCTATTCAACGCACAGAAGAGTTAGAAGAGGCAAAGTAAGTGAGGAGTGACAAAAAGTGACAAACTAATATAATTTTTACATTCTACATAAACATTTCCAACTTTTATGCGCTCAAATGACCCATTTCTGTGAACATTCCAACAAAAATTTGTAGTTCTTATTATATTAAAGGATGTTTATAATCTTCTATATAAATGCCAGTGTAAGATAACTTTTCAGCAACTCTAAAAAAGAAAAGAAAAGGCTGCTGGTGTGTGGTCCACAGTCTGTATTTTTGTTGTTGTTGTTTCTTAATATATTTGAAAGTTTTTTTTTCCTGAAAACTATATGAGTGTTTTAGAAACAGATTATACTAAAACGAATGCAATGGATTATATTCAGTCTTACATTAGGCTAGGGTTTCTTTTGCTCATTAAAAAAAAAGCTGCAATACCTGGTTGACACCAGACGTATACTGAACTTTAAAGATGGTTTACAAACTAGCTTAGATTTATTCTGACCTAGGCTTCCTGAGACCTTCTTTTTATTTCAACGTCTATGAGTTATGTTCATTCACAGCCCATAATGAGCCACAAATAATTTGTAAAGAGTCTGACAGAAGTCTGCCACAGTCTTTCAGGATAAGGCTGATAAGCACCCACCTTTATCTCCCTTGAAACACTGCCAAAGATCTAATTGCCAATTAGCTTTGCAAGGCACACGGAGCACAGAGTCAAAATGGAGCTTCAGAGTTTAAACCGACCAGAACAAAGTTACTTCCTGCAAAGACTCATGTGCCTTTGCTCCTCTTTTATGTCTTCTGGGAGGGGCCAATCATCTTCAAGCCTTACTTCTGAGTCGGCCCTTTTGCCTTAACTGTTCTTGCCTTCTGGCAGCTCTGTGCATGCGCACACTGGCTCTCCCTGTTCCTCTGCCTTGCTGATGTCTGATTCTGGAGACTCCGGAGGCAGCACATAACTCCCAGATGGCCCTGGTCCCCTCTCTGCCTCTGACGCAGAGCCCTTGTCTGAGCCTTCCCCAGACTCCAGGATTGGTCCATGTTCCTCCCCAACCTCCTCACTGTCAGACTGTCTTGCCAGCTCTGCAGGCTGCCGGCGGACCACAACAATTTTCAGCTAAAATACGATACAAATGATACAATACATACAATATGATACAAACAGTTAGCTTAGTGTAATGTGTGACTCCAGCCACTGTATTTAACTTTGGTATTAGAGAGGTTTTCTAAACACAAAATTTTTGAGGCATACAATTATGCATTAAGCACTACTCTACTGGACAAAACTGATTCATAGAGAACCTAAATATCTGATGGAACATTATTATTTCAATCTGACTTCTTTAAGGAAAAAACTTGCTCAGCGACTTCAAGAAGCTGAAGAGCAAGTTGAAGCTGTGAACTCCAAATGTGCTTCCTTGGAGAAAACAAAGCAGAGACTGCTTTGTGAAGTGGAAGACCTAATGGTGGATGTTGAAAGAGCAAATGCACAGGCAGCTGCTCTAGACAAAAAACAAAGAAATTTTGACAAGGTATAGTTTGAAGTATTACAATTTTTAAAAGTCTATTGCCACCAGAGGTATAGCTAGATTTGAAGAATGGAGGCATGCCGTGTAAATATAAAGTGTAGCTTTTGTAAACCTGAATTTAGAATTTATACAGTAGTGTAAACTTAGTTGGTATCATTCTAAGATCTTCTTTCTGTGTACTAACATGTACATAAGCAAGTCAGGGTCATTATTTAATTGTCAGTGATTTGTGTTAGTTTCACCTGAACCTTCTTAGCTTAACCAAGATACCAATGGCTGGTATGTTCAGACCATTTTATGGGACATACAAGTCATATCTTGACTTGTTTAGAATTGAAAGGTGTTACCTGCCACTGTAAGATCAGTGGGGTTAAGAAAGTGATGTGTTGATAGAAAAGCTACTGAAATGCTGGACAGATTTAGCGAAGAGAAATAAGCGGACAAAATCAGTACTATAGTAACTGACTCAAACATATTGTGTACCAAGATTTTGGCAGAATGGAAGACCAAATATGAGGAGAGCCAGTCAGAACTGGAAGGTTCCTTAAAGGAAGCTCGCTCCTTGAGTACTGAACTTTTCAAAATGAAAAATGCCTATGAAGAAACATTAGATCAACTGGAGACAATGAAGAGAGAAAACAAGAATTTGCAGCGTAAGTACCACATATTGGGGCTTTGTTGGCATTTTAATGTTTGTTTTATGGCCCCGGGCAGATTGCTCTTCTTTTATTCTTTTGATCAACTATTTGTATGCTTTATATTTTGTAGAAGAAATTGCTGATCTCACAGAACAAATTGCTCAAAATGGCAAGTTTATCCATGAACTTGAGAAAGCCAAGAAACAGGTAGAGGTAGAGAAATCTGAGATGCAGATGGCTTTGGAGGAAGCAGAGGTAAGAAGTTAAAAATGGATTTTTTTTAAAAAGGTCATTAATTATACTTTTATAAGTGTCTTTTTGAGTAGTCACTGAAAATGCTAATTCACAGCAGTTAATTAAGTCTGTGTTGTATACTCATTCATTTATAAAAAATTCCATTTTGATGCTAACTCATTTTAAAATGTTCCTCTAAAAAGAGTCCTAATCAATTTAAGTTTCTCAAACCTAGCATCAATATGCATTTATTTTCCAACAGGCAGCTCTTGAACATGAGGAGGCCAAAATTCTTCGCATTCAGCTTGAGTTGACCCAGGTTAAATCGGAGATTGATAGGAAGATTGCAGAGAAAGATGAAGAAATTGATCAGATGAAGAGGAATCACCAAAGAACAGTGGAAGGCATGCAAAGTGCCTTGGATGCAGAAATCCGGAGTAGGAATGAGGCCATAAGGATTAAGAAGAAGATGGAAGGGGATCTAAATGAAATGGAAATCCAGCTGAGCCATGCAAATCGCCTTGCAGCTGAGACACAGAAACATCTGAGGAATGTTCAAGGACAGCTCAAAGTACTTTCCATCAATTAATATTTTATATGAATAATAATAAAATGATTGGCCCAAGGATCACTCCTATTAAGCAATATTCTTGTTTGAAATTAGGACACACAGCTACATTTGGACGATGCCCTGCGAGGCCAAGAAGATCTAAAAGAGCAATTGGCCATGGTTGAACGCAGAGCTAATCTGATGCAGGCTGAGATTGAGGAACTCCGGGCAAGTCTGGAACAGACAGAGAGAGGAAGGAAGATTGCTGAACAAGAGCTTCTTGATGCTACTGAACGGGTGCAGCTTTTGCATACACAGGTAAGGATGATGTCATGATAGCAGTATAAGAATTGCCTTGCAAAATTTTGTCCATTGTGGAGTGTCCAACATTGGCCAACAAGATAGCATGATGGATATAGCTATCCTTTTGTTTATTGAAACTCCTCACATCAAGAATCCTGATTTTAAATTTGGAAGGAATAGCTCTAATAATTATTTTTTGCAAAAATATTCAAATACATTTTCATTCTCTCTTCTTTAGAACACTAGTCTCATTAACACAAAGAAGAAGCTGGAAGTTGATATTTCTCAGCTTCAAGGTGAAGTGGAAGATGCTATCAAAGAGGCCAGAAATGCAGAGGAAAAGGCAAAGAAGGCCATCACGGATGTAAGTCTTAGATTATGTACTTCCCAACTACCACATTTTTACTATATGCAATGCAATCTTCTCAAATCAAATAATCTTGCTTTTCAAAGTTTAGGCTGGAAAAAAAGAGACTTTTGCAGATAGTTTAGGCATTCATTATTATTGTAAGTAATCTTGTACAGAGATCTAGTGGGAAGTCCAAATTGTGGTGTTCACTTTGTTTGGTTGTTTGTTTATAGGATTTATAGGCCATTGTAAATCCAATGGATTTATAAGTCCTCAAATCCATAACTTGGGTAAAACCAGAAAAGATAAATAGACAAAATCAAGTAAATATTAACAATTACATAATCAAATAAAGATCAAAAATCATACTACAGCTATATATCAGTCAGAAATCTAAACATTCAAAGCTAAGGTTAAACCCCCTAAATTCAGTGAGAAGAGGAATAATTTATCAAGCTCATTATGGGATGCTCATTCGTAATTCCCAAGCTGACCTCCTCTTCTTTATTTTACATGCACTGGCTTTGACTACTTGTTGATCTGAATCTACTGCTTATGTTTCAAGGCAGCCATGATGGCAGAGGAGCTGAAGAAAGAGCAAGACACAAGTGCCCACCTAGAAAGAATGAAGAAGAATCTGGATCAGACAGTGAAGGATCTCCAGCTTCGTCTCGATGAGGCAGAACAACTCGCCTTGAAAGGAGGAAAGAAACAGATTCAGAAGATGGAAGCCAGGGTAAACACTGGGGTTCAGAGCTGTGGTAGATATCAGCTATCTTCAGAGACTCTGCTATTAGATATTCACATTGTATTATTTCAACTCTAGATCCGAGAGCTAGAGTCTGAACTTGAGGGAGAGCAGAAGCGAGCCACGGAAGCCATCAAAGGTATCCGCAAATATGAGCGGCGAGTCAAAGAATTGACTTTCCAGGTAAGAGGAAAAAGAAGAAGTTGGTTCACAGCAATTCTTTCCTTTGAATATGCTAATATTTTATCACATTTCTAGAGTGAGGAGGACAGGAAGAATGTGATCAGACTACAAGATTTAGTGGATAAACTTCAGTTGAAAGTGAAATCCTACAAGAGACAAGCAGAGGAAGCTGTGAGTTATTTTAGACTTTTTTTGCACTTAAAAACACCAACCTCAGGTTCTCAAAATTGAAATTCATACATTGCCTTTTCAGGCTAATATGGTTTTGTGTATGTGTGGCGTGTGTTTGTGTAATTCTTGTCTGGCTACAGGATGAACAGGCCAACGTTCACCTCTCCAAATTCAGAAAAACACAACACGAGCTGGAAGAGGCTGAGGAAAGAGCTGATATTGCTGAGTCTCAGGTCAATAAGCTCCGAGCAAAATCCAGAGAAGTTTCTACCTCAAAGGTAAATGCCTCTTTTGTCCAGCACTCAACCATTTTTTCTACACAAAGGATGAAGTGGCATTTCAACAAGGAATGAGGGAACCTTAGTTCTCCTTAGGACTATTTTGAATAGAAATTTATATACTACTAAAATGCTTGATCTTTAACAGGGTAAAATGGTGCATCGTAGGCAACACTTTTTGAAGCAAGATAATTCAAATGGGTTAATTTATAGAACGTGTCTGAAATCTGAGGAAATGAAATTTGAGAAAGTTGTGGCTGCTTCACTGCTACTGGGCCACAGTGGCACAGTGGTTAGAGTGCAGTACTACAGGCTATTTCTGCTGACTGCTGGCTGCCTTCAATTTGGCAGTTCAAATCTAACCAGGCTGAAGGTTGACTCAGCTTTCCATCCTTCTGAGGTGGATAAATGACGACCCAGATTATTGGGGACAATATGCTGACTCTGTAAACCGCTTAGAGAGGACTGTAAAGCACTGTAAAACAATATATAAGTCTAATTGATATTGCTGTTGCTACTGGCTGGTGCTGGGCTGATGCTGTAGCCACATGATTTTCATTTTCAATATCCTGGGACAATTTCTCGAATAATTTTGTAATTTGTTGCAAATCCCTTACCCAACTACTTACCTACCTACTGAAAAGGGAAGGAAGAGAGGAAGGGATGGAGGGAGGAAAGGAACCCTGCATACTATACCAACCCCTGCCAACCACTATTTGCTCCCCAAATGCGTGCCAGCCCCCCCATCTATGTGGCATCTCTTCCATGCCCCCATGCATCTTTCTAAGGTATTTCCCCCTTATATTCCTTCCCTGGACCACCAGGCACCAGTTATCAAATATTCATAATATCTGCCTTTTGATGCAGAAGATTGTCTCAACACTGTTTTCTGTAAAAACTAACATTCATTATATTTAAAATAAAAAGCAGATATATTAAGAAGCACGCGAGGCAATAAAGCCTCCAGTCTATACCTCACCTTAAAGAGAAGAAGACACAGTGTAAGAAAGACAAAGATAGGAACAGGAAGTTCTTTTTGTGTCTTAATTTACAGGAACTGAATTTTCTAATAGGACAGGTAAGAGACAGACATGGAGTCAGGGTATGATATTTTCCTCATTGGGCTGGTCCTGAGAGGTAACTAATAAAACAGTACTAAGTTGAAATACTATGGGTGGTATCCCATTCTTTTTCAAGAGGCAAGTGGACTTTCTGGTTTTTCTTTGAAGACATTTCTCTTCTCATCTGAAAGAAGCTTCTTCAGTTCTGACTGGATGGTGGGGAAATGGAAAGATTTATACTCCTTGCAGACAACTGGTCATTTGTATTCTTTTAGAGATCTATGTTAAATTCAGCAGCCTTTTCTCAACAGAGGGGCTGGGGGCGGGATACAGTATCATCTATCTCCAGTCTGCAACACAGTCCTTTTAGCAGTCCCAAGAAGGTTCCACACCCATTTGCACTACTCATGTGACCCTGAGAACACAGACAAACCTCCAAGTGGCCTCAACAACTCTCTAAAAGAATGCAAATGACCAGCTCTCTGCAAGGAATATAAATCCTTCCATTCCCCACCGTCCAGGCAGAACTGAAGAAGCTTCTTGGATGAGAAGCGAAAGATCTTCAAAGAAAACCAAAGGAAGTGCAGTTGCCTCTTGAAAAAGCACCTTCAGTACACCCATGAGCTGGATGACTGAAAATCTCCATAGACGTACGGATGTTATGTAAGACATTGGGACAAAATGTCGAAAAAATGGCTTTGGACCTTTCTGGGCAGATGCCAGGGCAGTTTTATACACTGTTATTGTTGTACCTTCCCTCAAAGGTGTACCTGGAAGACCATTAAATCTAGCCAAGAAAATCACTGTCCTACATAGAAAAGAAATGACTAGTGAGAATAGTTGGTTGGAGGAAAAAGGCCTTTCATACAAATCATCCTTAGAGAAATAGGGGAATAAATGTCACTCTTTTTGAAAGTTAGCAGAATTTAATTTAATTTCAGCTAATAACTTCTGCCAGCATATTCTCATCTGTGCCTCAATAGTGCAGATCCAAGCAATCTCCAGGCATAAAAGAACATTAGCTACACCCTAGGAGACATGCAGCACTGCTCTTATAGATTGAATTTGAGTTGCTTCAAGAGCAAGTAGATTTTTATAATATGCAAAGCCGCACTCTATAAAAGAAAAGGTTCAATACCTCAGCCTGAAGAATTTGACTCCAGCAGGGAGGTAATTATTGCCTCTGCGGTATGCAATTTGTATGATTGCATTGGTTCAGGCAGTCATGGTCTCACTTGCTTCTTCCTTTGGGGGTAGAAAATTGAACGATGATGATCCCAAGTTATTTGAACTCCTTAGCTTGTTCTATATAGGTATTGCTTAGCTTCCCGTGGTGAATGCTGTTACTACACATTTTCCCAAACAAAAACATTCTAATTCTGGCCACACTGAGAATATTAAAGGCTTACCTGGGCAAGCAGTTTGAAATGCTCCCCTGACTTATTTTAGCTCTTTGCTAGCTAGTTGTAAAGGCACAACTATGACAACCGTTCAAACAAATATACTCAGGGAGAAGTAGTATGATAATTCAAGTCTATTCAAAATACACGTTGCACCACATTATCTCTCAGTATATATAAGCTACAAATGCCAGATCTAGCTTATGCATGTAGAACTGTAGGTTTAGGCTGTATTGAGTACCGTCTGCAGCAGAGGTGGGTTCCAACCAGTTTGGACCAGTTCGGCTGAACCAGTAGTGGTTTGGCAGCCTGGGTCGCTGGAACCAGCAGCGACCCATGCCTGCCACACCCCTGAAATGGCAGTAATGCTGGGAGCAACCCATCCCTGGTCTGCAGGATGTGCAGATGAGGTAAAGTACACAGGCTTCAGCCCATATGCTGACTTTGAACCCATTCATGAGTGAAAGCCAAGTGAAATCCAGGAAGGCAGAACAGAAGCCAGGCTGCCAGTCTTGAATGTGGGGGCCTCTCTGCATGGGATAGTGATATTTTAATAATCACGGCTTACAGAAAGAGATCAAGGTCAAACTATACCACTTTTAATTCTTCAATATTTTCAGTTCACATACAAGAAGGCGAATGAAGCAAAGCTATGAGTTTTGTTTATATTTCTTTTTACTAAGATGAAAGGGCACCAACTATATCTTTCCTTTACCTGAATTGTTGCCTACATCTCTCTTAGGCTAAGGGAGTGAAATTGCAGCATCCTCCTGTTTCCAGACTTGGAGGCACACAATTTTGCTTGTTTACATTGAGAAAACCTTGTATGAGGATAGTTTTGACTTACTCTTGCTTACAGAAAAAATTAGCTGTAGGGATATGTTGCTTTCATACTTACAGTATATATGAACCGTGCTTCCCCGAAAATAAGACCGGGTCTTATTATTTTTGGTCACAAAAAAAGCATCAGGCCTTATTTTCAGAGGGATGTCATCCATTGACTCACCTCCTTTGCGCACGTCGACCCTGGCCTCCTTTTCGCTGTCAGAGGCCTTCAGGAACATCTGCTGCTGCCAGCAAGGCCTGCAAAGCTTTCCCGAAGGCCTCTGTAACTGATATCGGCTGCAGAGGCCTTCAGGAAAGCCTTGTAGGCAGAAGAAATGGGCTGGCAAGGCAGGTGTCAGGGTGTGCTAGGCCTGGCTGCAACTGTCCGAAGGTAAGTAGTAGGGTAGTTCCACTCCCCCATCTCCACCCTAGCTTAATGTTTACCCGTGCACCCTGGAGTGGGCAGGATCTTAATTAGGGCTTATTTGGGGGGTATATTATATTGGACACACATGTAAAAATCAAGCTAGGATTTACTTTCGGGGTAGGTCATATTTTTGGGGAAGCACAGTATATAAAGTATGTATGTATATAAAGTATATATGTATATAAATTATACATATACACATACTCACTTTGTTTTTTGTTTCTGGCAGGTTGTAATAGAAAGTGAAGAATGAATCCATTGCTGGACTGAAGATGGGAATGTATGCAAAATGCATATGTCTTCCTGATCTTTCTTGAAAATTGTAGTAATCTTTCCTTTAGCCAAGTCAGTAGAAAATAAATTGTGCTTTACTTAATAACTAAGTGATTTTTGTTTTCTTTCTGAATTTGGTCTAGCTTCTATTAGCTAATGGTTGACATCTGCCTTTGCACAACATATCGAGAGTTACACTCCAAATGTCAGTGGCAACAATTTATTGTTCACATATTGTACATGTATAATGTTGTTCTCAATTCCCTTTCATGTAACTGTTTACCTTCCCCCAATATATCTGCACAGGCTGCCTAATTGTATCCCAGCAAAATACCACTCTGCCCCCCTCCTCCTCACACTGCAGTTTATTTGTTTACCTGTAGATGGAGCTATTGTCACCAGTGACACCCCTCTCAATGCTGACAAGCTGATTTCAGCCCTGAGGGGAAAAAGCCCTGTAAAGGCAAGAGATTAACACAAATGGATTAACAGCACAGAAGGAAAGGAGGAGTGGGGTGAACACAGATGCTGCACTTTTTGTTCAGAACAAATAAAAGAACTTTTCTTTCATTTCCCAAAGGAAAAGAAAGCACAGCTTTGTTTGTTTATAGAGAGGCCTCTCCATGTCATAATAATCTCTACAATAACCAGGAAAAAAAATGAGTAAAAAAAACCCTTTCCCCCCACTGCTTTTTTCTACCTCCTTTGGACTAAAGAAGAATGAAAGGAGGGAGTGGCAGAGAGAAAGGCAGAGAAATGGTTGAGGAAATGAAAAGATAACAGGCAACAGTATGTGGGCACAAATACTGGGAATGAAAAGACTGAAGGAGAGGGGCTTTCCTGAGCAGCACCAAGGTTCCCCTGACGCTTCCTCCTTTCCCCCTTCATTCACATTTTCTGAAGTTCACTCTTAAATACCAATGCAAATTATGCCTCTGCTTTGCATCCTGATATCTTAAGAGTCACAAACAATGTTTAGAACTCTGATTATATACATTGCATGATTGAACCCACACATCAGCAAAGAGATTCAGTATCACTATTGATGTGTGACACTATCTCCCTCACAATTTAGCCACTGCAAGAGGCAAAGAGGAAAAAATGGGTTTTTCTTTCAGTCCCCCTTCTTCTATCACTCTACCTTGATTGCTGATTGTAGTTTACTTCCTTTTACCTTTGTACCAAACACACTGAATTGTCACTCCCTGGGACTCCTCTTGATAGGATGAAGTTACCTAGATGCTAGGCTTTGCTTGTCCCTATTGTGTATTTCCTTTAAATCAGTCTCCTTTCTGTTCTCATCATAAAACCATATATTGATACTTATTGCTCAGGTTAGATTACTGTTCTTAAAGGTAAAGGTTCTCCTCGCACTTATGTGCTAGTCATCCCTGACTTTAGTGGGTGGTGCTCATCTCCGTTTCAAAGCCGAAGAGCCAGCACTGTGCGAAGACGTCTCCGTGGTCATGTGGCTGACATGACTAAATGTTGAAGGCACACGGAACACTGTTGCTTTCCCACCAAAGGTGGTTTCT
Source organism: Thamnophis sirtalis (assembly GCF_051295495.1). Classification (NCBI taxonomy): domain Eukaryota; kingdom Metazoa; phylum Chordata; class Lepidosauria; order Squamata; family Natricidae; genus Thamnophis; species Thamnophis sirtalis. The sequence continues at coordinate 119,659,666 of NW_028261383.1, forward strand.
ATTTTTCTACTTGCATTTTTAATGCTTCCGAACTGCTAGGTTGGCAGAAGCTGGAACAAGTAATGGGAACTCACTCCATTACGTGGCACTACGGATTCGAACTGCCAAACTGCTGACCATTCTGATTGAGAAGTTCAGCATCTTAGCCACTGAGCCACCCTTACTGTTCTTAGGAACTTATATTTTTAAGTCCACTGTTCCTGTCTCTCACTCCCACCCTACAGGATGGATCTACACTCTACATTATCATAAAAAGGTTGCTTAGAACATGGAATGGGGATATGATATAACGGTGTAATTTATAATTTAAACTAAGGCAGAGCACATACTGGTCTAGGGTGCCAAAGCTTAGGAGGTGCCAACATTGCCCTGCATCCAAATGATTCTAACAGTAGCAACCTTTCCATCCTCAGGAGGTGCTGCTCTCACTCAAAGTGGCCTAGAGGTGCTATATATCTTTGCACTGGCACCAGTTTTAGACCATGAACTAAAATTTGGATAGTGCATCACTTCATCTGTGGAATTACCTTCTTAGAGATCACTGTGAGAACCCTGCTCAGTTATTAAGGTACTGTGACAGCATGAAAAGTAAACATTTTCCTCAAGATGGGCCTCACTGCAGCTTTGGTTCCGAGGATAGAAACATACGAGAGAACAAGTACTGTAGCTGCTGAGAGGGTGAATGAAACTTGACAAGGTTGTATTGCCTTACATAGAAAGGATATATGCCTGAGCCAGCAGGCTAACTATAGGCAGTCTTAGAGGTTTCTTGATATAGTTAATGTAGCTCTTAATAGATATGCAAGACATTCCACAGGAGGCTGCCTGCTGCATGTTAAAATTAACCATGATGTCATAATACTATTGATAACACAGTTTTAAAAAGACAAAACTTATTCATATAAGCAACTATATGAACTTACCAATTGCCACAAATAATACCCATTTGTAAAATATCCTGCTAATTTATTATGTCTACAAAATGTCTGCAAATAGTTCCTTTGCTGTAACTGTGGAATAATTCGATGTAGATAGATACGTTTTTCCCCTGTCATGTTTCACCATGTCTTATATAGACTTATCACTACACTTAAGAATGTAGGTTAGGAGTAAGGTTGTCAATGACCATTGCAGTAGAGAAGCTGCAAAGTATGACAGCATAACATTTAACAAATGAAATTTTGCCACTACAGTATACAGACACAGAAATGGAGGATGCATTGAGCCTCTTACTTAAGCGATCTTCATCTAAACTTAGCTGTTTTTCATCAACATCTTTTCTTCAAGTCAGCTTTGGCTCTCTGAGACAATCTGGACAAATTCCTCTATTTTTCCTTGCAATATTTTCAGAAGTGATTTGCTTACTTTCTGTGGAGAGGGTGGGAAGGAGAGAGAGGGGGGAACTGGAGTTACCCATGTAGCATTGTACTTAATGCAAGATTAGAACAGCCTTCTAGTTTCTAACCTAGTGTCTTTTAACTGGTACATCAAACTGGCTTCAGTCTAATATTCCATTAACATAGCTAAGTTAATAGAAAAAATAATGGCCATAAGGCTACAGGAGATCTTACATAAAAACGAGGACCTTTTCAGTTTATATTTAAAGTTGGATTTGAGCATCGGGGCTGGCCTGGGGGCTCTGATAATTGTGCTATGTTGGAAGAGGGAGAGTTATTCTGGTAATGCCCCTGAATCTTTTTGTGTCTTTTAATATTCTTGTGAATGAAGGGACATATTGATGCCATAGAATAATGTTGCAGGAGCCGATCTGAGTCGGTCACCAGTACTAAAGGTTTATTCTTCCAAAGTTGACACTTGTGCTGCACCCAAAGGGAACTTATCTCTCTCCAGAATATTTTAATTTTCTTGTTTATATTGCTGCATCCTCCCTATTTACAGTCTATTGGGATTCAGCACTAATGCTGGACAGGCAAGTATTATTGGTGAAAAAAATGGCTTTTTCATAAGATTTGTTTAGTAAACCAACTGCATGCCCATTTACAGGGCAAAGGTCTGGCCTCTATGACTTATGTGCTGGTAAATCTAAAAGGTGGGTTACTGTAATATGAAAAATGCACTTTTTGTAGAGCAGCCAATAAAGATGGCCTAAAAAATTAGAATGACCCAGAATTTGGCAGCAAACATAGGGAGTAATATCTCCTGAAGGTCCCACATTTAAAGAGCTTTACTGGTTGCTGGTTGTCTGCCAAGTCTAATTTAAGGTGGTTGACGTGAATTCTCTCTTTTTTTCCAGCTATCTAATCAGGCTGGTTATTATAAAACAGAGTAGAAAGTGAAGAGTATTTCTCTTTGCTATTCCTATCTGGCTTATTTTTTCCTTTCACGCAATGTCTTTTACAGTGCAAGAAATGTTCTGATTTGTTCCTGATTTTGTGTAAATGACTCCAGAGGCTTTGTCTGATGAATGGGGTAAATTATTTTAAATATTAAATACATATTTTAAATAGCTGTGAGAAAATATCCAACAATCTCTTGTCATAGTCCATCCGACCTGAATCCAGCCTGAATCTCCTGACAGTAGTTGACCAATTTTAACCAATAGTTCCCAGCAACTGTTCCCATTTTAGCACTGCCTGCCTAATACACAACCTTGCTTTCAATTCCTTTAGGAACCTTTTGTATCACAACTGGCCATTTAGAGCTGGGATCTCCAATGTAGTGTCTGGACATATCAATGTGAACACCTCTCTTTGACTTCTGATTTTCTTATGTTACATTTTTATTTCAACTAAAAAAAAGTTGCCAAACTGCAAAGCAATAGGGAAGAACTATACAGTAGTAATTATGGCCATCGTGATTTTTTTCTATACATAATTCAAGGCTTCATACAATAATGCTATGCTTTTAATTGAGAACAGTCAACAAAGGGAAGCATAATGGGAATTTTTTGAAACAACACAGAGGTACTTCTCTCACACACAAAGACACACATTAGTTTCTGCTTCAAAAGTAGTCATCTTTATAGGGAACTGTAATAATACAGTCCAGAAACATTGAAGTGTGCCTATCTGTCTTTGAATAGGGGGCACAGATGGACTACCTAGCAAACCTGCTAAAATGAATTACAGTAGACATAACTTTGAACTTGAAGGATAATTGCTGGGTTCTAAAGTACAGTGAACTTACAACTTGATGGACATTGGTTTGGCAGTTTGGAGATTTAATGGGCAGGATCTGCGGACTGAGAAAGTCCCTACCTCATCCTTTTGCTACTTCTGGAAGCTGTTCTGCCTCTTAGATAACCAAGTGAATCTAAGAGCCAGTGTTTCTGGCTCTGGTGCTCCCAAACATGCTACTCGGCATCCATTTGGCTTCTTCTCTGTGCTGATTCATTTTGCTTGAAGGTCACAGCTCCTGCTGCTTTGTGATCTTTGGCTGAGATCTGAATGCCTTCTTCACATTTTTTGGTACAATTATAATTTTTCAAGTGGGCTTGAAAAACCCTATTTCCCAATTAGTGGCGTCTTGGCTTTTAGCAGACCTTCCTTCCGCCCATTAGTTCCCATGGATCCATTAAACTGAAGGCTCACTGTACTCTGATTGACAGGTCTGATCCTTGAGAGAAAGTGAGATTATTCTTGGCTCCGTTTGCACTGTTACTGTGCAAGAGTTCTTTAGACTGTGATCGTCTGTGTGCTTTCTTTTATTCTGGAGTTTTTCACTAGAGATTTATAGAATCTATGCTGTTTATATGCAAAATACGGCAGTCTTTGTGAATTATTGTCATACTGATGACTGGGATGGCAGTATAAGAAGATGCTGTAAATCATAATAACTCTTCATAATGTTATGCTTTTCTGCTTTTTTTTGTTTGCTTGCATGTACAGTAGAGCACCCTTAAGTGTTTTATTGTGAACGAAAACTCCATACATCTCCATATCACTGAGGGGATGAGAGGATACATCCCATTTGCCTTGTCACTTCTCTACCTTTCCTTACTCCCTGATCCTTTATTCATTTGTCTTAATATAGTGGTAGCTGTGATCATCCAAGTATTTATTAAAAAGCACAAGTGAGGATCTGCTAGCTGCCTCTAATATGCAGTTTACTCATGAGCAAGTTTACTCATGAGCAGGGTGCTCAGTAGCTGACAGATTGCTGGCTTGCTCGCTTGGCTGCAAACAAAACCACACACTCTTTGGACCCTTCAGCTCTCCTATGTTTGGCTTGGCACAGCTCAGGTTGCTGCTTACTTTGGCCTTTTTTTTAAAAGCATACAGCATATTTTAAAGCATATTTTATTTCCCATTTCCAATTGGCTTGGCAATTGGAAACATAAATTTGCCAAGCTATGCCCACAGAATCAGTAGTAAAAATTTTTGAAACCCACTCCTGCCCTGCGTCCTATGCTTGTACCAACATATCTTCAAGGAAAAATTAAGGGCTGAAATATTGGGTCATATCAGACAGTGTATTACATCAGTCTGTCTTATTGTGACTATAATGCATCACGGCTGAAAAGATATAATTATTAGAACTCCTCCACTCCCAAGGACCATTGGCCCATGCAGTATAGATTATTTGTCTGGGTTATGTGAATAACCAGTAGACCAGACCAGGAAATTGATTTCATTTGATTATGTTCATATTGATTATAATAACAGAACCTTGCAAGGATAATTGTGCTACACCTTCCCTTTCTTATTGTTGAGTGAATTAGGCAGGCATCTGCCCAGGTCACTTCTGGACATTCTAGTCTTAAAAATGCTTCAGTTCTTCTTGCCTAGGTAACTGCTCCTATATATCCACATCAAAATAATCTTCCTTACTCTATACAAATGAAGATGTTTCGCAGGGATATATGCTCCTAAACCTCTCCATGAAAGTAGATATTACTGAAATAATACCTAAATAATAATGCCCATTTCGTTTACCTACTGACCTTTACTGATCAAGAGCAAAAAAAACCCATAAAGTTGGCAACTACACTGACTTTTGCTTGTCACTCAATTATTTTTCTATTCTCACATTATATTAAAAATTGACACATACTGTTGGAAATAGACTGAGCCTGAGGGAACAGTAAAGTGGGAAATTAGTCTAGAATCCTTACATGGGGACAACAGAGCAAAGTCTGACCTCACCCCCCCACCCCAAATGCTTTTGAACCTTATCTAGTCTTACCAAGTGCAAACCAACAGAATGAGAAGATTCCTGTATATAGGCTTGAGCAATAAAATAGCTAATTGAACTCTTCACATGTGGATCTGCCTGTCACACACATACCCTTTAATACCACGGTCTCTAACCTTTCTGGCTCAGTGGACTGGTGACAGTGGGGGAGAAGAGGGAATGGTTTCTCACACGTGCCACTTTTACAAATGCAGCTTCATGCATGCACTTGCCCACCACTTCCACCACCAGGTTCTCAAAGGGCTGAGACCCTGCTTTAATACATAGTGGAGCATGGAGAAAATGAAGTTCATATGGCACCTTTACTACATAGGGTACGGTTTCCCATTCAAAATTATATTAAAATCTAAGAAGGTTAGAATATCAAGACAATTCTAAGTTGATTTGCTTTCATATTGAAGAATTTATATTTTTAAAATATAAATAAATATAAATAATTACCAAAGAAGCTGAGGCCAATGGAAAGAGAATAAATGATCCATCAAAATAATCTCTGTGCATTAATGGATAAGCTCCATCACTTATTTAAACCACAGAGGCTGTATTTTTAATTAGCTATACAGTTACCTACTTTTTACCACTAGAGGGACATCCAGTCCATGAGATGTCCGTATTATGTTTTTCTAGGACAGTTTTTGTCAATTTTCTCACCATCTTTCTTCAACCCTTGAGCCTTAAATTCTTGCTTTTCAACATAAAAACAAAATATTCTATAAATTTAGAGAATAGTAAATGTACTGGTTTTTCAATTTTTATAGTTAGCGGTAGCCCTTTGCTTTTCATTAAAAGTTCATATAAATACCTGGAGTAACTTATAGTTTCTTGGAATTTCGTCAATGTTGGATTATACCCCACCTCCTCTCTCTTTATACAACTTTCTCCTCCTATTTTCTCCACAACCACAACACTGTGAAGTGGGTTGGACTGAGAGAGAGTGATTGGCTCAAAGTTACCCGCCTGGCATTCATGGCTAATACAGGCCTTGAATTCACGGTTTCCCTCTTTCTAGCCTGGTACCTTAACTACTAGACCAAACTGGCTCTCTATTATTTATTTCTGGCTTCATGTTGAAAGCCCAGTGGATTTGCTTAAGAAATCCTAACCGGGGCAAGACAAAAGACACTCTGTCTAAACCCTCTCTATGTCTCAGTACTTTCATTGAAGATAAAATGTTAAAGCAAGAAAACGGACCCCACCCCCGCCCATTTTACTTACTTTTATAAGAAAAGATGACCCAGTACCATAGAGGTCCAGGAAATACTTGGCTAGAGAAGTAGTGAGTGTTCCTTCCTGGATTTCCTGGAGGGGAGGGGCACAGAGGTTGGAGGTCGGCTCGTGTGGAAAAAATGGTGGCAAAGTTTTCTTTGAAAAATATTTCCCTGACTAATTTCTCTATTTTAATTTGCTCAGTTCTTTGTATTAACATCTACATCATTCTGGATTGACTTGGAGTACCTGCCTGCTGGTAAGTGAGCTGGGTTTTTTTCTTTTAATTTTTTTAATGTATTTTAAAATAATATTTTATTTATTGTGCATAGGATTTTTCAAAATAGTTTTATTCTGTGTGGATTCTTTTTTTAAATTGTCTTAGACTATTTAAAAAAAGATTCTATCCAAAATAAATTGAAGTGAAACAATTTTTAAAAATTCTATGCACAATACTTTGAAATATATTGTGCATAGAATTTTTAAAAATAGTTTTACTTCAATTTATTCTGTGTGGAATAGTTTGAAATGTTTTATTTCAATTTATTCTGTGTGGATTCTTTTTTTAAATTGTCTTAGACTATTTAAAAAAAGATTCTATCCAAAATACAAATTACCAGCTGCAGTTATTCACTTAAGAAGTGTGGCAAGAAAGGTGGTATAGTGACCAAAGTTACAATGGCATCGAAAAAAGTGACTGATGACCATTTTCACACTTAGTGACCCTTTTCACACTTAGCGACCATTGCAGCATCCTCATGGTCACACGATCAAAATTTTGATGTTTGGCAACAGATTCGTATTTATGATGGTTTCAGTGTCCTGGGGTCATGTAATTGCCTTTTGTGACCTTTTGACAAAGTCAAATGGGAAAACCAGATTCACTTATGTTACTAACTTATCAGCTGCAGTTATTCACTTAAGAACTATGGCAAGAAAGGTGGTATAGTGACCAAAGTTATAATGGCACTGAAAAAAGTGTCTGATGACCATTTTCACACTTAGCGACCGTTGCAGCATCGTCATGGTCACGTGATCAAAATTTTGATGTTTGGCAACAGTTACAATTTATATTTGTAAATTGTAGTTATGTTGAAATAAAAAAATATTACAATACTATTTTTGCGTTGTATGAAAATTTTTGTTGCTCCGTATAAATTTTTTAATCAAGCTTCCCCCCCCCCTCCGGTCAAAGGTGTCCCTCTTTACCAATCTGAAAATCTGGTCACCTTAGCTAAGAAGGCTAGTAATCGTTTATATTTCAATAGTAATCTCAGAACAATAAAACATTCCTTCTCAGCAACTGTGGAAATGCAGATAGTATCCCGGTAGATTAGTACATTATTTTCAGTGGTGAGAGGAAAAAACAGTATCCTGCTCCTATTCCTTTTTCTTTGGGGGCTACTGCCCCATCTAGTGGAGATTCTTTCTTACCCATGGCTGACCACTGGGGTTCAACTGATCTCATCAACATGAGGTGTGCGGAAGAGCCTAAGTTATCCTATTATCTCCTGTCCTAATACTGTAGTTTCCTCAGGTTAGATACAATATCTGTTGGTCATTTGACAAAACCACCCTGTGATGAGGCAATATGAGCTAGATTTTTTAAAAAAAAAATTGTGATGGTATCTTTCAGGATAAATCTCTCTTTTTCACAACATTTTATTGAATAAATTTTAACAAACTAAAAGCTATAAAGGATAATAAAGAAAAATGCATTTTTTCTTTCATTTCTTTAATATAAATATTCTCAGTGGCAGAAATAAAAACAAAAGATATGTTTGTTTTATTAAACATTAAGAAACAATGCCAAAATGTGCCATGCCGAACTAATAAACCCAAAACAGACTGAGTTCCAAGTGCCCTGTACTTCTATAAGTAGGAACCATCAGCAGGCATTCTCTATTTGGATGGCTAGAGTCTGTTTATGTCAGGGAACCTTATAGGTGACCAGATCCTGAGTCACATACAATTTTATATATAATTATCAGAGTTTTGAATTGCAGTGGAAACAAACTGATGCTCCTGCATGGTAGTAAAGAAGCTAACCAATGGTGGGAGTCTTTTTTTACTACTGGTTCTGTGGGCGTGGTGTGGCTTTGTGGGCATGGCAGGGGAAGGATACTGCCAAATTCCCATTTCCTCCCCACTCCTGGGGGAAAGTTACTGCAAAGTTCCCTCCCCACCCTACTAACCTGTTTTCCAGCTCCGTTGTCCTGTTTAGGGCAACAAAAGAAGATCAGCTGGGAGGCAGCAGGAGCGAGGCCAACCTATTTGCCGGTTCTCTGAACTACTCAAAATTTCCACTACCGGTTCTCCAGAACCTGTCAGAACTGGCTGAATACCATCTCTGAAGCTAACCCATAAATCATAGGGACTAAGTTTCCTGACGGTCTTCAAGAACAGGCCCATGTACAATAAAACAAATTACAGTAATTGATACAAGAAATAAGAATGATATACATGACTATATTTGTTGCCCCTTGCTCTAGGTAGGCATGTTCCTCTGCCTTTAATAGGAACAATTATTTATTTCTATTATTTATTTATTTATTTATTTATTTATTTATTTATTTATTTATTTATTTATTTATAAAAGTCATAGACCACCCATCTTACCTCAGGATAACTCTGGGCAGCTTACAATCATAAAGGATGTAAATTTATTTAAACTAAAAATATAAAATAAGTTCATACTTATTTATGTTTTTAGATCAAAAAATCCAAACACTACAGCCCAATTAAAATATTTTTATACATTGCCCTTATAATATTTTCCTGAATATGATGATCCCATTAAAGTTATGCTGTTTAGTTAAACAGGTGGTAAAATGGTGCTTTTTAGAATACTTAATTCAGGCAGGGGAGATTTGGATTCATCTTCTCACTCAGACATGAAGTTTGTGGGGTGATCTAGGGACAACTGTCCTTTCAGCCAGCCAGCTTCCAAGATGTAGTTGACCAATGTCTGCCTTAAGTTCCTTGAAGGAAGAATGAAGTACTAAAGTAATGATATATACCTCAAAGAGTTAAAAGGATCCCTTGGCTCTATTTACTGCCATCAACATGAGAGAAAAGGGAAATGTCTTAGATGGTTAAGCAACAGTAACACTCATGAAATAGCAAATAATAATAATACTATATAGGCTTTGAACTGAAGGGAGTCTGTAAATAATGAATTGGGTTACAACAGCCATCTGGGAGGAAGGAGTGATAGATATATGATCTTTTGGGATGCTATGATAATTTTAATCTCTAAAATTCCTTGGCATGTAATTCTACTTTGGATAGAAGCAGTGCGAATAGAAGATGTGGTTGTTTCGTAGCTGAAAGTATCTTTCCACAGGACAGTCATTGCGGTCAGCTCAAACTGTTGTGCCTGGGGTAGAGAGCTTGCAGTGGATTAACAGGGTCGAGTGGAACTTTAATGAGGGTAGATGGAAAATAAATTTCATTTCCATACATGGAGGATAGGAGCCACTTGGCATTGACACCCTATTTCTGTACTCAGTCTGTCTGCCAGCTGGTAAGTGCTGATGCAAAGGTAACTGATCTCCCAAAAAACATGGGTCCCTAAAGTAATGTCCATAAAGGAACATTACTGGGTGAAGCCTTAAAAATAGATGCAGTCAATGTGATGCACCCAAAATTGTCCTAGGACCTGGTCTACTCTTGTAACGGCAAAAGAAACTGTTGAAAGAAAAGGGTAATATGAGTTTTAGTTTCCCATGCAAGAACTATTCCCAGATTACTTTATGGAGCAAGTGGAAGTAGCAAGCTGTTTCTTAAGCTGGTGTACTGTACAGTACACCTTATATAGGTTTGGATGCCCTTCTATTTTTTTAGAAAGCAAAAAAAAAAAAAAAAAAAACCCCACTTCAGGAAGGACTGCACTTTCCATAATAGAATTATCCATTTATTTTAGGGATCCTTTCTTGGGGGAAATGCCATGTACAATTCACAAGGCATGGTTCCTGAGTCTGTGTACGTGATACCTTTGGGGATAAGAAAGATGACAAGGAGTTTGGAGGCTAAAGTGTACGAGGGAACTAGGGTAGTCTAACTATCAGAGGGATTAGGGATGATATGATAGAAGTCTTTTAATATTTGAGGGGCAGTCATAGAGAAGAGGGGATCAACCTATTTTCCAAAGCACCTGTGGGCAGGACAAGATGTAATGGAAGATCATAGAAAAGAGATCCAACTTAGAATTAAAGAGAAATTTTGTGAAAGTGAGAACAAGAAAATAGTGGAAGGGCTTTCCTCTGAAAGCTTTGGGCTTTCCTCTGGAAACTTTCCTCTGGAAGCTCTGGAACCATTACTGAAGGCTTTCAGAAAGAGACTAGACATCCATTTGTCCAGAATGGAATAAGGTTTTCTGCTTGAGCAGGTGGCTGGAAGAAAAGACATCTTACCCTATTATTGTATGTTCTACGCTGATGACTGAATTTGTTTAAGAGCTAGAACTCAAGCTTTGAGGCATGCAGACATGCAATTATATAATTTTCTTCTCTGTCACTCTCCACTGCCCCCAATATGCACAGCCTGACATACTTTTCCTTCTTTCACAATGGAGATGAGACATTTTCTTTGTCTGGAAAGAATCCAGATTTAAGCAGGATTAATATCTAGTCTAATAAGACTCAGATAAAAATCACAAATCACAAATGGGAGCCTGAAAGGTAATTAGAATCTTCATTTGAAGTGCTAAAATGCAATGGACTATTGTACTGATTCCCCACCACCATTTATCATTTACCATGAAGATGCATGTAACGTTCAGACTTGCTAAATTGAGATAAGGTATAAAAAGCAACATTTCACAGCCACTACATGCAGATTATTCACTTTTGCATATATAATTGTACTGTAAATGTATCTGTACTGTGTTTAAACTGATAGAAAAATTCAATCCTGTACTATATAATATATATGTCACAACTTTTAAATCCCACTTCTAAGTACAATAGTGAATGTACAAGTCTTAAACAAGACACAGAAAAAAATTATTATTCTGCATACTTGGGACAAATGAAATAATTCAAAATGAAGACATGAAAGGGGCAGAAATACTTTGCAGGCTATATCATCTTAGTACAGGGAAAAATAGGGAAGGACAACTGCAGGGTAAGTGTGGTTAAGAAGAGTAAAGTGCTTTGGGCCTTTGAGGATAATCATGAGCAGCTGTAAGATCTTAGAAATGAACATGGCCTGTCCTGCAGGAAGCAACCCAAGAAATTGGAAGCCCTCAAGGGATGATATCAACATAGTGAAAAATGGGATTGAGGTCATTAAGATCTATATCTGATTGGTAGAACAGTGACTGCTACATTTTGATGGTGTAGAAAATGTGTGTCAAACTTGCCGCATCACATTGCCATCACGTGACGTATTGTGATGTTTTTTTCCCTTCGCGGATCTGGAGTGGGCCTGGCCCACATGTGATGAATCTGGCCTGCGGGCCACCAGTTTGATATTCCTGGTGTAGAAATTAAGTGCTCAGAGTCAATTTAAATTAAAGTTAAAAGTGCCTTCCTGGATTACCAGAGGTTGTTTGGAAGAAACAGAAACTCTATCCAAGCATCAGGAAGTTTGGAGTGCTCTGAATAGACCCTGACCTCTACTGGAGCCATTTAAATGATATCTGCAGGGGAAGAAGGACATTCAGTTGTATTTATCAGAGGCTTGTCTCACGTGGAAATCACAGTTCTATGGGCAAACTTTTTTCTCCTGGAAGGTTACAGGAGGGAAAAAAACCATTCGAGAAATGTTATGCAATAAGTACTGACGGCTAGACTGCTTTCAGTTCATATTAAATCCAATTCTGGCACAGGAACTACATTAGTCCTCTTGATGGATGACCTTGGTGAGGGAAGAGATAGGATGAAAGCAATCTTGTTGATTTCCCCTAAACGTCCATCAGCTTTTGCTAAACTAGCCCTGCAAATTGAGTGTAAGGTGTATATAGTATATCCACATTTAAGTGCTTGATTATGATTCAGTAGGTAGCATATATGCTGTGGCATCCTTCATATCATCACCCATGCTTTTCAAAATCAATAATAAATTGCTGGGTGAAGTCACTGGAGAACTGGAAGTGAGATGCTATCAATACGCCAATTGCACCCTATGTTATTTCTTTGCATCATCTAAATCAGGGGTGTCAAACTCGATTTCATTGAGGGCTACATCAGGGTTGTATTTGACCTGGGGGTGGTGGTAGGCATGGCCAGGGTGGGCGTGGCCAGCTTGACATCACTCGTCTCAGTGGTGCCTGTGGTGGCCCGAGCTCTCTTCCAGCAAAAATGGAGCTCCGTTTTCGCTGGCAGAGGGTTGCAGGAAGCATTCGCAGCCAAAAACAGAGTTCCATTTTCACTGGCAGAGGCACTGCAGACCAATCTTTCACTGTTTCCAGGGCGGCCCCGCAGGCCATATCTAAACATACCACAGGCCAGATCACGTGGGCCTTGAGTTTGGCACCCCTGATCTAATCCAAGTGAGACTCTGTAGCTGCTGAGTCTGTTTCTGAACTCAGTAATTGGTTGGATTAGAGCCAGTGAGATGAACTGGAATCCTAGTAAACTGGTCCTTTGTCCAATAATTCAGCCAGCACTTATGTTTTGTATAAGCAATTGCATACATTGGGAGTACTTTTTAATTCTTGTCCTTGGTTGCTTGAGATGCCTTTTATCAGCTTTGATTGATGGAAAGCTATTTCTAACTGTCAGACAAAGATGTTTCACCCATTGTGATTCATCTTCCACTAGCATCTGAACAGCAGTAGCATAATGTGTTGTGTATGCAGCAGTTCTTGGGTATGATTTGGAAGTTTTAGTTAGTACCAAATAAGGTGCTAAAATACTGATGGATGCACCGAGATGTCCTTCAATAGTACTGATTCTAAGGAGCTGTAATGGTTGGTTATTTCCTATTGTGCTCTGTTCTAAACTAGCCTACCTTTAAATCCCTAAATGGCTACAATCTAAAATATCAATGTTTCTTACCATACTAGGTTGCCTATGTCTTAAGATTTGTAGGGGAGAGCGTGCTATTATTTAAATTGGGTAGCATATCTTCTATATATGTTTGTAACCTTAACTGCTGTGCCTTATTGTTTTGTTTTTAGATGATTTTCTGGGATTCTATAATGATTTGTAGTGATATGATTTATTTTCTGATGTCTGGTTTTTTTTAACACTGATGTAATTATTTTGTCACTACATGAAATAATCAACTCTCTATTTGGCTTGAAAAATCCTGCAGATGCCCTGGATAAAGACCACTGAAAAATTATCTTAACCCTACAAAGTTTTGGGGAAAAAGTCATATATATATTTGAATCTTGTAGGCTGAGAAATTCTATTACTGTTATTATTTATTGGTCCCTACAATTTATCACTCCTGGCTATAGTGTCTTTTCTTCCATATTAACAACTGATCTTCCCGAAAATAATGTACAAGAACAGTTTTGTAAAACAGTTAAATTGTACTGTAGATTTTGAATGCTGACTTGATATATTAAATTGTACAAGCTTGGAAACTGGAATTCTGAAGTTAGAAGAGGCCTTTTAGATCACCTGCTGTAATCCTGTCCATTTTGTATTAATAACAGCCTTTAAAGATGCCTCTCCATCTCACATCATTTATTTGTTATCTCTAATTACATTTGTGTGTTATCTCAAAGGAGGTAAGAAAAAAATATTTAATGGGAAAAAGAAGTGGCTGGCATTCTCCTCAAGAGAATGTCCTCAAGAACCTGGAAATAACTGCTGGTTCTCACGTATAATCAATTTGAATAGTGGTATCTAAATATTGCAAAGAAATGTATCTAGAAATTTGGGCTCTGAGCTGCGCAGAGCGATTTGGATTCAGGCAGTTTCCAGGAAGGAAGGAAGGAAGGAAGGAAGGAAGGAAGGAAGGAAGGAAGGAAGGAAGGAAGGAAGGAAGGAAGGAAGGAAGGAAGGAAAGAGTGTTAAAAACCAAATCAATCTACTTAGATGATGACATGTATTTTCTCCAACATATGTGTAAATGTATAATAAATAAGGAGTAAGTAGAGTTGTCCAAAAGATGACAGCTGTATGAATGTTTTAAATAAATAAGGCAAAAAAAATTGTTAGATTAGTATATTTTGTATATGTGTGTTTAAATCCCTATATGCCTTCTTGCTCGCCCTTAAACTCTTTTCTCCTCTCCCTCTTCTGTCATGAACTTTTCAGCCTTGTCTTATTACTCACCAGCTGTGTAATAGAACCCCTTCAGCTGTTTTGATGTACAAGGAGTAAGCATACCTAAGTTTCATCCTGTCCTTTGGAAACCTTGTGCCCAAATACTGGACCCCTGGAAGACAGATCCCAGGCTAGTGTAGTGGTTAATATGTTGGATTAAGATTGGGAGACCCAGATTCAAGTCTATTCTCAGACATGGAAAATTCCTGGGCAACTTTGGGCCTTTTACTCTACTTAACAGAGTTGATTATTTGGGGGGTGGGGACTAAAGGAGGTAAAAATGAAATAAGTCCATTAACCATTTAAGTTCTGGTGAACTATTTGGGGAGACCCCTCTATAGTTCCTTTTCTCAGACTTTACCTTTGATTTCACAAGGTCCAAATTACTGTTGCTGCTTTTAAATCAATTTCCTTCAGTAACTGATAACATAGCTGGAAAATGGGAGGTGGTTTGAAACCCCAAAGCTACCATTATGGTACACATCTCCTACTATACTTAATTTATATCCAGACTCATGGATGTACTCATAATAAGTGATAAATATTATACTCAATGTTTGCTTCTATAACAAGCAGTTATGCAATGTACAACATCAACGTGCCTCTGAATAAGCCAATTTAATTCTCTTTGTATTGACCATGCTGCTGAAAATGACCTCTCGGAGACAACCTGAATTAACCATCCCAATGTTGTCACCCCTCCTAAAATCCACTTTCTCACCATCTTCTGGCCTTTTTTCAAGGCTTTAATTTAACTCAGCACCACTATCTTAGCAGGTGAAATAAATTGGTAAGGACAAAAAAAATATCCAACTTACCATTTTCGTGGTGTAGAGTCTGGAAGAATTGTAATAGAAGTGTGTAGGGATGGGACATTTAGCTTTGGAGGGTACGGCTCCAGGTTTACTTTTTTTTCCCTCTTACCCAATGCCAAGATTCCTGGCCATTCTCTTGTTACAGGAAGAACGGCTCAAGGCCAAGCTGCACATTCCATTTCACACGTGTTGTTGGGAAAGGATGATCCCTCCAGGCATATGTACTAATTCTGAAAACACGGTTGAGCACAGCTCTGGAAAGCTGCAAATCCCATCGGGAATGTTTTTAGAAACTCATTAATACCTCCACTCAGTCAGAGCAGGTTAAGGTCTCCGGTTGCTCTTCACAATTTTGGAGTTGTACCACAAAAACAAAGCATGTGTGTTTTCCTCTGTGAGGCTATCCTATCAAACACTGTGAGAGAGACTTCTGAATTGGCTCAGGGCTTAAACTAAATCAATCCAAAGGGACTCTTCTAGTTTTTTAAATGATCCCCATGAATTTATGGAGGAACATTTTATCAGAAACATTTGTGAGAAATAAATACAATCTCTGCTCCTTTAATGTCAGTGGAAATAAATCCTTAAAGAGAAAGGCTGCTGACTTTGTCACTTTAAGCTGGCAGCTTCCATTTTCCTTATTTTGGTGGCTGATATGTTCTACTTCTAGCATACATAATTTCATCTTCACTGACAAGATCAAAAAAAGTTTCTCCCCGATTTAAAAACAATCAGAACCTCACATTTTGGGTTAAAATGAAGCAAACAGTAGAGATTGTACAGCGGCGATTCAAAACAGAATTAAAGAATTCAGATTTTTAAATAGTAAGAAACAAGAATTTGTTAGTTTAGGATTTGCTATGGGTGGCTATTAAAAATAATCTTCTGGAAAGCTTGAATACATTTGAGGAATACTGTTAGATTGGGTAAAGGAAAGACACACTCAGGCTTAGGCAGCAACAACTTTTTATTGTAACAGAACAACTATGTACAATCCAGTGAAGGTTCAGTCCGACAGCAGTCCTTTTAAACAGAACTTTTTTATTTTTCTTTAAAAAAACACAAATATATCATTTGTCAATCATTAAAACATTGAAGTACAATTTTTTTTTGTTGTGTGTACCCCTCCCTCCCTCCACCCCCCACCCCCCTCCTCCTTCCCCCCCCCCCCGACTTCCCAGAACCCGTACCCGGTATGGATTTTTAACTAGCACAGTCTAAAATCTATTGAGAAAAAAGAAATAAAGAAATTAATGACATTCTAGATTGACCTTAGCTTCTTCTTACTGAACTGACTTTTAACAGTTTAAATCATTTCTGATCTTAAGCATAGGCTAACTGGAATTTCTTAGTCCCGTATTTATTTTGTATATAGTCAATCCATTTTTTCCAGTCTCGTTTATATCTCTCATTTGAATGATCTTTGAGATATGCCGATATTTTAGCCATTTCAGCTAAGTTTGTTACTTTCAATGTCCATTCTTGGATTGTAGGCAAGTCTTCCTTCTTCCAATATTGCGCCACCAACAGTCTTGCTGCCGTTATCAGGTGCAAAGTCAAATTGGTCTCTACCACTGTAAAGTCAGTACATATACCTAGTAAAAATAACTGAGGACTAAACTTTATCCTTCTTTTAAAAATATTTTGCATAACCCACCATATTTTTATCCAAAATGCCTTAACCTTTTGGCAGGTCCACCATATATGATAATATGTAGCATCGAGAGAACCACACCTCCAACATTTAGGCTGTACATTCGGATACATAGAAGCCAACTTTTTAGGATCTAAATGCCATCTATAGAACATCTTGTAAAAATTTTCTCTCAGATTTTGAGCTTGTGTAAATTTCACATTTCTTACCCAGATTCTTTCCCATGTATCCAACATTATTGGTTCCTCAATATTTTGAGCCCATTTTATCATACAATCTTTAACTAATTCTGTTTCCGAATCCATCTGTATTAATACATTATATATCCTCTTTATATGCATTAAGCTTTGATCTCTTATTTGTTTAAACAGATTATCCTCAACTTGAATAAAACCAATTTTTTGATCTATTTTCCACCTAGCCTGTAATTGCCCATACTGGAACCATGTTTGAACTACCTTCTCCTCTTTTAATACCTCTAAAGATTTTAATTGTAATACCCCCCTTTCCGAGGTAAGAAGCTGTCTGTAAGTAATTCTATCCTGTTTTTGTGCTGTATTCATATTTTCAATTGCGTGTCTAGGAATTGCCCACATGGGTATCTTGTCATTTAATTTATATTGGTATTTCTTCCAGACCCGCAATAAAGCATTTCTTAAAATATGACTTTTAAAGTTCTTATCCAATTTTTTGTTGAATAACAGGTAAGCATGCCAACCAAATAGCAGATCGTGTCCCTCAATGTTCAATATTCTATCATTGGTTAAGTGAATCCAATCACTAATTACAGATAATGCCACTGCATCATAATATAGTTTTAAATTAGGTAGTTTCAATCCTCCTCTCTCACGTGCATCTTGCATTATTTTCATCTTTACCCTCGGCTTCTTTCCTGCCCACACAAATTTGTTAATACCCTTCTGCCATTCTAAAAGGTTCGCATCTTTTTTTAGTATAGGTAACATTTGGAAGAGAAATAAAAATTTTGGTAGAATGTTCATTTTCACTGCCGCTATCCTACCCAGCAAAGATAGGTGCAATTTCTCCCATTTTTTCATCTCTGTCTGTATGCTATGCCAAAGTGGTTCATAATTATGCTTATATAATTTCCCATTTGAAGTTAAAATGTTAACTCCAAGATATTTGACTTTTTTAACTACCTCACATCCTAGCATCACTCCTAATTCTTCCTTTTGTTTAATATTCATATTTATAGCTAATATTTTGGTTTTTCCTAAGTTTATTTTAAAGCCCGACACTTGACCATATTGATTAATCATATTCATTAAAACCATACTGGATTCCTGCGGTTGTTCCAATATTATAACCAAATCATCCGCAAAAGCGCGGACTCTATATTCTTGCTGCCTAATCTTGATCCCTTTTAAACCATCCAAGCCCCGTATTTTATTCAACAATACTTCCAAAGTTATAATAAACAATAATGGGGACAAAGGACAGCCCTGTCTTGTACCTTTTCCAATTTGAAAAGAGTCTGTTAGACTTCCATTGACTATGATTTGTGCTGTTTGCTGTTGGTATATTGCTTTAATTGACTGTAAAAAATTATCTCCTATCTGCATTTTTTGCAGTCTCATCAACAGAAATTGCCAGTTAACTCGATCAAAGGCCTTCTCAGCATCCAAAAATATAAACGCAGCAGGGATCTGGTTGTTCTTTCCCAAATATTCTAATGCATTAATAATTAATCTAACATTACTTTTCATCTGTCTCCCTTGTATAAAACCTGTTTGATCCGTATGTATCAATTGTTGAGTGACCAACATTAACCTATTTGCTAATATTTTAGTAAAAATTTTATAATCTACATTCAGTAATGAAATAGGTCTATAATTTTTGGGTTGAGTAGTATCCTGATCTTCTTTGGGTATCAAAGATATAAACGCTGTCTTCCAAGATGGAGGGACTTTACCTTCCGTTTGAATCATATTAAATAATTCTCTAAGAGGTTCTACCATTTCTAACTGTAAGTTTTTATAGTAAACCGCTGTCAAGCCATCTGTACCTGGTGCTTTCCCTGACTTTAATTGCTTAATTACCTGCAGGATTTCCCCCGAGGTTATTGGTTGATTCAATTTTTGCCTGTGTTCTTCTCTAACTGAAGGTATTTTCTCTTTGTCTAAATATTTGTCTATGTCTAAACCATTAATTTTATCCCCTTTATACAGTTCTGTAAAAAATTCCCAGAAAGCCTTTTGAATCTCTTCCTGTTGAAACACCTCCTTCCCTCTATAAATCAGTTTAGATATATTTCGAGTTTTCCTTTTTTTCCTAATCTGATAAGCTAACCATCTGCCAGGTTTGTTTGCATTACAAAAAGTATTGTGTTTTGCATATAATAGATTAGTAGCCACCTGGTCAGAGATCAACATGTCAAATTTATTTATATTCATCAAAACTCCTCTCATATACGCTTTGCTTGCGTCCCATACAAATTCCATAGATGTACCCTTATTCATATTCAAAACAAAATATTCAGATAGTAATTTTTTACAATCATTAATATACTTTTCATATCTAAATAAGTTTTCATTCAATCTCCAAGACCTTCTTGCCTGCACTACCCTTCCCAACTCCATCCAAACTGGGTTATGGTCCGAAAGGATCCTAGCTGCAATCTTTGTTTTCTTGACCCTAGAAAGCAAATCATTAGTGGTTAGAATAAAATCAATCCTTGAGAGGGATTGATGCCTGTCCGAGAAGAAAGTGAAGTCACATTCCTCTGCATTTCTTTCTCGCCAAATATCTCTCAATTCAAAATCATCCATAATGTCAAAGAAAGATTTGGGTAACTTTGCTCGCATCTTGGTATTTAGGCGGGAAATCTTCTTATCTTTCTTTGTGTCTATCACTCCATTCCAGTCACCCAATAGTATACAGGAACTATAGTCCCATTGTACTAATTTAGCATGAAGATTTCTATAGAATCTATCTTGCTGTTGATTGGGAGCATAAATTCCCAAAAGTAATGTCTTTTTCCCTTCTAAGATTAAGTCTAAAGCAATATATCTTCCGAAGGGATCTGCTTCTATTAATTCAGCTTTCATGTCTTTTCTTAAGTATACAACTATACCATTCTTCTTTTCCATAGCAGAAGCTACAAAATGTTGACCAAGTTTTGAGTTGATCAAATATTTTTGATCAGTTGATTTGATATGAGTTTCTTGCAAACAAATTACATCGTTCTTAAACTGTTTGAGATAATGAAATATTTTCTTCCTCTTCTGTGGAGAGTTCAGTCCGTTGACATTCCATGTTAAAATCTTAGTTGTCATCTTTGGTTGGTTGAAGCATTTTTAGAGCTTCCTGCACGGCCTGTTTAACCTTAGGTCTAGCTCCTCCCATTGCTTCCAGATTTGTTGTTGTAGATCCTTGATCGATGGCCGATGATTGTTGATGCTGTTGCTTTTTAGCTTGTTTCTCCATACGTCTAGTAGTCATGCGGCTAGGTCTTGGTTCCATAGCACCTTGCACTTCTAGAGAAGAGAGATGCTCCATCTTGTCTGGTGGTTGTGTAGTTTGCTGTCTATCCTGTCCTTCTTGTGGTCTTTCTCTAGGTCCAGATGGTGCAGGGTGTCCGGCCTTCAATATATTATAATAAAAATCTCGGGCTTTCCATACAGAGTTGAGGCGGTATCTTTGCTTATCAAATGTAAATATGATGCCAAATGGTGCATCCCATCTATACTGTATCTGACGATTTCTGAGTTCTTCGACCAAAAAAGCGTAGTCTCTCCTGGCTCTTAACATTGGAGGTGGTATCTCTTTCAAAACAGCCAAGTCTTGACCGCCAATTTGAAGCTTAGTATTATAAGATGCTTGCAGTACCATATTTCTAAACTCTCTTGTAGTAAAATATATAACGATGTCTCGAGGAAGCTGCTTCTGCTTTGCCAGCCAGGAGTTAACGCGGTAAGCTTTGTCAATTCGCCAGTCTTGATTGGTCCCTGGTCTTCCCATCAGGCGGTCAAAAGCTTCCGATAGGATCTGTTTCAGGTTCTCCTGTTTCTCCTCACGCAGCCCCCTTACTCTTAATGCGAACTCCATTTGTCGGTACTGTATCATAATAATTTCTTTTTCAGCATTTTCCACTTTTTGTTCCACCACCTCTGTTTTCAATGTCAAGTTAGCATTGGCATCATTAAGAACCTCTAGAGTATCTTCCACTCCAGAAATATGTTCTGTTAATACAGTTACAAGACTCAGCATGTCGTCTCTAATTTTATCAATCTTAGCATCAAATTTCTCATACAGCTCCTGTTTAAGTCCATTTATTTCACTTTTAATCTCTTCTTTCATTTCTTTCATTTCCTCTTTTCTCTCCTGCTTTACCACCTCTCTATTATCTCTAAACTTATCTTCCATTTTAATTGTCTGTGCATTGAGAGCCTCGCTTAGATTACTCAGGAAAAATTCTTTCGTTAACACATCCCCAGCAGGGGGTGTAGGCTGCAGCTTTGTGCCAGGCACTGAGGATGTGCCCCTGGAAGTAGAGGGTGACGACTTCAAGTTAATATTTGGTTTTGAGGCCATTTCAAAATTTATCTGCCTGCAGTTAATAAAACTCTATTGCCTGAATTTGCAGCTTTAAGTAAAGAGGCTTTTATTTTGAAGTTTAAGGCTTGGCAAAACTTTCAGTGAGTAAACATTGTAACAAGACCATTCAGCAGATTCATCACCATTTAACTTCCAAATAAGCAAGGTTAATGAAGGAGTAAAATTCTTCTATTGTGAAACCAAAACAAATGATAAGCAATCTCTTTTGTTTTGAATTTTTGTGAGAGTTAGCAAAAAGTGTTCGTTATTACCGGAGAGGCCAGCCTGCTCGGCGCCATTTTAGAAGCCTCTGAGTAAATAATTTTTCGGAGGAGAAAAAGAAAAGAAGCTAAAATGTTGATAAGCAATTATTGTCCACAGTAAACGGATCCAGCTCGTGATAAGAATAAATCAAACAAAGCTTAGAGCAGAGTGGGAGAGACCTACTTTGTCCTGCACAAGGCAGTTTGAAGTTCCCAGCATGGACAGCCGTTCTGCCTTGGGCTAGCCCCCCTTTCCTGCAAGCACAAAAGCTGCAAAAATCGAAGAGCATTTGCCAGCAAAACAGTTTCTTCTTTCCTTCTTGCCTGAAGGATAAGAAAACCTGATAAGACGTCAGATGGAAGATCCTCTAAACAGGTACGTAGCCAGGAATTCGGAGGCAGCTGATTTTTTGCTGCCCCCACCAGTAGGCTCCTCCCAGGAAGCCGATCCGACAGCAGTCCTTTTATAAGGAGCTGTCAGACTCTTCGACCAATCAGGTTGAATCTCTGTTCCCACCGGAATAGAGGACCTTGGTGGAAACTATTGTAACTGATTCTGGTATCTAACACCCGTCCCCTCTTAGATGGGTAGTCGGTGGCTCTCACAGACCTGTGTAGTTCAGTTGGTGGGTGTTTTTCAATCAGGTCAGACTGACCTGTTGACTCTGAGGCTTTGCCTGGTGGAAGCTCCTGGAACCTTTCCCAGGCCGTGGCTGGAGCTTCTAAAGCCTGTTCACTCGGAGCTCACTGTGGGCCTGCAACACTAATAGATGAGTATCCCGGCACCATCAGGCATGAGTTGTCTGTGGAAGGAGTGACTTCCTGTTCCTTTTGGGTAGGGCTTTGGCTAACCCATGCAGGAGTTACCTCTGGTTGCCTAAGATTGGAGTTGGAGAGGCGGCCATGGAGTTGGTCAACGTGCCTTCTCCAATTCCGACCATCCTCAAACTCTATTAAGAGCGAGGTCCAATGATGCCTATCACTGTGGCAGGAATCCACAGAGTTCCCCCAGCGTAGTCGTGGGGGTAAATTGAATCCCTTATGCTAAAATTCCTTATTTTGCTTGTTGAATCAGGGTCCAATGCGGCAGAGTAGTTTGGGTGTAGCCGGTCTAAGTGGGACCTTAGCCGGCAACCCGTTAGAAGTTCGGAGGGGCTTCTCCCAGTGGCAGCACTTGGTGTGATGTGTTGTATGAGGAGAAATTGATCAACCCATGTTTGCCAATCTCCCGGGCCCATCCTGGATAGGACCTCTTTTGCAGATCTCACCATTCTGTCCACCTGACCATTGGAGGCTGGATGGAATGGAGTGACCAGGGCATGTCTGATTCCCTGCGCTGCTAAGTAGATCTCAAACTGCATGGCCATAAATTGGGGCCCGTTGTCAGAGACCAAGACATCGGGCAGGCCGTGAGTGGAGAAAAGTCTCCGTAGTGCCTTGATGACCGCTTCTACCGTGGTAGAGGCCATCAGGACTACTTCTAGCCATTTCGAGTAGGCATCCACAACTACCATGAAAGTCTGGCCATGAACTGGGCCAGCGAAATCTATGTGGACCCTAGACCATGGTGCTTGAGGTCGCTCCCACTCCTTAGCAGGTGCCTCTGTGGGAGCTGGTCTGGACTCCTGGCACAGTGTGCAGGTAGCCACCCATTCTTCTATCTCCCTGTCCATGTTAGGCCACCACATGTAACTCCTGGCCAAAGACTTCATCATGACAATTCCAGGATGCCCTACGTGCAAAGCCTCTAATACTGCAATGCACAGTTTGGGTGGAACAACAACCCGGTCCCCCCACAGTAGACAACCATTTATTACAGACAGCTCATCATGTTTGCAGTAAAACATTTTAAATTCAGACCCAACAGGCCCCTTGGGCCACCCCCTCCACCCCCAGTTCAAAACCTGTTTGAGAGTGGAGTCTTTTGCCGAATGGTGGGCAATGTTACTAGATGAGACAGTATCTAGGCAGTCAATGAGGAGGACTGACATCTCAGGGGTAGGGTCTGCAAGCAGTTCAGGCAGTGGGCAGCGACTCAAGGTGTCAGCATGCCCCAATGTAGAGCCAGGTCAATGGACAAGGCAATAAGTGTAGGCCACGAGGAAGATTGTCCATCTGGTCATTCATGGCAACAAAGAAGCAGGATAGGCCGGTCCCCAGCCAGCAAGTCCAGTAGTGGTTTATGGTCCAAAGTCATGGCTGTAGAGATATTTGTGGAACCTTTTAATGCCGGCAACTACAGCCAGAGCCTCATGGTCCAGTTGGCTGTAGTTTCACTCGGCAGCAGACAAGGTTCACGAGTAATAGGCAATGGGCACCTCGGTTCCATTGGGCATGCGGTGGCTGAGGACGGCTCTGACGCCAAACGGGGAAGCGTCGCATGCTAGAACGCGTGGCAGGGTCTGGATGTATTGGACCAAAAATGTGTCTGCTGACAGCAGTCTCTTTAACATGGAAAATGCGGCTGCTTTGGCTTTTCCCCAGGACCACCTTGCATTCTTTGTGAGAAGCCAATGTAAAGGTTCAGCAACTGTGGCTTTCTGTTTGAGAAAGACGCTATAGAAGTTAAGGAGCCCGAGGAACGCCTGTAACTTGGTCTGATTGCGAAGTGTAGGGCTGTCTTGGATTGCCTTAATTTTTTTGTTGGTCGGGTGAATCCCAGAGCCGTCAATGAGGTAACCTAGGAATTCAACCCTTGGCACATTAATTTGGCATTTTTCTTTTTAAAGACAGAGGCCTTTGTCTCTGATTCTGGCCAGAAAAGATCTCAATCTTTTGAATAATTGCGCCTTATTTGCAGCCGATACCAAGATGTCATCAAAATAGAGGACGACTCCTGGAATCCCCTGCAAAAGCCATTCCATGATACTTTGGAACAGTCCAGGGGCGATACTAATGCCGAATTGCAGGCGGTTGCATTTGAATGCACCCCTGTGCGTCACTGTGGTTTGGGCCTCCACTGTGGTGCCATCTACAGGCAACTTCTGGTATGCCTGTGCCATCAATTTTGCAAAAACTTTTCCGGGGCCTAATGAATGTAGTAAATGCTGTACAATGGGTTCAGGATAAGCATTTTGTTGTAAAGCTTTATTTATTGTGCACTTGTAGTCCGCGCAGATGCGGACAACCTGTCAGATTTGACAGGTGTCATTATATGGGTCTCCCAGTGTGCGTGATCTACCAGCTCTAGGATTTCCTGGCCTATTAATTTGTCCAGTTCCAAATCAATTTTAGGGCGGAGAGCGAAAGGTACTCTCCTGGGTTTTAGCCTGATGGGGGCTACATTGGGGTCCAAGTAAAGGATATTGGAGTCCCCACATACTCACCTAGAGTGGTGCCAAAGACGCCCTCGAACTCCTTAAGGAATTCCTCAGTGCTTTTGATTCCGGTCACTTCTAGGCCCAGGGCTTCGAACCAGTCAAGCCCCTGGAGGCTCTGCAGATCTCCGTTGACTGGTAGCTGGCCACAGAAAGTCTTGAATTGCAGCCAGAAGGTGCCCTGGCCCACAATGGGGACTCAGTTCCCTTGGTAGTTGCGAAGGTGGATGTCAGGAAACCATAGATGCTGCTTCTTGAGGCTAGGGATAGCCTGCTTGAGTACTGCCCAAGGCTTTATGGTAAGGGATGACCCAGTGTCAATCTCCATTTTGCATGGAGAATCCTCGATGAGGACTGTGACCTTCAGCTTTTTTGGCCGCTTCAAGCGGACCTGGCCTATGGAGGTGTGGTAGGTGACTCTGGTGTCGCCTTCTGTTTGCCGTGATGGTGGCTGCTGTGCCCCTTGGTTGGGCCTCTGCTGGTGGTTTGGTCGGCTTCTGGGCTGCCAGGTTGTAGCGGGATGATCGCTTCTGCATACCTTAGTGATGTGCCCTTTTCTATCGCAGCATTGGCAGATTGCATCACGGAAACAGCAATGCTATATGAGATGGTCTCCTTCGCAGCTGGCGCAAGGCGGGAAACGCGGTTTGAATTTTCGCACCAGCTTGGTGCAGTCACTGCGCATGCAGTAGCTGTCATCTTCGCTCTCTGAGCCTTCAGGCTCTGTAGCCTTGCGATGCACACCTGCGCTCTTCCACGTGCTTTTAGGACTGTTTTGGCACTGCAGGGTTTCCATCGATTTAACGGCAGATTCAGTGACCCTGGCTTCATCTAGGGCAATTTGAAGCATCAGGTTAGATTTGGCTAATAGCCTTTTCTGCAGAACAATGTCTCTAAAACTGCATATGATGCGGTCATGTATCAGTTCATTGAGATCTCTAAACTCACAGTACGCTGAGGCTTTTCAATGTATTCATTGATGAATTCACCCTCTTTCTGGTTGTGAATGTTAAATTTTTGCCTTCTGACATGTTTAGATGTTTAGATGGTCTGGGAGTGTAGTGTGTCCTCAGCGTCTGTTGTAACACTGACCAAGCGACCGATTGGAGTGGTGTTGACTTGGACAAGTCTTTTGCAGTCTCGAACACTTCCCGTCTGCAGTAGCTCAGGAACATGTTCTTCTTTCGGCCTTCAGAAAGGCCCATGAGGTCGTTGGCTTCGAGGAAGCAGTTGAACCTCCGCATGTAGGATTCCCAGTGCTCGGTGACTGGGTTGTATGGAGTCGGTGGGGCATGCATGGCCATCTTGTGTCTCTGAGGGCATTTGAATTAGCCGCTGAAAGATGGCTGCTTGATGTTGCACTGAGCTCCGGGCTGGATTTACTTGCTGGATTGTTGTGCTCTTTTTGTTTGCCTAGTTGCCTTCCAAACCCACCTTTGTCGCCAGTGTTAGATTGGGTAAAGGAAAGGCACACTCAGGCTTAGGCAGCAATAGCTCTTTATTGTAACAGAACAACTATGTACAATCCAGCGAAGGTTCAGTCTAACAGCAGCCCTTTCATAGGGAACTGTCAGATTATTTGACCAATCAGGTTGAATCTCTGTTCCCGCTGGAACAGAGGATCTTGGTGGAAACCATTGTAACTGATTCTGGTATCTAACAAATACCTATAAGGACTTTTAGCTTAGAATGAATGTCCATTCTATTGCATTAATTCTGTACTTCCCATTTTCTGAAATTGCTGATAACCACTTAGGGTATATACTACTCACAAACAAGAATGTGGTAATATAATTATAGTTCCATGTCCCATCTTGTTTCCACCAAGTTATGCAGAAGACTACAAAGTTGATGTCTTTCCATTAAATGTGCTTCATGAGTGCCTGAAATGTACACACATTTTTCAGGTTTTCTGCACAACTATTTCTTTCAAATTGCAGATCATGGATTATTCAGTAGGTTTTTGCGAGCATATTGCAGAATTGCCAGTGGTGCCTTTTCATGCACTGCTTCTGTAGCTTGGGAATAGAAAATTCAATATGGCAGCCATGACCATGTGACTGAAACCCTACTCCTTTGATCCCAGAATTGTGGCTGTCATTTTAAATTTCTGGACAGTTGTTTCAGTGGAGATCTGAATTTCTTGAAACATGGGTAAAGGAGCTGCCTTTGACACTTATAGCACAGTTGTGAAAATAAAATGGGGGAAAGGATAGCCAGATTTATTACTCTGAGTTCTTTAAAACGAGTTAGATTCAAGTTTTAGGTAACTTTGTCAATAGTAATTCTTTTGCAGTTATAAAGAAACAGTTTACAATTGGTTGTTTTTTTTTTAGTATTTGATTTAGTCTACAGCACTGGCATTTCCTGATAGTCTTCTATTCAGGTATTAACTGGTCTACTTCATTTTTTGAGATGAACCAAGATCATCTGAATGTGGAGGAAAGGATGAATAAATTCAAAATATTAAACCATATAAAGAGCTTTAAATCTCTTTTAAATCAATTTCAGACTTTGGGAACTCAACGTGTTGCTGAAAAATAAAAGTTAATGTTAAAAATCAGTCTGTATCGAAGCGTTCATAGTTTATGGCTAAAACATACAATTTCTTTAAATGCCTTGATATGTTTGATTCAAAAGTCTAGCATTAAAACACCATGAAGAGAAAATTATAAATGTTTTGATGTGAAGCTCATAATAGCAGTAGCAATAGCACTTAGACTTATATACCGCTTCAAAGTGCTTTACAACCCTCTCAGAGTCAGCACATTGCCCCCAACAATCTGGATCCTCATTTTAACCACGTAGCTCTGAGTCAGCCTTGAGCCTGGTGAGATTCGAACTGCCAAATTGCAGGCAGCTGGCAGTCAGCAGAAGTAGCTGCAGTTCTGCACTCTAACCTCTATGTTACCATAGCTCTTATAATAGAACAATATCTCAACAATAACGACATGCCACCACCCTCTTAAGAATCCTATAGCTATGCTTCATTCACAAGAGAAGATGACTTTGCTGACACTGGGTAGGAAGTGTGTACATAGCTTGCTTGGGCTTTGCTCATGTTGTAGAGAAAATCATCTGGATGCTTTGCATTATGTTGGAAGCCAAAGACTGGCGTGCTAAATGTCCTTGTTATGCGAGTACCTCCCTCTTTAATAGAGATGGAAGCATTAGAAATATCCTCAAACAATCCTATTGGTCTTGTGTCTGGACTCGACCTTATGTTTGTGTATAGAAGCTATTCCAAAAGGGATGCCTTTGGCTGATTCACAACCCAGATAGAGCCAGAATATGCACAGACGTTGATCCTTGTTGGCCTTACAACAATGAACAAAAGCATAAACACTGATGTGCTAATCAAGGGTAGCAGCCAATGCATTTAAAAGTTACTCTATCTACTAACGCCTAAAATGCCTGACAAGGTAGCTCAGCCATTTTTTTTCTTAGCCATTTATTTTCAAGCACGTTGAGCATATGCCATCTTCCTCTGGCATTAGAAAACTGCTTTTCTATATTTATGTTCAAAGCATAGAAGGAAAAGCCTTCCTCTTATGAAATTATGAAAGTAGACTATTGGGATACCACCGCCCACTTTTGTATCTCTGTTAGTAGTAAAATTTTCTAACCGCCCACCGGTTCCACAGTAATGGTGATTTATAAAGTAGGGAAGTAACTTTACTTTATAAAATTTATAAAGCAGAGTTACAACAAACCCCTACCGCCCACCATGAAAGTTGGAATGCCCACTAGTGGGCGGTAGGGACCAGGTTGACTACCACTGGGTATACAGATCGAAGGAGTCGGGAAGGAAGGGGGTCTGTGAAGAGAACCTTATTATGTTAATTAAAAGAAAATCAGAATAGAGCTGGATGGGACTTTCTAGTTCAACCCCCTACTCAAGCAGGAAATCCTACACCATTTCAGAAAGGTGGCTGTCCAGTCTTTTCTTAAAATCTCTAATGATGAAGTATCTACAACTTTTGAAGGAAAGCTGTTTCATTGGTTTAAGAAGTTTCTCCTTAATTCCAGGTTGCTTCTTTCCGTGATTAGTTTCCAACCATTCTGGTGCTTTGGAAAATAAGTTGACCCCTTCTTCTTTGTGGCAGCCCCTCAAATACTGAAATACTGCTATCATGTCACTCCTAGTCCTTCTTTTCTCTAGACTAGCCAAATCCAATTACTGCAACCGTTCTTCATATGTTTATTGCCTCCAGGCCCTTAATCATCTTAGTTGTTCTTCTTTGTACTTTTTCCAAAGTTGCAATATTTTTTTTTGTAATGTGGTGACTAAAACTGGATGCAGTATTCCAGGTGTACTCTTAGTAAGGATTTATAACGCAGGACTAATACTTCATGTATTTTTCATTATATGCCTCTGTTTATACAGCCAAGGATTGTATTAACTTTTTTCGGGCTGCTGCTACACGCTGCTGGCTCATGTTTAAGTGATGGTCCACTACGACTCTAAGATCCTTCTCACAGTTACTGTCTTTGAGCCAGATTTCACCTAATATGTACTTGCACCTTGGTTTTTCCTAGGTAAAATCTTGCTTTTCTCCAGATTAAGTTTCATGTTGTTGGATAGGGACCATTGTTCAAGTCTGTGGATATCTTTTTGGATCCTGAGCTTGTCTTCTGGGGTGTTGGCTATTCCTGCCAGCTTAATGTCAGGAACAGCCAACATAAAACAAATCTTAAGGAAAAAACATTTTTTAAAAGACTAAAAAGTTATATGGGGAAATGGCCTTGGGAGATAAGGGCAACAGATACAACTAAGAAAATGGTCAGAAAAGATGTAGTTTAGCCTCCAGCAATAATGTGGGCAGGGCAAGGGCCTAAGAAGGGACTCTTCCTAATTTTATGAGCTGTAAAATGGACAGGCTTGCAAGAATTTGATAATGTAGCCTTACAATAAAGTAGAATTAGCTCATCTAGCTATGTTTCCTATCTGCTTTACCTTGCAAGGTTGACAGACTCCAACACAGGTTGTTCTCTTATTATCTAAGCATTAACATAAAAACTCTAAACAAAATAAGATCATTTTAATTCAGTGACAATTCTCAAAGTTTACTCTGTGGCAGGCTAATACCCCATCTATAATCCTCTTTCCAATGCAATACTTGAGATTGATGGAATTCAAGTACTTTTCCTTGGATTTAGCAACAGACTTTGTATTTGCATTTGATTTTTCTACCAAAAACCCCCAGGTAGTTGGGGCACCCTGTGTACACTTAGCATACTTTCCAGCATTGAAGTGAGGAGACAAAGATCATGCCTGGAAAGTTTTTAGAAACAATGCTGGGACGCGCGCACACAGATGGGCTTCCCAGTAGGCCTATTCCTAGAGTCTTGTGCAAACAAAAGAGGAGTGGATTTAAATAGCTAAAGCTGTGCTCCCTCAGGCAAAGGAAGAATGAAGATTTTGCTATCATAACAAAACCTGTCCCCCCTCTCCCTGCTTGGCTGCACAACAAACATTACTTTATGATTTGTGACATATTTCAATCACTGAGTTAAAAATGAACAAGTAGACAACATAGATTATGTGTGTATGCCCAGTTTTTACAGATCCCTTCCTTAACCCCCTGAGGGAATTTCTTTTGCATCTGTCAAAGAAGCTGAACAATTGGAATGTGACAATAAGCATGATTTTTAGTAGAAATCGTACTTTCCCCCTTTTGTTGCTTAGTTCAGCCATCACTTGGATATAGTAGGACACAAGGACACAAGTCTAAACAGACAAGAGTAGAAAATTTTTCATTTATGCTAGAACTCTTATAATTTTCCAAATTGAGGTAAGGGCAAACACTTATTCCTGTTTTCATCCTGATACAAACTGGGAGAAGTTGCTCAAGATTTCCTTAGCCAAGGAGCTTGTCCATGTGATAAGGATGTAAGCAGCACTATTGAATCTAGAATTGGAGAAACCATAGGCCTGATCCTATTGATCTGAAATTCCATTGGTATGAATGATAATTCCTTGATCATAAAGAAAGAAGGGGAAAATTCAGATTCAGGTAATGGTTTAAACCAGTGGTTCTCAACCTTTTCTTCACCATGGACTCCCTTTAAATAACTTTTATGGCCACAGACCACCAAGTCTAATGAGATTTAAAGCATAACATTTCTTCAAGTCTTCGCAGACCTCCTGTGACAACATCGCGGACCCCCAGGGGTCCGTGGATCACAGGTTGAGAACCACTAGTCTCAACTAGTTTTTCCAAATCTCAGCAACTCTCCTAGTGAATCTGCCCAGCCAGCATAGGGGATTCTGGGAATTGAAGGTTGAGAAACACGGGACTAAACTATGCAGTGTTTGCATAATGCATTGAATCACAAATTAGCCAGCCATATATTAGTTCAGTGTGTTGTGCTCACTCAATGCTCAAGATTAGGGTTCACAGTGGTATGGGAAAAATGAGTTACTAAATGTTAACTATGGGAAAGTTGGTCATGGAAACTCAACAGAACATGGATGAGTAGAGGTAAGAAAAACCAATACCTTATAATTATGGAGTGGACAGTGATTGTGTAACCTTCTCTACATTGTATCAAATACCTTCTAAATTATTACCAAGGCCCTTGATGATCAAAGAAATTATCTACCATGGCAATGTTATATTTAGTAAATAACGATCTAGTTTCCCATTTATCACCAAATATGAAATACGTGTGTACTAGCCTTTTTTAGCCTCTTTTAGAAAGATTGCAGCAAGAACACTTAAAGCACCTCTCAAAGAAATCATATCTGCTTGGCATTTGAGAGCTAAAGGTCACCCCATGTTTCTAAGCAACACATCTCCCAGATATTAATTTTCACTTTTTACGGGCACAGAGGTTTGACAAGAAGTTCTTTTAAAGCTCCATTATTGAATATATTCTTGCATGTGAAGATGAGCCTGAAAGAAGTCCTCTTATCTTTTTCATTCAATTTCCCATATTCTTTATTATTACGTAAGCCACCATTCATCTAACACGTATTAAGAGTTGTGTGACCAAAGAAGGCCCTAGGTATTATAGCATAGCAGCAAGATCTATTCAAAGGAGATCTATCCTGCAGACACTGAGCTATATAAGAGTATCGTTGCTTTAAATGAACCAATAAGGTATAAAACAAATGGATAATTCCCAGAGTTCTTATATTTGGACCAGATCATGTTCCTTCTGCAGCTGGCAGACATATGCTGTGTTCACTCACTCTCCCAAGAGCCTCAGCATCCATCAGAAGTAATAACAAGTCAGCGAAATAGAAGCTGCTTGTGCCCGAAACCTTACCCTGGGGAACAGTGACAATTGCACATGTAAAAATAGCTTAACTGAACTCCTAGTTCCTTCAAGACGTGCTTGGGAAGGAATTGATGGTCCCAGGATAGGAGCACATACTTAGATACCAAATGAGGTTCCTCTGCTAAGGACACTTCATCTTTTAGCTGGGGATCTCTCATGGGTGTAGAGGTCCTTAAAGCCATAACTCAGCGTGAGACAAAGATGGCCTCTTTGTCATCTCGCCCCAGTTTGTTGATTAGGTTGAAAAAGCAAAGAGGTACAAATATATACTTTGATTTCGCAGGACAACGCTGTTAAGATGATAAACCAGAAGGTGTGGCTTGATTGGGTCATCTTGAATGGATTTAGTAAGCATTCAATTTCCAAAAGAAATTGAATACCTAATATAAAATATGAAAACATGGGACAGTTTTCCTATACTTAGCTATAACCTGATTATAGACTACATCCAGACTTTTTAATAAGCCACACATAATCAGTGCCAGTAACCAATTCCATATTATGTAGTGGAATTTAGTCAAGGGTGGCAAGAGGGAGAGGCTCATTTCCAGAGGACAGACATACCCTTCCCCCCTGCAAGCCTTGACTACATTCTACCATATATTAGCAGCTTTGCCTTGTAAGCATGTATGGTAAGTATGTTGTGATTATTACTTTTAAAATGGTTTCGGGCACTTTTTGTTACATTTAAAGACAGAAAGTAGAGATCTGTACTGAAGTCTCTAGGCAGACCACACATATGAAGGCAAAACAAATAACATTAGCTCAATGATCTGTCTGAGTATATGAAAAATTGAAAGTTTAAACTCATAGGTTCTGTATGTGAAAAGGATGGAGACCGTTAAGTCGTCCTGTAATTTCTGACAAGAAAAATAGGATTGAACTATAATAAAATATTACTATTGCTTAATTTCTCTGTATCATAACCTTAAGATTATCAACGACACAAGAAAAAGGAGATTTTTAAGAATCCATTTGCAAAGACAAGGGTTTTTCTAGAACATTTAGTTTAGTTTTGCGTGCAGCTAATGTAATGTGTTTGGCAACAAGAAAATGTCCTTTACATTCATATACTCTCTCTCTCTCTCTTTCTCTACAGTAGTTTATATATGTTAAAAAGAAGGGAGGGAAGCTGTCCTATATTTGGGTATGTCTCTGGTCCATCTGCTTGGCTACTGGGGCTGTGCATGTTTCAGAAACAGCATGGAAGCACTTCACACTACACATTGCTGCTGTTCAGTGAAGCAGACTGTCTTTTTCTGGCCTCTGGATAAGACTTAGAAACATGAGAAATCTACATTATAAGTTTTGTTAAGAATCTTAAAGAGACACCACCTTTTTCAGGGCCATGCAGAAATTGGGGACAGATGGGGCCAGTTGAATTTTCAAATAATAAGAACAGGGAAACCTGCATTTTGTCTAAATTAATGTAGAACACCATAGCAAATGTTTGTCTTAAGATGTTTTGACTGGTAATAATGCTAAAAGTCCTTCTAGTTTTGATCTGAATGCATAAACTGAAGTTGAGCTTTTTGGATAATATTAATGCCTGACCAGCAAAGTACACTGAGGCAAAATGGAGTTCTGTATCAGGTTCCTGAATCACTTGCTCTTTGTATTTGTGCAGGAAGGTCCACGAAGGGCAAAGGAGGACAAAATTAACACTCTAATCCTCCTAGAGAAGCTGGCTTTATCTCTTATTACAAAATGGCTTATGAGCTTCAAACCCCACAACTAAATAATAGGCCTATAGTCCTTGAACATGCACATAAGACTAGCCAAACAAATATGACTTCCGTTTCTTGTTTTAAAGAGGTATATAGAAATTTGGGTTTTCTTTAAAATAGACAAGTCTTTAAAAGCCTGGTCCCGTTTGGGAATGGAAAAGTTGGGCAGTTCTTCAAAGCTCACCACTTTGCCAAATGTGCAACTGTTGCATCCCTTCAGGTCTCACTCTGGCCTGGCCATCTTTCATCTCATGATATTGTAACTCCAAAACATGTCAGCTCCTGTGAGTGTTTATCTTCCTCGGGAGTAAAACATTGACCAGTCTACACCATCTGCTAGAAAAAGGTTGAGAATAGACATACTGACAGAAACGTAGAGTGCGTGGAGATTAAATATTTTGCTGGACAACTGAAAATCAGCCATTCCTCCTAGAAGGATCTGACTTTCAAGTGCAGCTGAGACAACATGTCAGATGCATTTTGCTGTTCATCATAGCAGGACACATTGGCACAACATTTGTATTTCCTGCAATAAATACATGAAGTGTGAGGGAAAACGTGTTCCATTAAACACTTTGAATAAGTGTCAGGGATTGCAACCTGTCATTGGCCATAACTTCCTGGCACATGGCCAAGGTGTTTAGGGACATGTTGCTTCGTGAAGTATGAAGTGGTTCTAAGCTGTTAAACAAAACTCCTCCAAGCTGCAGACTCCAGATTTTAGTTTATTTATTTACCATGTTCTAAACACCAATTGAAAAAGACCAAGTGGGTTACAAAATCCCCTAATAGGATTAATAGCAAGAAGAACTGAAAACAATTAACATCCTTAACTATCCCTAAGAACAGTGTGTCTACACACTGCAGAGAAATACAAACTTCCATCTCGACCCCAGACACCTTCCAGAGGAGCCAGATTTTTAGTCTTGTTCTTCAAAAGCATAATGGAAAGAAAGCAGTCCAAATATGCAAGGAAAAATTATTCCAAAGGAGATTTTCACCAAGAAGGATCAGAAAGACTCCCTAAAGATGTCATCCTTCTTAATAATTGATTAATATTAAGATAATATCAATTAATAATTCTTGTCGCCATGATTTCACTGAATAAACAGTGTTGGAGATGCTTGGGTTTGAATAGGGCCTTAAAGCCTTAAAAGCCTTAAAAGCCTTTTTTTTTTTTACCTGAAAGATAACTGACAGCCACTGCAGCTCCTGGAGAAGGCCTAGGTACTGTCCTATGCAGGATGTGGCATCCTAAATTTCTGAATGGTCTTTAAGGGCAGCCCCATATATAGTGAATTGCAATAATCCAGACAGAGACATGAGTGATTGCGTGATATAATATACCAGTGTTTCTCAACCTTGACAACTTGAAGATGTTCGGACTTCAACTCCCAGAATTCCCCAGCCAGCATTCGCTGGCTGGGGAATTCTGGGAGTTGAAGTCCGAACATCTTCAAGTTGCCAAGGTTGAGAAACACTGTAATATACACCTGGAGAATCAGTGAAAAAGAGTTTTAGCAACATAGAGCTTCTCCAGAGACAGGCCTAGACTCTGTGCAGTCCAGAGGGGATGGGGGGGGGGGGAAGAGGTTCAAGGTCAACACATCTTAGAATCTCTCCACATATATCTAGTAAATTAGAAGATTATAGTTTTATTTTGACAAGATTCTATCTATTAGTGAAAACAAATATAGAATTGGACTTGATTGGTTTTCTTCGAGCATGGGCTTGAACAGATCACCAGCAAAGGCTCTGGTTCTAAAAAATGTCACTTCAAGAAGCATCATATGAAGGCCCTCTTCCATAAGGTGACCAGATTTTCAGTTTGGAAAAGAGGGACGCCCTTGACCGGGGGGGGGGGGGGGGGGCTTGATTAAAAAAAATTCTGTTGCCAAACAAAATTTTGATCACGTGACCATGAGGATGCTGCAATGGTCGCTAAGTGTGAAAAATGGTCGCAACGGTCGCTAAGTGTGAAAAATGATCATCAGTCACTTTTTTCAATGCCATTGTATCTTCCTGATTATTAAAAGTGCAAATTCACTCAGTGTCAATCATGACTCCTGAGTCCATTTCAAAGTATTGTGCATAGAAATTTTAAAAATGGCTTGTTTCAATTTATTTTGGATAGAATCTTTTTTTAAATAGTTTAAGACAATTTAAAAAAAGAATCAACACAGAATAACACTATTTTTAAAAATCATATGCACAATAAATAAAATATTATTTTAAAATACATTAAAAAAATAAAAGAAAAAACCCAGCTCACTTACCAGCAGGCAGGCAGAGTCAGCAGATCTTCGTAGGGATGGATGGAAGCACACAGGGAGCCTATATATACGCAACTGCAGTAACAATGACAATGATGAAGGATTGGATTGAGTTAAAGAATAAAAGAATTCTGATCTTAGAAGGCCATGACCTGCAGGCAGGCTGGCATAATTTCTTATGGAATGAATGACAAACATAAAACGCACAAATACTTTCAAAATCATTTAATTAGAACTTTACTGCAACAATGGCTCAAAATAAAAAAAATCCACTATGTGAAAACCCCAAATTGGCTATCACCAACAGAAAGAACGACACACCCAAATTTTACAGATTGGAACAAAATTCTAAGATACAGAGATCTAATTGACAGACAGGGAAATTTAAAAACAATTGAAGAATTGGCAGATCAGAATATGAAAGGTGACTGGCTAACCTACCTCCAAATTAAAACTAAATACAATAAAGACACTAAAATATATGGTATTGAAACAGAACCACACAAATTGAATAAAATTATTCAAAGTCTGGACAGAAAGATGATAGGGAAAATATACAAATTCCTCTTGAAGTATCAAATGGAAGAGGAAATTGGAAACTGTAAAAGAACCAATGATAAAATGGGCACAGAACTTTGGCTATAACATTGAACTAGACAAATGGGAAAAAATTTGGGGAATAAATTTAAGAATGACGCTATCAATCCCATACAAGGAAAACCTTGTTCTTTCAATCCTTCCAATATTTTTTTCCTTCATTCCCTTGTCTGTTTCAATATTAAGTACATTTCTTCCTTTCTTCCTATAATTTTTTCCATTTTCTTCCTTATATTCTTTTCCATTTCAACATTGTCTTCCTTTTTTCCTTCCTTCCTTCCTATACGTCTTTCCATTTTCTTCCTTATATTATCTTTTCTGTTTCAACAGTCTTTGTTTCTTCCTTCCTTCCTTCCCTTCCTTCCTATACTTCTTCTTTCATTCATTATATTTTCTTTTCCATTTCAATATTAAGTGTAATCTCTTTGTTCCTCCTTCCTTCTTTCAATCCTTCCAATACTTTTTCCTTCATTCTCTTTTCCTTCAATATTAAGTGCAATTCCTTCCTTCCTTCCTTCCTTCCTTCCTTCCTTCCTTCCTTCCTTCCTTCCTTCCTTCCTTCCTTCCTTCCTTCCTTCCTAAGTTATTTCCATTTTCTTCCTTATATAATATTTTCTGTTTCAACATAAACTGCCTTCCTTCCTTCCCTCCCTCCCATCCCTTTCTTTATGTTTTCTTCATGCTTTCTTTCCTTTTTCCTCTGCTCTTTTTAACCCCCCCCCTTCTTCTCCTCCTCTACATTTAGGTTGGATTAGTTTGTACAGCGTCTGCCGCTGCCACCTCTCTTCCTTCCGCGGCGAATCCCATTGATTCACGAACGGACTCCACAGAAGGAGGAGAGGTCGGGACAGCAGCGGGGAGCCCCAGAAGTGAGGGGACGTTCTCTGCTGGCATCTGCCGCTGCCACGACCTCTCTTCCTTCCGCGGCGAATCCCATTGATTCACGAACGGACTCCACGGAAGGAGGAGAGGTCGGGACAGCAGCGGGGAGCCCCAGAAGCCAGAGGACATTCTCTGCTGGCGTCTGCCGCTGCCACGACCTCTCTTCCTTCCGCGGCGAATCCCATTGATTCACGAACGGACTCCACAGAAGGAGGAGAGGTCGGGACAGCAGCCGGGAGCCCCAGAAGCGAGGGGACGTTCTCTGCTGGCGTCTGCCGCTGCCACGACCTCTCTTCCTTCCGCGGCGAATCCCATTGATTCACGAACGGACTCCACAGAAGGAGGAGAGGTCGGGACAGCAGCGGGGAGCCCCAGAAGCGAGGGGACATTCTCTGCTGGCGTCTGCCGCTGCCACGACCTCTCTTCCTTCCGCGGCGAATCCCATTGATTCACGAACGGACTCCACGGAAGGAAGAGAGGTCGGGACAGCAGCGGAAGCCCCAGAAGGAAGCCCCAGAAGCGAGGGGACGTTCTCTGCTGGCGTCTGCCGCTGCCACGACCTCTCTTCCTTCCGCGGCGAATCCCATTGATTCACGAACGGACTCCACGGAAGGAGGAGAGGTCTGGGCAGCACGCACAGAGCGGGAAAGGCAGCACCAAAGCCTGGCCGCGAGCGAGGGAGCGCGCGGCAAGCAGCGACGCCGGGCTGCTTCCTCCTCCTCCGCCGCCGCCTTCACTACCCAGCAGACAAAAGCAAGGGTGGCCAGTGGGGGCTACTTTCGCCGCGGCTGTCAGTCCCGATGAAGGCCGCGCGTTGCTTAGCCACCGGACCCGTCCTAGCCCTTCTGGAGAGCGTGGCGCATTTGCGGGAAGGTCGGAAGGAAGCACAGGCTGTGCTGCGCTGGAACAGGCGGCAAAGGAGAGCGAGGGAGCAGCCGCCCGAGAACTTCCACGTGGTTCCAGAGCTTTTGCCGCTGGCACGGGCAGCAAAGCTCTGGATGGAACCACAGGGGCTGGCTGTGAACTCCGCAAAGCCAAAGGGGGAGAAGGGGGCTGTCTCCTCCCCCCAGCGCCTCCCGATTCCCACGGTACCAAATTAGACAATACAAAACATGATTTACTCACCACCAGTGAGTAAGCGCAGCTGCCCAAAACAAAGACGAAATAAAATGGAGACTCGCGCATGCGTCCTCAGCTAAGGAGTCCAGCCAATCAGTGAGCTGGTTGGCCAGCTCACTGATTGGCTGAAGTCCAGCCAATCAAATCAGTGAGCGGCAGGCTGGGCTGGCTTAAATTTGTAGGTGGTAGCATAGAACAGAACGATGAGCCAGCCCAGCAGCTGATGGGCGGGAGCTGCGAGCACCAAAAAAAGCGTGCCTTTTAAAAAAGCGGGCGGGACGCGGGAAAATGCATCAAAAAGCGGGGGTGTCCCGCCAAAAGCGGGACGTCTGGTCACCTTACTCTTCCATTTCCCCCCGAATTTCATCTAGAGCTGTATTTTTCCATCTGGACTAACAGTCACCAGGAACCAAGAAAGAATCATATCTCCTGCCCATGGTGAGATATGTAACTATTATTTGTATACTGATAATCCCATTGGGGGCCAACACATAACTTCTCCCATTTGCTTTATGTAGATGTTAAACAATAAAGGGGAAGAGGTGAGTCACATATCACCCCCAGCATGCAATGTCTCTCCTCCATCTTAAATATGCCATGTATAAATTAAATGGGAGAATTGCTTTGACAGGCTTTCAAGATTCTGCTGCATTCAAGTAGAAATCAAAGAACTTTTCAAAAATCCAAGTGCTTTGTTTCCTGAATTTGTCAACCTCCCAGAGTCTGACATCTATCCAAACCATCACAACTGACCATACTGTGGTCTCTGATATTAAAGATTGCAGGTAGATACAGCAGAATTAGGAGATTGTCCTAGTTGTGGTCCTTGTCCTTATCCCACCTAAAGTAACTAATAAAAACAACTAATATAATTTCCATCCTGAAGCCAGCCTAAAGCCCAATAGAAAATAGTAGACATATTTCTCTCCATTCAGGGCTATCTGGAGCTGCAGATCTGCTATTACTACCTCCTAATAAAGGAAGGCTAAACTGTACTGATAGTGGCAAAAAAGCAGTTCAGAGGCAAACAAACTGATCAGATCTATCATTACCTAAAACAAGTCCATGGTTATCACAGTGACAAGGAACTGTGAAGGCCAAAGGACATCTCCCAAACTCATCAGCCTAGGAGATTCCAATTTCACAGCATGGAGGAAGTTGTACAGCAAAGAAGTTTGGACACTATTACCATAACACCACCTCCAAATTATCCACCAAGCCCAACCTTACAAACAAAGCCTTATAATTGATTATTTGTGAAACAGTGCCTCTGATCACTTTCAGTCTCCCAAATGACAATAATCCCTATCCCTTTGCTATGAGTTAGTGGCTGATGCAGAACTTAATACTTGGATAGATGTATTTCTGAGAGGGGAAGACCTTCTACTGAGCCTGAGTTACCACTTGTAGTAGACCAATATCAGTGCCCTCTGTGCTGTCAATTTCAGATAGAACAGCCTTTACCACTGCCACAGCCTTGTTTTCCTGTACGCTCCTCTTATTTCAAAATGAGACTACAACTTTCAGAAAGAAGACAACCCTGTCTGAGGAAAATACACTAATGGTTAAACATTTCTTCAATAATTTTTAATGTTAATCGCTTTAAACATATTTTGTATACTTTACATTTTATAATCAGGTTTTCCACCTTGCATTATTGGTAAATGCGGGGTATAAATTAATAAATGTGTCTTTGAATCCATTTTTTTTACATGTCCGCCAAGCATGACAAAATCTTCCTTCATGTTGTTCACATTTCCAACATACATTTTGTATAAATGTTTTCATACAATGATAGGATCTTCTGGCCTTTCAAGTATTTTTTTGTTCATCACAATGTATGTATGTATGTATGTATGTATGTATGTATGTATGTATGTATGTAAAAACATAATTCACAGCAGACTATTATAGCAATATCTTTATTGGGTATGCATTTGCAAGAACAGATGGTCCTTTCATACTAATGTCAGATTCAGAGTCTACTATTTTTGAATATTTATACAACTAAGGGAGCTTCATTGATTATAGCAAAAATTGTAATTATTGCTCAATGTTGAGTATTATCAAACTAACATGTTAACCCAAGAAATACATAAAAAGATTAGTTACTTCTTAATTAGGCAATGCTCCGAGGAAAATAACGACATTAAAAAAAGAATGTTTCAAAGTTATTAAAATATTTTGATAGATATTTTATTTTTGATATTGTGTTTAATATTTAGTTAATAATATTGCTATAATTGAAGGAGTTGAAATTCTCCTCCCCAACTTTTCCTCCCTCCTTCCTCCTCCTAATAGATTTTTTAAAATAGCTTTCCATGGTTCATTGTTCCATACAAGAACATTTTTCTTCTTGCATCATTTTATATAATTATATCTATCTCTTTTTCTTGCTCTTATTCCTTTTGCTTTCCTTTCAGTGATCCACCATTAATTCACCATTTCTTAGAAACACCTATTAAACATTAACTATTTCAAGATCTCACAGGATATCATCTTTCATTCATCATTTCATGTCATATTGCATTTTATATTTCTACTTCACCATACTTTAAACTTTTAAAATTTTCTTTATTTTAATATTTTCCACATCCGTATAGAGCAGGGGTGTTAAACTCGTGACCCATGGGTCGGATGCATCATGTGCTGGCCACACCCACTCCCATTTTAGCAAAGGGAGGAAAAAGTCACAATAGATCACATGATAATAATGTGATGCCACGAGTTTGACACCACTGATGTGGAATTATTCTTTTATGAGTATTTTTCAATAATTAACTTGCATCCCAATAAAATGCTTAAACACTGCTTGCACTACACAGATATTGAGTTGTAAA
This sequence comes from Thamnophis sirtalis, assembly GCF_051295495.1. Taxonomy (NCBI): domain Eukaryota; kingdom Metazoa; phylum Chordata; class Lepidosauria; order Squamata; family Natricidae; genus Thamnophis; species Thamnophis sirtalis. The sequence continues at coordinate 119,701,585 of NW_028261383.1, forward strand.
GCTGGTGTTCCTCTAGTTCAGAAAACGCTGCATTATATTATACTGAATTCATGCTGAAATAATGGAACAAAAACAATGGAGGAAGGCTATATTAATGAAATCTGTTTTAACTTACCCAGTTTTAATCAAATCATATATTTCCACCTTGTAATCTTATAACCCACAACTAAGAGTGTGTTGTCAAACTCTGGAGATTTCAGATCTGCTTCTTATTGTATTTTGAGCATTGAACTGAATTCCAGAATCCATTGTTGCCACAACATTCACAGAAATTTGCCATATGTGTAGAAAAGATTCAGTGCTTGTGATGCAACACCACTGTATTGCTGATCTCCATCTCGGTCTCCTTAACCCTGCTGCACATGCAACTTCATTGTTGAAACATAGAACAGAGCATCATGGGGCTGGAAGGGACCTTGGAGGTCTTCTAGACTAACCCCAGCTTAAGGCAGGAACTTCATACCATTTTGGACAAATGGAGTTCTAATCTTTTCTTGAAAACCTCCAGCAATAGAACACCTACAACTCCAGAAGGCAAGCTGACTAATAATTCTCACTGTCAGGATTTTTTTCTTTACTTTGAGGCTGGATCACTCTTTAATGAATTTTCAGCCATTCCTTCTTGTCCAACCTCAGGTTCTCTGGAGAATAAGTCAACCCCCTCTTCTCTATGACTGCCCTTCAAGTACAGAAAGTCAAATATTGTGGCAGCCCTAATTATTATTTTTTGTTACATTCAAGATTTGCATTAAAATGCTCCTAATATACAACATTGGGACATGGTGGCTCAATTGGGATGTGGTGGCTCAGTGGCTAAGGTGCTGAGCTTGTCAATCAGAAGGTTGTAAGTTCAGCAGTTCAAATCCCTAGCGAAGTGAACTCCTATTATTTATCCCAGATTCTGCCAACCTAGCAATTTGAAAGCATGTAAAAATGCAAGTAGAAAAATAGGGACCACTTTGATGGGAAGGTAACAGCGTTCTGTGCTCTTTCGGCATTTAGTCATGTCGACCACATGACCATAGAGATGTCTTCGGAAAGCGCTGGCTCTTCAGCTTTGAAATGGAGATGAGCAACACCTCCTAGAATCGGGAATGACTAGCAGATATGTGCAAGGGGAACCTTTACCTTTAATATTTAACAATTTATCTGATATGTCTTTTCCATGGCATATAAATATTGAATCTCTCAGAGGTGTCAATAGGAGGAGGGAATATGGGATGAGAAATAGGAGCATATAAATCTTTCTCATGATACAAGTCTACTCTTCTGAGCCGTGACTGATACGGATACCAAAACGATCTTAAGGAGACCCCTCTTTCATGATTATCTATTATTGCTCAGTATGCCAACTGGAAACTTGATCTGCATAATCCTATGAGGAACGTAAGCTAGAGTAGACAAGTCTGTTTAGCAACTTGAATCATTTTAGGCACAAACTTGGCACATCACAACCTATAAAGATACTGGACTAGATGACAAGTCTGAGGTGACTTCTTGGAGAAGGCTGATGTGCCAATGTTACTCAATCAGAGACAATGAATATACCTTTCTGGAAAATATGATCATCCTGCAACTTGCCCCTTGAAAAACCTCACGGCCTTCAACTTATTTTCTGTTGCTTGGTTCAAGAGAATGATTTCTTCGGCATTTTCTTGTGACAATTTCAGTACTATTAAAGCAGGCAAAAAAACCCATTCATTTCCTTCAACAGCTTGGGAAAAAAAATCACATTTCAGCTGGATATCAGTTTATTTGATACTGAGGCTAGGAGAGGGCCCCTTCTTATCAGCCCCAAATGAGGGACTTTCACAGTAATGTAAGATCTGATGTGTCTCTGAGGTGAAAATGCGCGAGAAAGCAATACCACTACTTATGTAAACTTCTATATCACAGCTCTCTCCATGCCCTGTTGCTGAGTCCTTCGACCCAACTGAAAAGGCTGTCAAACAAGAAGCTACAAAATGGGAGGAACTGTATGGAACGTGTACAACAGGGAAATGTATCTCTCACATTGATAGGAGTTTTAATTAGCTTCCACACGGCTAATTAAACTAATAATAAGACATTTAAATGATAATTTTATGGTTCACCCAATGGAAGTGAGATCTTTGTAAAAAGAACTGTTACACTAATAGATTGGAATGCTTTGGAAATGAAAGTTGATGATAGCATTAATAAATATCAGCTACAGAACTGAAGACAGTAAGAATTTCTCTGTATTGCTTCAAATTCACAAGAAATGTAAAGCTTCTCTTATTACCCACGGTAAGTACTTTGAAATATTTTAAGCAAGTGACAGTGGTTGGCTTTTATGTATGAAACAGATTATGAAGAAACCAAGTCAGTTGTTTGTATTTATCTTCATCTGAAATGCTGAAGCTCTCATTTCCTGGAAGTGCAGCTGTATATCTAATCGAAATAGAAGTGACAAGAGATAATTTCTAGAAGTAAATGAAAATATTAACGAGCAACATGTGTATAAATCTAAATTGTATCCACCCCAGTATTTCATATGAAATTCATATAATTATTTATAATTATAATTATTTTAACCCTAAATTATTCTGATTTTAATGTTTAATTTTTTAATTAAATTATAAACCATCCAGAGCCTCTCCCTGCGGTAGATTGGTGGGTAAGTAGTATGAAATATAAATGAATAAATAAATATTCACTCTCAATTCCTGATTGTCTTACAAATATATACCTTGTCAATATAACTATCCTAGTAAATTAGTTCAGTGTCTCCTTTCCTTTGCTTTCCTCATCCCAATACAAGAAACAGACTGAAACTAATAACAGCTTGATTCTCCGTGGTGGAGGGGAAAGAGAAAAGAGGAAAATTGGCAGATTTCCAAGACTCTGATATTATTCCCTACAACAATAAAATTCCAGTCATTCTTGTGGTGTTTGTTTTCATACCAGACTACATGCACACATACAGAAATAAATCAGTAAGCAAGAGGCAAAGTGGGCTGACATAAATTGTTCTGCTTTCATTTTGAAGCTCTTTGAAGCTCTCAACATTGAGCCTGATGAGAGGTGCTATCCACAGTGAGAAAAATAAAAGTTGTTTGTGGGTTTCCTTAGTTTCATTTCCTGTGCTATCAAGTGTCAGTAGTCAAAGCCTACAAACCCCTTTAATTGGGAGGAGGAAGAGAGGGATTAGTGACTGTGGGTGCTTAAAACATCTGGTTTAGCCGCCTGTCAATTTCCCCAATAAGTCACAATTCGGCCATCCATGGGGTATATGCTTCAAACCACAAATGAATGTAAATATAATAATATTATGGGATCCAATAGGGTCAGTTACTGGGACCAGAGGTTTAGTCTTTCAAGCTTTCGGGCTCATGCTGGAGCCCTTTCTCAGGGGACCTCTATGTCACCAGAATGTGATGGTCTCTAGCACGAGTCCGAAAGCTCGGAAAACTAAACTGCATGTATTAAACCTTACATGATGGTGAGTGCAACCTTGCAATCCAAGTCCCACCCTTTTGCATGCACATTCTTAAAAAAATATGCTAGATCTTTGTCAAAGCTACTCAGATAAAGGGTAGGAAGGAGGGGGGGGTGAGTTGAAAGCAGAGTCAGCCTTCAGTAAAAAGTGAATCCTATCCTTGGCTGGTGCTGAAAGGGAATGGTGGTGATGGTTGCAAGTGAATGTGGCTGTTAGCACCCAGAAGTGATTCATACAGTCAGCAAAATGGCACTACTTCCCAAAGAGAACACACACAATTACAGCCACAGAAGTAGCAGACAACCTGCAATGTATTCATTGGTGGCAGAAGCAACAACACACACCTGGCAGAACTTGTATGTCTCTATTTCTCTCTTTAAATAAACCTTCAATGCAACATAGTATTAGTGTTCTCTCAACAGTGCATGAACCTTATATTTATGCCCAGTGTACCACTCTTTTAAAAGAGCACTAAGCCTGTGTTTATAAAAAGCCTGCATTTGAGAAAGCACTGGTTAAGCAAATGCCCTCTGAGAAAGCCAGGTGTGTTCTCTCTCCTATTGCTCAAGCTGAAATGATCATAGTGGGTACTTTCCAATGACTGGAGGAGAAGAGACAGCTTAAATTGTCCAATCAGAGTCAAAGAGATTCCACTTCCTGGAATTACTTCATCAACATAATCACCAGTGAAGCCTACTGTATCACGTCCATGGTTAACGTGTTTAAAGAAGACAGTACATGCCGTTTTAAATTTGAAACTGCTAAGATGACTTTAAACTGCCTTGGCTGTATCAGTTCAGTTTCATGCAGACATGTCATGTAAAACTGATTATACGAGTATGTTCTGGCAGAATTAGGGAATGGCAGATCAGCTTATAATCTGTACAGTAGTTGTTGCATATGTTCCTCTGCTTGGGGAAGTAATTTCATATCGATCATAAAGGCAGGATGGTCTACCGAAAGCTGCTATTAGCTATGCAGGAAAAAGCACGTCGCCATCGCAAGCAGAGTTCCTTCTCTCCACTAATACAGTATCACCCAAAGTGAATGTCACCACTACTCACCTGAGTTCAACTTAATTTCAGAGAGTTCAATAATTCCCAAGCTTTATCTGCTTTTATCTCATATTATTCATATTATTTATTTATTAAATTCACATGCTGCCCTTCTCACATTAAAAAATCATTCTGTGCAGCTTACAATTAAAGTCATAAATACTAAAATATCAACAAGATTACAGTAAGTACAAAACTAGAAAACCAAAAGCAAGAATGGTACTGGGGTAGCATCTTCCCTTATATATGAATAACATTTTCATTCTGAAAATCAATTCTGCTATTTAAAGTATATATTTGATCAGGTTATTTTGACTGAAGTTTTGTTATTGGAAAAAGATTCAATTGAATGATAAATCAATACAAGTTTTCAGACAAGATTTGTGTATTGTAACATCCTGTTCTGCAGTGAGAAACTATGTTTTTCTTTTCTTTTCTTTTCTTTTCTTTTCTTTTCTTTTCTTTTCTTTTCTTTTCTTTTCTTTTCTTTACAGTACTGATTCCTGATGTTAACTAGCAGTGGAGCAGACACAGCAAATGAAAATCAATGCCCACTGAAAGGAATGCCGATGGATCAGAAGTGCCATGGCACGGCATCAAGCTGAACAGCTTTGAAACAGAAATTGACACATAAATGAGGATAATTGCAGCTAATTACAATGATTGCTGTATCCTCAGGGATCAGAAGCAATATAGTTTCTGGGGGAAAAAATAGCACAAGAGGATCCTTGTTTTCATGTCTTCTTTCTGAACTTTCCCCATGTGCATAGTTGGCCAATACAGATCTAGGATGTTGACATTAACAGGCCTTTGATATGATTCAGTGGAGTTTTCTGTTATTATGAAGAGGCCACATTTTCTCCTGTTACAAAGTAATCAGTGCAGTGTTAATTTATTTCATAAAATTTCCAGCCTACTTTACTGCTATTTAAACAATTTGAAAGTGAGGAACATTTATTTTTAAACTAAAACAAGCACGGTGACTTTTCAATAAAAGTTTAGACAGTTTAGCAATGATATGTTCATCGAGTACAGAATTACGTTTCAAATTCAATCTTAACAATGTTCAAAACCAAAAGTTCTTTTTTCTACTTTAAAAATTGAGTTTATCTGATTTGCAGCTTGTTTAGTTTGGATGAAAGAATGGATGTTGCTGAGAAACAGAAACTTTTTCAGTTAGAAGAACATGATTTGAAATCTAGGTGCCATAGATATTTATGGTACCTTTTAAAAATCCTTTTGTTATATTCTACAATTGCAAATAGTTAATACCTGCATTAATAATACTTCTGAACTGTCTGTAAAAACCAAAACTTTTTTTTGTTCCTATAGGTTTGTAACCATTCAAAAACCATTTCAGTTCTAACAGTAACTCGGGATTTTTAACAAATATGTCTGGGGCAAATGGTGAAATATAAGGACGCTTTAATTGAAGATATTGCGTTCTACAGTTTTAGACAATACAAAATCCTCTCATAATAAGTAATATATTAAGAAGAGTTCTTTCCTTTTCTGGCCTTTTCCCAGAACTAAATATTTTAGAGACAATGCTAAACTCAAACTGCAGTTGTACAGAAAAAGGATTCCATGACATTTATGATATTTTTCTATCTGTGTAAACTTACAAGGATCGGCCCATGACTTTTAGTAATTAACTTTTCACTGCCTGAAATGATTTGCAAAACAATGTTTAACTCTTCAGAAATAGTGTTCAACCAAGTATTCCACTAGTGTAAAATTTCAGTATTGAATAATTTGCAGACATTATATAGAGAGAGATAGAAATAGAGATAGAGATAGAGATAGAGATAGATATTCATGCAATTATGAATCCTTATTAAAAACAGTAGATAATATAAAATTGCCAGAAACCAAGACCAATGTCAAGGGATTGACATTGACATGAACCTTGATTGCCTTGGCTTTTGGCAATACTAACAGGTTCCCTGGTCGAAAAAAGCAGTTGCTTCTCACATTACAGGAGTGGGTGAGGGGTGAGTCACTGCAAGAAGCAGAAAGTCATGTTCCTTAGTTGCTGTAACTTGTGACTGATGTCTGATGTATAGTTACAAGTTAATATTCAGGGTCAATCCTGAACTTAGGCAATCCTTATAAATAAATTATATAATAAACTGTATTAAGTCTTAGTGTTATTTTGTTATAAGGTATTTGAATTTTCTATCTACCTGCTGATATTTACAGGGATTGTGGATGATGGGAATGTAAATGAAGGAGAGCTCCATACTGATACACATGATGAATACTTTTAAAAATAATTTGAAATGATTTAGACCTTGTTTGGAATTATATCTCCCTAATATCATATATGAATAACTATAGGACCCACACAAACTTTTAATTAAAATTAGAAATAGATTTATTTATTGGCCAAGTGTAATTAGGCACACAAGGAATTTGTCTCCGACGCATAAGCTCTCAGCGTTCATACAAAAATAGTGATAGATCATTATCATAGTCATTGTAAAAATATATTCATCATAAAACATTAGATACAACACTTAGTGATGTACTACTAGGATGTAAGTAAACAATATAAATCATAAGATACAAGCAACAAAGTTATAGTCATAAGAAGACAAGGGGGTAGGGAATAGGGAAGATGAGAATAATGATGGTGATACTGCCTTTCTAGATAGTTTAACAGTGTTGTGGGAATTAGTTGTTTAGCAGAGTGATGGCATGGGGTGAAAAAATGTCCTTCTGTCTATTTGTTCTGACGTGCAGTGCCCTATAGCATTGTTTTGAGCATAGAAGATGAAACAGTTTATGCCCAGGATGTGAGGAGTCTGTAGATATTTTCACAACCCTCTTTCTGTCTCATGCGGTATACAGGTCTTCTGTAAAAGACAGACTGGTAGCAATTGTTTTTTCTGCAGTTCTAATTATCTCAGTAAAAGTAAGAAAGAATTGCTAATTTCTGTGATCTCATTAAGATAAAATTATCTCATGCAACAATGCCAGCATTACTTTCACTTTGTTGTACATTGTTGTCAGGAGGAGAAAGTGCATGCATTGGTCAGAAATGTATATATTTTAAACACTTTTACTACTGCTTATTTACCATTGTATTTGTGAACAGTTGCTACCTGAGGCAGCTGCTAAACAAGGAATACTTGCATATTCTAGCTCAGAGTGCTTGTAATGTACAGCATGCTAATGATTCCTGATTCCATGTCAATGGATCAGCTTCCTCATGTTAAATAGCAGCAGATGCTGTGCAAACCCTCCATCATCCTGCAACAGGGCTTAGGGCTCAAATTTTCCCCTTCCGCTAACACTGAATTAATCTGGCTTCAAAAGGAGGAGAACCATTGTTACATTGTGGCTTCTGTTCTCAACTTTGGAAATGGCTCAGGAAGGTACCATGGTTGATGGTAACAAAGGCACTTGAGGACAAGGATGACCAGGAGGGTTACACTCCCATCAAAGACCATCCATGAGAGTGATCAATGGGTTTTGGTGGTATGGCCATAAACTTGTCTTAAAAGAGGAAGGACTTTTTTGTTTCCTTTGAAGTCTTTCACTTCCACAGCCCTACCACTTTCTCAATGATCTTATAATGAAGCTGGAGATTGGATAATAGTTCTCCAAATTATCCAGATTACAGCAATATCTTTGGTAGGGGACACATGCTGCCTTTTTCAAGGTTAGAAGCACTACACTCTCCCTCTCCCAACCAGAGGTGGGTTGCTACCAGTTTGCATCGGTTCAGGTGAACTGGTAGTGGAAATTGTGACTGGGTTGCCGAACTGGTAGGGACGGCAGGCTCACCATGCCCCTGAACCCCAGTCATTGCGGCATTTTTTTGACATTTTTAATGTTGTGCGCATGCACATACCTATTTACAGGCAACTGTGCACACACACGCATTGAAATGGCAGAAACTCACCCCTGATTCTGACCATAGCTCCCGTCATTTCTCTGGAAGCTTCCACCAACTAGGAAAGGCAGGAATCTTGTTTACAGAGGGAATAGTTCACGTCTTGCAGAACAGAATAGAATAGAATAGATCAGATCCTTGGAGGTCTTCTAGTCCAGCCCCCTCCTCAAGCAGGAGACCCTATACCAACTCAGACAAGTGACTGTCCAGTCTCTTCTTAAAAACTTCCAGTGATGAAGCACCCACAACTTCTGAAGGCAAAGCTGTTCCACGGGTTAATTGTCCTCACTGTTAACAAGTTTCTCCTTAATTTGAGGTTGCTTATCTCTTTGATTAGTTTCTAACCATTATTTCTTGTCCTGTAATGCTTTGGAGAATAATTTGACCCCCTCTTTGTGGCAGCCCCTCAAATACTGGAATACTGCTATCCTGTCACCCCTAATTCTTCTTTTCTTTAGACTAGCCAGACTCAAAACCTGCATCCATTCTTCCTCAGTAGGTCGTGAAGGTGGAGCTCTCTCAATATTGATCACTCCCACCTATTACACCGTCAACTCCTCACCTCTATGATGGCTAGCCTGATGACAGATCATAGGCATTGAGGAGGAATGTGGGATGAAGTGGGGGAGGAAGATCTCTCTCTCTCTCTTTCTTCACCCCATGCACCTTCTGTATTTGGAAAAGCATAGTTAAAGGACAAATATGTAGAACATCTCCACACTTTGGACAGGTCGTTTGAGAAATTTGAAACATATCCAGATATTCTCCTAAACATATTTATCCTTGCTTTCCTGCATGTTATGTTAAGGAAAATACATGGCACTTGCTTTTTCCACCTGCAGCTGAAACTTGTTGGAAATGAAGCCAGCATAATTCACCAATTGGCTTTCCCTCGCAAAAGCTAGGCCGCCGCCGCTGCCCACCTGCTTTCGGCCATGCGGCATATGCCAGCTCATGGCTTTCATGTGGAAAGGCCTTCAGGAAAGCTAGCCTGCCACCGCTGCCCACCCGCTTTTTGCCACGTGCCATATGCCAGTGTGCAGCTGGGAGCAGCAGGCAACGAGGCAGAATGACAGGTAAACTTACCAGAGTGGAGGGACAAGGGTTGTTGGTTAGCTAGGCATGCCACCTGGCAGGCTTAGCCAGCCAGGCGAGGCTGGAGAGGGGGGTGGGGGGCTTTTGGTTGCATGGCATATGCCAGCTTGCAGCTTTTGGGCACTGCCACCCACCTGCTTTTGGCCATGCGGTGTACTCTAGCCTGCTGCCCACCCACTTTCGGCCACAAAAGCTAGCCTGCTGCTGCTACCATCTACCCGCTTTCGGCCATGAAAGCTAGCCTGCCACCGCCACTGCCGCCATCCACCTGCTTTAAGCCATGCAGCATATGCCAGCTCATGGCTTTCACGAGGCAAGGCCTGAAGGCATTCCCTCGAGAAAGCTAGCCCGCACCCCCGCTTTCGGCCATATGGCGAATGCCAGCTCGCAGCTATCACAAGGCAAGACCTGGAAGGCCTTTCCTCACAAAAGCTGTGACCTGGCGTAAGCTAGCCTCCCCCCGCCCCCCCCCCCCTCGCACTTAGTTGCTTACCTAAGGGAAGCAGCAAGCTGCTGGAAGGTGAATCGAAGTGAAGGGAGGACCGATCAGCAAGCACAATGTGACAGCTGCTTGGGAACAAGCGCCACACTTTTAAACGGGTCATCCCCAGCCCACTCACTGATTGGCTGGACTCTAGCCAATCAGTGAGTGGCAGGCTGGGCTAGTTTAGTGCAGACGGGCAGGGGAGTGAGCGAGCTGCGACAGGACAGCCAGGGCAAGCATTCCGGAAGTTACTTCCGGATCCACCGGTCGAACCTCCTCTCACTGGATCGGTAAATTTCACCAACCAGTTCTCTTGAGCCAGTGCGACCCAGCAGAAACCCACCACTGGCTTAACCCTTTGCTAATCCCTCCTAATAACTGTCTGGATTTTTGTACCCAGAACTGGGAATGCCTATAGGAAAGAGATATTTGGAAGGGGGAAAACTTCAACAGAATGTCTTAGATCATGGTTTCTTACAGTTCCAGCCTTCTTCTATAGACAATTTGCAATTCATTTCTGAAAAGGAAGCATTCTTTTAGAGATGCTAAAAAGAGCTCAAAATTCTAACCTGTTCTGGAATTTGTTACTCAATGTATTTTGATGCAAAACTTTTGGCCTGGTACTCATTGTTTGGTACTCAATGCACAAGTTAGAACTTGTTTCTTGTGATTCAGTACATAATTTCTTATGGGAAAAAATTGCTTCTTGTCGTTTTTGGTACTAATCGTGCCACCTGGAACAAATCAATTTGGAAAGTTTCAAAGCTGTTGAGTACCGAGATAATGTAAAAGTTTTTTTCTTTTAATTCAATTTGGAAAAAAAGGAGTATTACTTTTACAAAATAAAATTACAAAGTTTGTGTCCAACCAACCTATTGATATATACTCCAATGGTTACACTTCCTTACAGGTTGTAAATCTAATATAAATTTTCCAAAGGGGGTTAAGTTAAATTCCATCAGTATAGAGCTTCTGGAAATAAGAGAACTATTTATGTGTTACTTCCTTAAACCTTAATATATTTTCCTCTTGGGAAGTCTGCCAAAGAAAATTGGAATGGGAGAAACCAATGTAATCATATCACTAGACAATCATTTCAGATGTTTTGAAAATGATTGGAAGATGCATTTTTCACATGTTCCAAGCACGGATCTTCTATTCATTAAAAGAATCTGGCCTTTTTTCTAGGTTCTATATCAGCTTATAAATGCTGCTGCTTTAAAGAATCCACTCATTCAAATTAAGATGAGACTTAAAACAGTACAATCTTTTTTTCTAAGTTGTGACAGAAGTCTGAAAAAGTTGGATTCATTCACTAAAGAGCAGGAAAGTGGTGGATTCAGCCGAAGTCTGAAATGCCTGGGAAATATTTTCAAATCATACACTAACATAAACACAAAGATCTTCCCTTTTATCGGTCATTAGAAAGTGATACGCTTTCAGCTGTTGACCTTCATAACTTGACATCTTGCTCTTCTTCATCTTATGATGGCTAAAAATACCTGGAAAGGACTAGAAATGATAGAGAAACAATGACATTTATTAGTTGTATTTGTCATATCTGATTCCAAACATCAGATCAAAATGGTTCAATTAATTAATTAATTAACTTGTTCTCTTAAATTTCTCATCTTGCCTTCCACATCTCATTATGAACACATCTTCCCAGTTCATCTCACCTCTGCATAGACTTCAGGCTGGGCTTCTGTTTACAACAAACAATTTACCTTAATAGGCAAGGGGATACCATGAAGATGGTGTAATAAATTTTAAAAAACACCTCCCTGTTTTTAAGAGTAACATAAGTCTTTTCAAAAAGAAGAAAAAGGATGGCTAATGGTCTGAGAACGTTTTACTTTGACATATGTTTTGAAAACAATACTTAGTCTAGTAGTCCACATTTAAACCATTTTTGGGTGGTAGAAAAAAAAGGAATTGACAAGAAAGCCCAAGTTACAAATGGAATACTATTTGGATCCTTGTAATTCCGTAAATAAAGTGGAATGAATATATAATAGAAGTCTCATCTGAGAAATCCCAACAGAGACCTCTTCCTTCTGCTCCTGGATGGAGACTTCTAAAATGTTGGCTTCAGTAATTCAAATGGGTTTTAATGCTTTGAGTTGCTAAGAATTTTCCATGTCTCCACAATGATTCTTAGAACTTCTCAAAGACTCCTGAAATGGCATCCATCTGTAGCTACTCTCTGAATTGATGCTAGAGTATTAATTGAATCCAAATCATGCAGCTAGCCTCTCAGATAATATCACAGGTATTTCAATAAGAATCTATTTATGTATGCATGTAATAAATGTCTTGTTTTTTAAGTCTGATATGAATTTTAATTGTTTTATTTTCGTGACCCGATTCTTCTTTATTCCCTTGCTCTTTTGTAGTTAGAGAGACATCTAAAAACAGTATGTATAAAACAGATTTTACCTGGTTAAAAAACAAAAATGATACCCACCAAAAATGAAAAACACTTGGAAATTCTGACCTCTTTACCATTGACTATATTCAGTTCAATTATCCACATTTGTATCTTTCAGAACACACCAAACTGGGCTTGAGTCTGGTGCTCAGGTGTTACTATTATGCACTGTCCCTCTCTGTTACAGATGTATTACTTGGATATTACTTGCAAGACAAAAGTAGATGTGATCATGAAATAACACAGAACACCAGACAACTTTTTAATTTATAAAGTTAAGCCAATATCTGAGCACCTTGATCATTCTTGTGACTCTTCTCTTAAATTCTCCACATTACATAATGCTTTAAAATATAGAAGTCATAATCAAGTACAGAGCTATCTGTACAGTGTATTATTATATTGTCTCTTTTGAATAGTATGTAAATGTTGTTTATCTCTATGTGCCTGTTGATGGCTGATTTGTTGGAGTGTCAGGCTTCCAGGAATTCTCTAGCACTTTTCAATTTAGTTTTATCTAAGATGCTCACAATTTCCCAGTTGAAACTATGCTTAAATCCGTCTATGTGTTGTGAAATTAAGGCGCTTTCACCATGATTTTTTGGACTGATACTTTGAGTTCATGGAAATGTTCTGTTAGACTTCTGCCTGTCTGTGTTTAATAGTGGATGTAGCAATTCTTACACTGTATATTATAGATAACTTCTGTTTTTTCTTCTGGGGCTACTGGAGCTTTTGGTTTACTATCATTTTTCCAGAACTTTAAATGGTTTGTGTGCTACGATATCATGTGGTTGTAATAAGCTGTTATTTATTTCTGAAATATTTTTGATGTATGGCAGTGTTAGAGGCAATGGAAAAACTAAAAAGAAAACCAAAGGATCAACATACCTCCTCACCAGCAATCAACAGCAATATAAGGAGAGATTAACACCAGGATTAATACCAGCCTATAATAATCAAGCAGTGAACAATGAAGGAACTATCAACTCAGACAAAGAATCAAACAGTAAACAATAATCAAGGAACTACCTAGAAGAAAAGGACTCTCTCACCACCATAGGGCAAAGCACTATATATAAAGAGAGAGGAAACTCCATTCCTTTCCAGCACTATATGTTACCTAGTTGTTATCTAGTTAGGTAATGAAATATATGCAAGAATACAACCAAGCTCAGAGAGTGCCAAGGACTCCACAATAAGTGTGTGCCAACACAGTCCCACATAAATATTTCTTAATGGTAGATGCATAGTTGTGGTTTAGCATCCAACTTCTTCTGTACATATGATATCTTATTATGTATGAATACACTTTTAAAATATGTGTTTCTTATAACCTTTAGTAAAATAGAAAATTTAATATCACAGAAGAACCCCAAATGTTTACATTTTAATATATTAAAAGAGATACAGAACAATATATTTTAAGTGTGCATTTTTAACATGGCGATGAGCTTATGCAGGCAAAAAGTTATCTTCTGCTGCATTACGCATACATATAAAATGACTATAAATTGCTTCTGAATCCAATGGTCATATAAATCAGTCTTAAGATGGAACACTTGCTTTGCCAAGGTATTAGAAGAGAAATTCCAGAAATACCTATAATAATAATAGAAGATTTGTCATTTAAAAAAAATCATTTTTGAGACTTGAGATTCATTTTGCAAATATTTTCTCATGAGTACTTCCCAACAAAGAACCCTATTTCTGTTGCCAGATGACCTAAATGTTGATATTGGACTAAAACCTGTGTTTAGGATGCCATTAAGTGATGGAACTTAAGAGGCCCTTATTCCATGCTCTGGCTTTCTTGAATAGTCCAGATTCTCTTCTTTAGATCCTCGGTGACATTATTTATAGGGCATTTACTCAGTATGAGAGACATCAAATATTTCTAATTATATCCAGCTATGTCAAATGACAATTATGTCTTTAGTCAAGTTTGCCAAACAATGCTTTACTGGAAAAGGTTAGCCAAAAATGCCTCCAGTGAAGAATGGCGATGGGGTGGGCATGAGGTAGCTCTTATGTTCATCCAACAGTATAAAAGTGTTTCAAGGACCAAACCTGCCTTGTCCTTCTTAAGATAGTAGTAGGTAAGTGCTGGGCAGCGGCGGCAAGGTCTGAATGGGTGAAGCACCCATACATTCCATTCATACTGGTTGATTCTTATGCCCTGTTGTTAAAGTGAGAGGATTTACTTGGATCGGAGGGATCTCAAATCTATTCATTCAGCTCTAATCAGTGGCTTGTAGCTGAATGGCTTAATAAACAAAGCCAAACCATCAGTAAGAAGAGATTGACCTTTTGTTTTGCAGCATTGGCCAGTGCTGAGCCTGAATTCCACCTACTCTCTTCATCAGGAGGTAAGAGGCTATTTACACTCGCTCTTGAGGGATTCAATGGGTTTGTTTTCTGGGTACTGAGCTGAACAGACAGATTTGACTCTTCCTTATTAATGCCACGCAAGACGCCTTTTGTAGAGATTTTACTCAGATTGTAAGATCTGATCTTTTATTAGTGTTTCGTCTTGACATCTGTTAAGCATTTTGAGCATTTCCTGCTCTTCTAAGCATGTGACAAGAGTCTGCAAACCCGTTTATTCTCACAAAAGATGAAGAGTGGCAATTTAAAAAAAAAACAATAATGGAATATCTTTGTTCATATTTGGCTAGTAGTCACATTGATTTATAATGACCTTTCACTTTTGACCGAGACTTCAAAAACAGCTGAAATTGTGTTGTGTTTTGTTTCTTTACTTCAAAATAGATTTTTTTCCCCCAAAAAAATTTCTAGCTGAGTTTGTAGCCCTGGCTTTAAAGCTGCTTTGTTTCACATAAACAAAGAGCTTGATCCTAATTGTAGGCCTATGTTTTACCAAGACTCAAGGCGGTGATCGGGTATCCAGGCAACTGGTTCTTTTGGATCCACAGATGAGCACACCAGTGAATAAAGAGATGTTAAGCATTATTATTTAACTGTAGCAAACAGATTTAAAAGCATGACATAAAAAGCAAACATACCAAGCAAGATGATATCAAAATCTCTTATGAGAAGCTCCTTAATGACAACAGCAGAGATACCTACAACCCACCCCACCCTGGGTATCTAGTTCCCAAGGTGCCAATGCTACGTTTTGTGTAGAAACCTACAACAACAACCCCATGATGTTTATAATAAAAAGTCACCATGATTTAATAACCCTGGTATGGATAAGATTGTAAAACCTGATCTTGACTAGGCACCACATGATTCTGGGATGGGAACGGAAAGTCTAAAATTTCACAGTTTTGCAGCTATGTAAATCCCCATCCCTCCTTTATTCAAGCAAGCAAAAGCAAAAAACCATGCAGGAGAGTTAAGAATGAGCTCTAAACTTCTAGGCTTTTCTTAATATGAAGGAGAAATAAAAATATGTCACTAAACTCAAAATAACAATAGTCTTCTGCATTGCCAGTACAACTTAAGCATGCAATTCTTCCTATCAAATAATAAGGGTTAGGATTTCTGCAATAACAACTAGAATAAACAAAAGATAGAGAAGCAGAGAAATAGAATTGAAATTTAGAAGCCAAAGACTATATTGGTCAGTAGGATACATATTTAACTTATTCTGTGATGTATGCCAACTACAATCAAATTTTTGGTTTCTATGGTTTATGGTTTCTCTATTTTTAGAGACTGGCTCTTGACAAAAACCTCTCAATGTTATCATTCACAAGGAAACCGTTTTCCCTTCATATCTTTTGCTAAGGAAAAAGGAGGATTTTTTTTTAAACCAAAGAAACAATGACTGTATTAGATGCAGGATACATATAGTATAATGCAGTTTCCATTAAAATTAAAAGGCTGAGGTATAGGCATTACAAAAGTGTCAGCTGGGAAGAACCTGATCATTAAAGATCTGTCTTCACTGGCACTTAAGCCCAGTACAATCATGCCTAGACAACAAGAATATCTCCCCTTGTCTTCATGACACTTATGTTGAGTGAGGCAGCTTTAAGTTGTCACCAAGAGTTCTGTATAAAAGTAATATTTGAATGTCCTTATTCCAACACTGCCAAATTGCAACATTAGGAATGAAGTCAGGGGGAGGGTGTTGTGCGTATGAGATGTGCTTGGGGAGAACTAGAAAGTGGCAGGAGGGTTGCCCCGGGTCATTAATCAACCTCTGGGGCATCTATTACTTTCTTTGCCTTTGCCCTTTTCATTAGCATTTGCTTTCATGAAGTCTCTTCAGATCTGTTACTTTTTCCTACCAGCAGACAGTTTCATCAACTTCTCCCCAGGCTTCCATGATGATAGAGAAAACTGCAGACCATCACTATTTAAATAAGAGGAAGAAGAATTTGTGCACATTGGCTTTATAAGTATTGTATTCTGAACATATAACCCAGTTCATCATTATTTTCAGTGATTGTGTTCATCTAATATACTGAACCATGAACTAGACAGTTACATTTTAGCCAGTTGGGGAAATCCAGGCTTAATTACTAGAAGGTTCAACATGTCATGGAAATTTAAAATTAATTAGATTAATTTAATAAACAGTGGTTAAGTGTGCTAGCCAGTCATGCACATTTTTCAATGAAATTGAATAGCGCACAAACTTTTTCATAATGTGCACTGATTCCCTATTTCTTGCAATAATTGCTTATCCACTTATTAGTAGATATGCATTCCTTTCATGGATGAAAAGGACTTTTCTTCAAATTAGATTGAGATAACCTGAGATAGCAAAGTAGGAGATTGCATGAAGCAGCACATTAAAGTTGTGATCACCATATGAGTTGTTTCTTTCTTCCCCAGTGCTCTCTGTTAAGCTGCAGCCATGTCATCTGACAGTGAGATGGCAGCTTTTGGGGTTGCTGCCCCCTTTCTCCGCAAGTCAGAGAAAGAGAGAATTGAAGCTCAAAACAAGCCCTTTGATGCCAAGTCATCTGTCTTTGTGGTGGATCCTAAGGTTTCCTTTGTAAAAGGTGTTGTCCAGAGCAGGGAAGCGGGGAAAGTCACAGTTAAGAAAGAAGGTGCAGGTGGAGAGGTAAGTAGAAAAACACCACACAAGGGAAAAGTAAGGCTTTGTTATCATCATCCTCTGAATGCTTTTGACTGAAATACCTTTTGTTCCCTTGCAGACTGTAACTGTTAAAGATGACCAAGTCTTTCCAATGAACCCACCCAAATTTGACAAAATTGAGGACATGGCCATGATGACCCACCTCAATGAACCTGCTGTCCTGTATAACCTCAAAGAGCGTTATGCAGCCTGGATGATTTATGTAAGATGAATCTGAACATTGTCATTGAATTCACAACCAAATATTTTATGTCCACAAGCAAACAATTACTAACTTGTCTTTTCTTTCCAGACATATTCAGGTCTCTTCTGTGTCACAGTCAATCCCTACAAGTGGTTGCCAGTGTACAACCCAGAGGTGGTTAATGCATATAGAGGGAAAAAACGCCAAGAGGCCCCTCCTCATATCTTCACCATCTCTGACAATGCATATCAGTTCATGTTAACTGGTAAGAAGATAAGTAGATGAGTATTCTGACAAAAACAAGGTTGGGGGAAAAAGGAAGAAAATGGCTTCTGGAATTTCCAGACTGAGTCTTTCACCTTTCCAGAAAGTATAACAATGGTCACTTATTCGTTGTTATTCAATTTCAGTGGAATCAAACCAGTGGTGGGTTGCCAATTTTTTTTACTACCAGTTCAGGTGCGCTCTCGTGCATGCTTGTGCATGCAGGCAATGCTTCTGTGCATGCACAGAAGCATCCGGGAAGGTGGGCAGAGCCTCCTGCCAGTGCTACTACTAGTTCACCCGATCTGGATCAAACCACCTCTGAGCCAAACTCCCCATAAATTCAGTTAGCTTTGTGACAATATTTAGGACATTCCTATTATTATGTGGTTAATCTTTGGTGAGATTCACAGCCTTTGGGGCTGGTTGGTAGCTCAACAGCTCGAGTCCTAACCAAGGACCTAGGAACTGTTAAGGTAACATCGGAGGATATAAGCTGTTCCAAATAGGGTGGTTTTTTGTAGAATCAGAATGTTCAAGTCTGATAAATTTAAAATTTCCAAATAGCGAGGTAGCCCTTTAGGTATTGCTCCAAGGGCTCCAATTACAATCGGGACAACACACGATTTCTTTTTCCACAGTCGCTCAACTTCAATTTGCAAGTCCCAGTACTTTGTGATTTTTTCTTGCTGTTTATCTTCAATTTGTGCATCTCCAGGTATTGCAATGTCAATGAACCATACTTTTTTCTTTTCAACTATTGTTATGTCAGGTGTGTTGTGGGCCAAGTGCCTGTCAGTCTGAATTCTGAAATCCCACAAGATCTTGACTTTCTCATTCTCTAAGACCTTCTGGACCTGATGTTCCCAGTGGTTTTTGCTGTACTCAAATCCAAACTTTTGGCACAATTTCCAGTGAATGATCTTAGCAACGCAGTCACGGCATTGTAGGTAGTCAGTTTGTGAAATTTTGCTGCACCCACTGATCAAGTGGTCGACTGTCTCATCTTTTTCATTACAGAGGCAACATTTGCTGTTGGTGGTAACATGTTGAATTTTTGCCTTCATGCAGTTTGTGGCTAAGGCTTGTTCTTGAGCTGCCAAAATAAAGCCTTCTGTTTCTTTTTTCAGTGCTCCTGATCTTAACCAGTTCCAAGTTAGCTTTTGGTCAGCTTTGCCTTCAATACTTTTCAAGTATTGGCTATGCATAGCTTTGTTTTTCCAATTTTCAGCTCACTTCTCAATTACTTCTTTCTTATATTCAGCTTTTCACTTAGTTGTCTTTAGAAGGTCTTCTTTATTTACTTAATCATTGGTTCTTCACTTTTCTGGATGTAATCATTCAAGTTGTGTTTTACTTCTTTCACAGTCTGTTTTACTTGTAGGAGTCCTCGACCACACTTTGCTCTTGGTAGATATAATCAGTCAACATCACTTTTAGGGTGCAAAGCATGATTCATTGTCATAAGCTTCCTTGTTTTTCTGTCCAAATTGTCCAACTCCATCTGGTCCAGTCAATTATTTCTGCAGAGTATAGAATCACAGCTATAGCCCAGGTATTTATGGCTTTTATGATGTTTCCTCCACTCAATTTGGACTTTAATATCTTGCGAATTTGTCGAATGTACTTGGCTGAAGTTAATTCCTTGACTATATTATGCTTTAAGTCAGAAGCCTCTAAAATCCCCAAGTACTTGTAGCCTTCTTCTGGTTTTACTGCCTTTATCATTTCTTCATTCTCAAGTTCTATTCCATCATCTTCTATGGCTTTGCTTGCTTTGGTTGCCATTGTTGCACATTTGTCAATTCCAAACTGCATACCAATGTCTTGGCTAAATTCTTTTGTGCTTTCAATTAATAAATTCAGTTCAGCTTTTGTTTTACGAAACAGCTTCAAATCATCCATGTACACCAAGTGCGAAATTTTCAGTTCTTTCTTTGCAAGTTCATATCCATAGTTCATCTTCTTCAAAATGATTGTCAGTGATAGCATTGAGAGTATAAAAAGTAGGGGTGAAAGGGAATTGCCTTGGAAAATGCCTCATTTAATTTCAATTTCACCCAGTACTTCTTCATTAGCTATAAGCTTCGTTTTCCAGAGGTTCATTAAAGTTTCCATGAATTTTTGTATGTTGCTGCTGATGCCAAAGATAGCTGGATCCAGCTATGGGGAACTGAATCAAATGCTTTCTTATAGTCTATCCAAGCCATGAACAGGTTGGTTTGTCTTTTCTTTGAATTCTTTAGGATTAGTTTGTCAATCAGCAGTTGGTCCTTTGTTCCTCTTGCATTTTTGCAGCATGCTTTCTGTTCTATAGGAAGCAAGTTATTTCTTTCCAAGTATCCATAAATTTGGTTTGCAATAATACCAGTAAGGATCTTGTATGTTGTTGGCAAACAGGTGATTGGCCTATAGTTTCCATGATCCTTTCCTTTTTCTTTATCTTTTTGGATAAAAAATGTCCTTCCAGTTGTCATCCATTCATCATTTTCAGGTTTTTTTAAAGATCTGGTTCATTTGGGCTGCCAATCTTTTGTGCACACTTTTAAGTGCCTTTAACCAGAAGCCATGTAACTCATCTGGTCCAGATGCACTCCAGTTCTTCACTTTTTTGGACTGTCTTTGCACCATTTCTTTTGTTATTTTCACATCTTCCGTTTTATGCACTTTAATAGAATCCTCAATCTGTTTGATCCATTTTGCATTTCTGTTGTGCTTCTTGTTGTTTTCCCACAAATTCTTCCAGAATTCCAGAGCTTTCTCTTTATCAGGCTTTTCATTTGTTGTTACTCCATCTCCACTTTCTAAGCTCTTATAAAACTCATGCTGATTTGCTCTGCACTGTGAGTTTTCCTTGAATTAAGTTACTCGGTTTTCATATCTTTTAATCTTTTCAGCAACGGCAACAACCCTCTGCTTCAGCTCTTCAATTACTATCACAATCTCTTTATTCTCCAAATCGTATCTTGCTTCCAGGTTGCTTTTGACCTGCTTGTTCTTTAGTTGACCTTGCCTTAGGTTCTTCAAATTACTCAAGTCTCCACAAAATTTTTTGATCTTCAATTCCAACCGAATTTTCCATTTAGGCTTCCTTTTCTTGCCTCTTTGGTTCTTTTGTATTTTCAAACCCAATTCTTTGGTGGTTATGAAGGCTGCTGCATACATCAGCTGGTTTGTTTCAGCTAATGTAGTGGTTTGAATGGTTTGCACAGCCTCATTGCCTTTTTTAAATATGTTTCTCAATCCTTTCCGGTTCACTTGGTTCAGCTTTGGCAAACGTGTTCTTTCAGCATCTTCCATTTGATGCTTTATTTTCTCAGATAATTGAGCAATATCTGTTGGTGTTTGTTCTTTATCTTCATCCATTTCAGCAACCTCTTCCTCCCTTTCTTCCTCAGTTTGCTTTTGAGTCTGCAAATCATTTTTGATGTTACTCTTCTTTGTTGGTATACTCAGACCATTAGTTGCTTTCTCTTTGATTTCTGTTAATTCTGCTATAGTGAAAAATTTGTGGCTTAGGATTACACGTCGTTGGTTAGCCTTTGTTCACTGATATCACAGTCATGTGGTTCACCTTCCAAATCTGATACATTCATTTTTGAAATCCACATTTTGCTGTCTCAGACTGATAGTAAGCTTTCATAATAGAGATGTTTTCTTCCCTAGTCCAGATTTTTCGCTTTTTCACTTTTTCTTCCAGTAGCTTGTCAGCTCCATGCCCTCGTTGCCTAGCAGAGGGAGCTGAGCCCAGTAGCTCATTTTGCGCAGAATGCTCAGGAGCCATAGCATCCAACGGAACCCTTGTTAATCCGGGCGATGGTTCAGCCGGCATAAATTTCATTTTTTTCATATTCACCATATTTGAATGGGTTGTAGAACAAATTTTGTCTGGCCCTTCACCTGAGACCTGTCTGATATGGTTGCATCTGTTCAGCATAGCCCTTAGAATCATTAGAGCATGCAAGCCCCTCCACCACGACAAGGTAAAGCTCCTCAGAAGGGTTGTTGTTGTTGTTGTTATTGTTGTTGTTGTTGTTGTTATTATTATTATTATCATCAGATCTGCGAATTGAGTAATGGGCCTGAGCCCATGTATTGCTCATGTTGACTTATGATAGTCAACATAGACTTTTTTTTTTTTACCTCAGTCACTGTTTTTATGTGCATGGGTGGGTATTGTTTTTTAGGCTTTTATATTTTCTTTTAACACTATTAATCACCCAGTCATGAATTTGAGATTGAAATAATAAATAAATAGATAAAATTATAATGTTTATAATTCAGTATTGTATTATATTCAGTATATAGTATTAGAGTCTTCTTTGAAAGGAAGCAATGTAAGTTACATGGGCACTGTATGATAGAAGTTATGGCATGTATATTAGAAACTTTACATGATTATCAACAAATCAGCTGATTTCGTGCTCAAGATTGGTAACAGAAATGAACAAGTCAGATTCTAACTATTAATAAACATAACACAAAATTAACACAACATTTATTTCTGCTAGGATTACTTCTTTGTTTCTTTGCTTTCTAGATCGCGAGAATCAGTCAATCCTGATCACGTGAGTACACCTCCAATAATCATATTTCTGGTCATCAGAAGTTTCACAGAGCAATATATTGGCTAACAGCCTGGTCTTTTACTCGGTTTTAACAGCGGAGAATCTGGTGCTGGAAAGACTGTGAACACGAAACGTGTCATTCAGTACTTCGCAACAATTGCTGCAACTAGTGACAAGAAGAAGGATGAACCACAGCAAACTGGCAAGTTAAAGGTAAAGTACGGCTTTTGGAGAAGATTATACATTCCTTTCTGACAATTTCATTATGTATAAAGGTTGACTTAGTAATTCTACTTTTACAGGGCACCCTTGAAGATCAAATCATCAGTGCCAACCCCTTGTTGGAAGCTTTTGGAAATGCCAAGACTGTGAGGAATGACAATTCATCTCGCTTTGTAAGTTACAGTTTGAAACATGTGTGGGAGTATAATTCTTTTTGTGCAAATCTTCTTAGCATCCTACTAAAAATGACAATGAATTAGAGACAACAAGGTTGTGTTTGGGAAGGGAGCCTTTTTGACAAGCTACAATGTTATTGTACTTGTTTTTCAGGCTAAGAATGCCTCACATCAAACCTATGCAGCAGCATCAAAATAACATAAGCAGTTTTGTCAGGAGTGGGATCCTATTGGTTTAACAACCAGTTTGCTGAATGCGCGCTCCCAGCTGTTCTTCGGAGCTACAGCTTTGCCCAAACCACTCCAAACCGGTAGAATCCCATCCCTGAGTGTTGTGTTATTGAACTGCAAGCTCCACCCCTTTGGGATGTGTCTATGACATCACAATGCACTTACAAAAGGGGAAGGCCTTCTGTCAGGACAATGCCACTTCAGTCATTCTGTCCTTCCTTGCCTGCCCCCCTTCCCCATCCCCATGGATGCTGATGAAGAGGTCCATCCATAGGCCAAGTCCCATTTGGAACACTGAAACCCAGGACCAGTTTAAGGAAGCTTAGCCCTCCTTTCCTGTTTAACATGGTGCACTGTGACTCTGGTCTTTGAAAAGGAAAGAAATTGATTGCAATTATTATTTGCAATATTTCACGTTCACATTCATCTCATCTCATTAAATGAAGAATAAAAATATTATTTATCAATCATTACTATCATATCAACCCACTTTTTGTTTCTCTTATATAATAAACTTCAACTGTTGTCCCAAAGGTGTTATTCAAAAGGCAACTGGCCTTCCCTCCCTCCTTCCCTCCCTCCCTCCCTCTCCCTCCCTCCCTCCCTCCCTCCCTCCCTCCCTCCTTTCTTTCTTTCTTTCTTTCTTTCTTTCTTTCTTTCTTTCTTTCTTTCTTTCTTGCCTTTTGAACAACACCTTTAGGACCTGGATGACTATGAATCTCCATAGACAAACCTCAACTGTTTTTCTCCTTTAGTTCACTCACATTTTACAATTTTATTAAAGTTTAATAATTATTGTATCATGAATATTATTAAAATAAAGTTTAACATATGGCATATTTAAAATTTTGTATTCTTAAAATGGTAAACTCATTCACTTTTTTTCCTTAAAACCTCTGACACAAATTAAGTTTAAAAAATTACTATTTTAAAAAAATTCCATACATTCTGTAGCCAGAGACTGAAATTCCTGCTATTAAAAGGAGAGATCTTTGTAACATCCTATTGTAGAGTTAAATAAATACATTGAGAATTTATTAAATTAAATACTATTTTCTCCACAGGGCAAATTCATCAGAATCCATTTTGGTGCCACTGGCAAGCTGGCTTCTGCAGACATTGAGACATGTAAGGGATATTTCTTTGTGTGTTTATTTGACCCTTCCTTCCTTCCTTAACTAATTCAACTTCATTGCTTTGCCAGATCTGCTGGAGAAGTCCAGAGTTACCTTCCAGCTCAAGGCTGAAAGAAGCTACCATATCTTTTATCAGATCATGTCCAACAAGAGGCCAGAACTGATCGGTAAGGAGAATCATCCATTTGGAGGACTATTTCGACTATCAAACATTAAGAAATGTGCTGATGCTTGAAAATGAAATCATGTTTGGGCTTCTTTTTATGCAGAGATGCTTCTGATTACTACCAACCCATATGACTTCCATTTTGTCAGCCAGGGTGAGATCAGTGTTGCCAGCATTAATGATCAGGAAGAGTTAATGGCAACTGACGTAAGTAATTTGCAGAATCGGGAACATAAAATTGTAATTTGATTAGACAGACAATAATATTTGGTTTAAATGTGTGAGTGTATGTGAGATTTGGGCATACGATGAGAGGCATAATGTTCCAAGAGGAACACTGGTGGAGACAACTGCAGACTACTGTACTTGCCAAAATGATTTCAAGTGAGTTTGAACTCTCAAGGTGGCTCAGTGATGGGTTAGACAGAATCCTTTCTATTACTTGAATTACTAGGAAGCCATTGACATCCTGGGCTTCACTGCTGAGGAAAAGACAGCCATTTACAAGCTGACTGGAGCTGTCATGCACTACGGGAACATGAAGTTCAAGCAGAAGCAGCGGGAGGAGCAAGCTGAGCCAGACGGCACGGAAGGTATTTGAAAAAATTATGGCAAAATCATTTAAAATAATTCAGAACAAAATAGGACATTATTTTGCAGAAACACATCCCATGCTTCCCTAGCGTTATCTAGAAGGATATTCATATTGATCAATTGGAATAGATAGTAGACCATAAAAATATTATGCTATCATCTATTTATTAGTATTTAAGAAGGAGGAAGTTTTCATATTTTTTTTTTACTGATATTATAGTAAATACTCTTGTAACATTTTTCTTCTTTTTCAAAAATCATTTTTTGGTAAGTGAAGCTATAATTTTAGAGAATGAACATTCCCATCATTGGGCAAGTAGAACTCAGCCAACAGTAACCAAAAGTCTCTTTTGTACTTTTTCCAAAATTGTACTGATTTTCATGTTTATTAGTTAACTGTTCCAAATTGCATGGATACAGTGGGATTTATAATTAAAAAAAGACTCTAACTCAAAACTCTTTCTTGCCTATTTCAGTTGCTGACAAGGCTGCCTACCTCATGAATCTCAACTCAGCAGATCTGTTGAAAGCTCTGTGCTATCCCCGGGTCAAAGTCGGCAATGAATATGTCACCAAAGGCCAAACTGTCCAGCAGGTAATGTTACATTAAACCAACTCTCACAAATCCTGGCATCCCCCAAGGTGAATGGAATTATAACTATAATCCTTGTAGCATCAATATTCAAAACTGTAATTAATAATGATAAAATCCATTTTTCTTTCTTAGCTATATTCTATAGGCTAAGGCACCTGAATAATAGAACATCAAGAATCTAAGATTCTTATGTAATTATAACTGAACTAACCAATTGTACCAAACTGGGAAGATGGAGCAGTAGATGATCTACATCAATAGATTTAAAAATATGTTAAATGATTGAGCTAGATCTATATAAATATTTTATGGATATATTTTTAGTTTCTACAAAGCTTATTCATTTCATATATATATTTGTATATTTTCATATTTTATTAGCACCGCTATATCTTTAGTTGTTCTTCATCTTTATTTCTCTTTCACATACATGTGTATGTATGTATGTATGTATGTATGTATGTCCATATATGAGAGTGTGTGTATATGTATACACATACATATGCTGTATCTAAAATTGGAATAATTATTAATTTAAAATATCCCTTATACATACTGATTTTTGCCATTGTCTTCTTATTCTAGGTCTACAATAATGTTGGTGCTTTGGGTAAGGCCGTCTATGAGAAGATGTTCTTGTGGATGGTCATTCGCATCAACCAACAATTGGATACCAAACAAGCCAGACAATATTTCATTGGTGTGCTGGATATTGCTGGCTTTGAGATCTTTGATGTAAGGAAACTGGGAGAAAGATGTACATATTAACAGATAAGAGGAACAGTGTTTTGCTTTACCCAATCAAATTTATTTCATCTTAATTCATCTTACCAAAACTTTCCCTTCTTTTCTTATAGTATAACAGCTTGGAGCAGCTTTGCATCAACTTCACCAATGAGAAACTGCAACAGTTTTTTAACCATCACATGTTTGTCCTGGAGCAAGAAGAGTACAAGAAGGAAGGAATTGAATGGGAATTCATTGACTTTGGGATGGATCTGGCTGCCTGCATTGAGCTCATTGAGAAGGTTCATTTTATAGTAGACATAACTGATGCATATTTCAGATGGGATAAGAAGTGCTTTAGGTTTCTCTCAAAAATAATTGATGAAAATACAAACTGAAACTACATATAGTAGTTTCTCTTACTCTTGTTTTGTCCTGCCCATTACAGTTTTTGACTGCTCCCTTTCCTTTATTATTATTTTTCTAGAAAGTTTAGCTCTCAGCTTTTCTAATGGCTTTATTAGAAGGACAACCTGGTAAAGAATACATAGAATTATAGAGGATCCTAATCAATTTTTAATAATATGCTCAAACCAATTCTTGACATAAAAATAAAAGTATAATTGGAATATATCATATAATAAGTATGAAGCCATGTTAGATATTCATAGTTGCTTATTGAAGTATAATTTAGAAGATGTAGTCTACTTTTCAATGAGAGAGTGTGTCTCCATGTTTATATTTCATTGCTTTTCAGCATCTCTGTTCTGATTTTACTTGTCTGTATATACTTGCTTGAAGAAGCATGTTATTCCAAAGTTCAATATTCTCTCCAGATGCTGTCTAAGCAACCATGTCATTGTTCTTTGTAGCCCATGGGCATTTTCTCCATCCTGGAAGAAGAGTGCATGTTCCCAAAGGCAACAGACACGTCCTTCAAGAACAAACTTTATGACCAGCATCTTGGCAAATCAAGCAACTTCCAGAAACCCAAGCCTGCCAAAGGCAAGGCTGAGGCCCACTTTGCCTTGGTACACTATGCTGGCACTGTGGATTATAATATCAGTGGCTGGTTGGAGAAGAACAAGGATCCCTTGAATGACACCGTGGTAGGACTCTACCAGAAATCCTCAATGAAGACTTTAGCTTCGTTGTTTGCTGATCGCCCTTTAGAAGGTGAGAACTATAATGAAAGGATTTTTTCCCCTTGAATGAGAAAAAATGTTCAAGAAATGTGAGGTTTATTTATTTTTTTCTATTCATTTCGATTTTAGAGGGCAAGAAGGCTGCCAAGAAGAAGGGTTCTTCTTTCCAGACTGTGTCTGCACTTTTCAGGGTATGGTAAAATGCTATACTGGGATTCCTTTGTGAGTAAGGGAAAATATATTATGTAGTAATAATCCAACAACTCATTTGTGTATTTAAGAAAGCTATTGAATTGGACTGAATTTTTAGAATTCGCAAATTAAAATGATTCTTCCCATGTTCCTCCCAACCTTGTCACTGTCCGACTCTGCTGACAGCTCCACTGGCTGCTAGTGGGCCACAAGAATATGTTAGGTCTTCGTGGAGTTTGAATATTGTTGTTCGTCTTATTTTTAATCCATCCAATGACTAGAATTCATTTGCATTCAATAGAGCTATATACCCCTGCTTGTTTGGATTCATGATTTTCCTTTATAGGAATACATTGATTTGTTTGGAATTTTGTACAGATATGCTTCTTTTCTGGATCTATAGGAGAACTTAAACAAACTGATGTCCAACCTGAGAAGTACTCACCCACACTTTGTGCGTTGCATTATTCCCAATGAAACAAAAACGCCTGGTAAGGCATTGTTGAGGTTATGATAGATATTTTACAATGCTTGTCCCTCTCTATGTGCTTTGGTCCTGATTCTTTTTTTAATCATCTTTTTTAAAGGTGCTATGGATCATGAACTTGTGCTTCATCAGCTGAGATGCAATGGTGTACTGGAAGGCATCCGCATTTGCAGAAAGGGATTTCCCAGTAGGATCATTTATGCTGATTTCAAACAGAGGTCAGCTTGACCTTCTTATAAGGGTTCCTTACATCTCTCTCTCTATGTGTGTTTCCTCTCTTTCTCCTCCCTCCTCTTTCCCCCTCTTCCTTTCCCTTTCCCTCTCCCACCCTCTTCTTCTTCCCTTCCACTCTCTCATATATCTATCTATCGTCTGTCTATCTATCATCTATCTATCTATCTATCTATCTATCTATCTATCTATCTATCTATCTATCTATCTATCTATCTATCTATCTATCATCTATCTATCTATCTATCTATCTATCTATCTATCTATCTATGCCAATTATTTGTCATAGTAACTCTCTGTGATATTGTACTTCTATCCTAATTTAACATTCAAATAGATTCAAGATATTAAAGGATTAGATTAATTGAAAACAGCAATCATATCGATAGGCAGAATAGCACATTGGCGGATGATGAACAGGAGTTTTGCTCATTTCTCCCTTTTCAGATTTTTATTCCTTTTGACAGTTTTTCTTCCATTGAAAATAACAGGAAGGAAATCGTAAATGTTGTCTTGATTTAGGGGTGAGTGACTTTAGGTTCTGCCGAATCAAAATATTACCTTGTTGGTCATGTTTATCATTCCTTTAGAGAGCAAGAGT
This sequence comes from Thamnophis sirtalis, assembly GCF_051295495.1. NCBI lineage: Eukaryota > Metazoa > Chordata > Lepidosauria > Squamata > Natricidae > Thamnophis > Thamnophis sirtalis. The sequence goes on from NW_028261383.1 coordinate 119,730,609, forward strand.
GCTGGTAAAGGATGTGTAAGCATGGTATTTTCCTCCAATGACAAATTTATCTCTTTTTGAAGGAAAGATCCAGCCTGTCCCATGACACCTTGGAAACTTTCTTACATATCCTTGGCTTGTAACCTTAGAACAATGCATTAAATATAAATGACTTTAGAATTGAACTCTCTTATTTTCTCAGTGTAATGGTATGGTTTAGAGTTTAAGAGAGTTTTCCATTCTGGACACCCAGACCAAAAATATATATACATATGCTCTTTTCACCAGTTTACTTAGAAGTCAAGAGACTGAAAAAAGTTCCCACCTTAGCAGGATTGAATTTCTATAGCTTCAGAAATTGGGGAAAAAGAGCAAACTTTACTGTTGAGACTTTTGTAATCTAATATCTTTCTTGTTACAATAAATCTAGTTAAAGAAACTTCTGTTGAGTCTGATGCTTTTAGGTATAATTGGTTATCAAAAACTTGACAAGCCATATTTATTTATTTCTCACATTTCTAGGCTGCTCAATTCCCAAATGATCTGGGCAGCTTCACAAACTAAACATACTCACCACCATCTCAAAATAATAATATCCAGCAGAGTACTCACACAGAAGAGACAACAAAACAACCCAACTTATTTCTACTAATCTTTCACTAAAAGGAGACCCACCCAAACCACCTAAGCCCATATTGAGAGATGAATAAATATTTTATAGCATTTCATATTTATGTTCAATTTTCTTTTACTGAGGACAAATAATTGTAAAAAACTATTAGGCATTACATAGGAAGATTTATAGGTGATATTTTTTTCTACTAGATACAAAATTCTGAATGCAAGTGCCATTCCAGAGGGCCAGTTCATTGATAGCAAGAAAGCTTCTGAGAAACTTCTTGGATCCATTGATGTGGACCATACCCAGTATAAATTTGGACACACCAAGGTATATATAAGTTTTTATCCTAAATACTGTTTTGTATTTTGTAGTGCTTACATATGACAATTGGTAATGCTTTTTTTCCCCAGGTGTTCTTTAAGGCTGGTCTTTTAGGTCTCCTAGAAGAAATGAGAGATGATAAGTTGGCCCACCTGATAACACGCACCCAAGCTATGTGTCGTGGTTTCTTAGCAAGAACAGAGTATCAGAAAATGTTACAAAGGAGGTGAGGATCCCATAATTATTTAAATCAATTCGGTCAGAAGGCTTTGATTGGTGGATCTGTGTTTATTACACGTAATTTAAGGCACACTTCTTAACTTTGTTGATAGGGAGGCTATCTTCACTATTCAGTACAGTGTCCGTTCATTCATGAACGTCAAACATTGGCCATGGATGAAATTGTACTTCAAGATCAAGCCCCTGCTGAAGAGTGCGGAGTCAGAGAAGGAAATGGCCAACATGAAGGAAGAGTTTGAGAAAACAAAGGAGAATCTTGCCAAGGCAGAAGCCAAAGTGAAGGAGCTAGAAGAAAAAATGGTGTCCCTGATGCAGGAAAAGAATGACTTGCAACTCCAAGTCCAAGCTGTAAGCACATAAAATGATATTAAATATTGTTCTTTTATTGGCTAGTCCAGCATAGTTTAGTAAGCAATCATTTATAGATTACAGGGGAAATCTATGGAAATCTGGGATTATTTAGAAATTCACCCTTGTTGTAACATATATTAAATACCTTATTACATCTTAATACTGTTTCATCATCTTAATACTTAATACTTAATACATCTTAATAAATCTTAAATTTTAATACATCTTAATACTGTTTCATCATTGACAGTATATAAAGGTATATAAAGACATCAAGTAACAGATAAACTATATTTGTTTTTATATTGTATGAACTAATATTATCAATTTATTAAGAAGGCAGTTGGAGTTAGGTGGCATCAAAAATTAAATAAATAAAGAAATTCTGCATTACATTGATTTTTATCCAATATACAGAAAATATTTATTTTTGTTTATTGTTCCAAAAACCACTGAGAGCTGATCCAATGTATATTTCTTAGTGAAATGTGACTTTCTCCATTAGATGAGGAAATTTTGTATATGTGTGAATATTTTAATTAGGAAACTTTTTTTAAAAAATGGTCCATACTTTTCTTTGATAGGAATCTGATGGCTTGGCGGATGCCGAGGAGAGATGTGACCAGCTAATCAAAACCAAAATCCAACTGGAAGCTAAAATTAAGGAGCTGACTGAGCGAGCTGAAGATGAAGAAGAAATGAATGCTGAATTGACAGCCAAGAAGAGGAAACTGGAGGACGAATGCTCAGAACTGAAGAAAGACATTGATGATCTTGAGCTGACACTGGCCAAGGTTGAAAAGGAGAAGCATGCTACAGAAAACAAGGTAATACTCAAAAATATATCAGAATTAAATTGCTACCCACTATTGCCATTTCAGAATACATAGAGCATTTTAACCCTGTCTGTTCAACGCTTAAAGGTGAAAAACCTTACTGAAGAGATGGCGGTCTTGGACGAGACCATTGCCAAACTGACCAAGGAGAAGAAAGCCCTGCAAGAGGCCCATCAACAGACCTTGGATGATCTGCAGGCAGAGGAGGACAAAGTGAACACTCTGACCAAAGCAAAGACTAAGCTGGAACAGCAAGTAGATGATGTAAGTATGCTACCATCTTCAGAGAAGAATTGGTCTGAGGTGGATATACTGCTGTGTTGACACAATCTCCCTGATCTCTTTGTCTTCAGCTTGAAGGGTCTCTGGAGCAAGAAAAGAAACTTCGTATGGACCTTGAAAGAGCTAAGAGGAAGCTAGAAGGGGATTTGAAGCTAGCTCAGGAATCCACAATGGATCTGGAAAATGATAAGCAGCAGCTGGATGAAAAGCTGAAGAAGTAAGTATTAATGTCTATTATCAGGGGTTTTTTGTGCTAAATGGAGTTTTTTTATTTGCTAATCATTATATTTTGTTGTGATAAGGAAAGACTTTGAAATCAACCAACTGCAAAGCAGGATTGAAGATGAGCAAGTCCTGGGCTCCCAGCTTCAGAAGAAGATCAAGGAGCTGCAGGTCTGACACGCAGTGGTTTGTTCATGAATGGACAATTAAGTGCTCTGGAAGCCACTTTCAGGGTTCATGGTTGCCTCTCTTTCTCTAGGCTCGTATTGAGGAATTGGAAGAGGAGATTGAGGCAGAACGGGCATCTCGCGCCAAAGCAGAGAAACAGCGGGGTGATCTCTCCAGGGAACTTGAGGAGATCAGTGAGCGTCTGGAGGAAGCTGGTGGAGCAACTGTTGCTCAGATTGAGATGAACAAGAAACGTGAGGCAGAATTTCAGAAAATGCGCCGGGACCTTGAAGAGGCCACCTTGCAGCATGAAGCCATGGCTGCTGCCCTCCGCAAGAAGCACGCAGATAGTACAGCTGAACTTGGGGAACAAATTGATAACCTGCAGCGAGTGAAGCAGAAGCTGGAGAAGGAGAAGAGTGAGCTGAAGATGGAGATTGATGATCTTGCAAGCAATATGGAATCTGTCTCTAAAGCTAAGGTATGCTGTAATAAATCAAATAGTAAGTGAAAAGATGCTGGTTTTATACCTAAGTTTCTTTGTTATATACTGAAGTTAAAATTGTCTTCCTTGTCATTATTTCATGGTGTGTGTGTATGTGTGTGTGTACATAATTTAAATGTTCATAAATCCCAATTTGTTTGTGCTATACAAGATGTGCCATCTATCCCACTTTATTTCTGGAGGCTGTTCTGTTTTCTTAAACACTTCAGGTATCATTACTAAATATTGAACATTGTAGTGTCTAGTAGTGAAGATAAATGATTGGTCCAGTGGAATCATTTAAAAGATTGCCCTTTTCTCTTTTTCCATGCTGCTTAGGCCAATCTTGAAAAGATGTGCCGCACACTAGAGGATCAGCTAAGCGAACTTAAAACAAAGGACGAAGAGCATACGCGTACCATTAATGACCTCAATGCTCAAAGAGCTCGCCTACAAACAGAATCAGGTAAAATGATGAAATATATTTTGGGAAATTATTTTGTTTCTTTTTGTCCCTAATGTGAAGAGTCTTGCTAAATTGGATTCACAAATTGATTTTTGAAATGAATTGAGCTGAATCCTGAAGCTCCCTCAGCTGAGAAAATGTTAATGTGACTTTTATTCCAAACATGTCATATGTTCCTTGCTATAGGTGAGCTCTCACGACAAGTGGAAGAAAAAGACTCTTTGATCTCCCAGCTCTCCAGAAGTAAGCAAGCATTTACTCAACAAATTGAGGAACTGAAGCGACATCTTGAGGAAGAGATAAAGGTACATAAGTTGAATTATGCAGATCTTTTATTATCTTTAACTCTACCAGAAGTACACACAGAACTTCCTGGGATGCTTCAGAAGATTTCCTAATACCACACTAGCCTTTGTGTGTGTATTTATTGAATTTTTCTATGTTCCTTTCTTTCTGTTCTCATTTCTTGTGAAATCTTATCCTGGAAGATGATTCTTAATTATGTTTGATGACCTGACAATTTGCAGAATCTCTAATATTGGTTAACTCTACAGGCCAAGAATGCCCTGGCTCATGGCTTGCAATCGGCTCGACATGACTGTGACCTCCTTCGAGAGCAATATGAAGAGGAGCAGGAAGCCAAGGCTGAACTACAACGTGCCCTGTCCAAGGCAAACAGTGAAGTTGCCACATGGAGGACAAAATATGAGACTGATGCCATTCAGCGGACTGAGGAACTGGAGGAAGCTAAGTACGTTCAATAAACATATTGAAACTTTCTAATAAATTTATAGTATGAATAGAGTTAGATGTGTGACTTTTCAGAAAGGGGTGTTTGCAGCAATAAAGATAAAGATAGTTCATTAATCAAACATTGTTCACCGAACAATATTTTATTGTGTGTCTTGGGATAAGACTCCTGAGATTTTGCAAACCTATTTATCCTAAATTTTACTGAAGCTGAAGCAGAATGATTGAAATGAGACTATTCACTAGACAGCTTGTTCAGCCAAATCAAATATTTTGCTACTATGGAACATTGGGTTTATGTTTCTTCAGGAAGAAGCTTGCTCAGCGTCTGCAGGAAGCTGAGGAACATGTAGAAGCTGTGAATTCCAAATGTGCTTCCTTGGAGAAGACCAAGCAGAGGTTGCTGAATGAAGTGGAGGACCTGATGATTGATGTGGAAAGGTCCAATGCAGCTTGTGCAGCTCTTGATAAGAAGCAGAAGAACTTTGATAAAGTAATGGGAGCTGCTGTTCAAACTCATTGTTTTAAAAGTGAAATGCACTGTACACACGTTTTAAGTTTAATAAACTTATTTCTTGCTGTTTTTTTGTGTTTAGATTTTAGCAGACTGGAAACAAAAATACGAGGAGACACAGTCTGAACTGGAAGCTTCTCAGAAGGAGTCTCGGTCTCTGAGCACAGAACTCTTCAAGATGAAGAACGCATATGAGGAATCTTTGGATCACCTGGAAACTCTGAAGCGTGAAAACAAAAACTTGCAACGTAAGCTCATGCTCATATATGGTCTCACTCAACCCTAATCATGGTTTTCTACTGGGAAGTTTCTACTTTGCTTCCATCTAGTCCTATTTATTTTGATGAAAGATGGGGAAGATGGGGAGCACCTACAGCAGGTGTTACTGAAATCTAACTTCTTGCACCACCAGCCAAGCTAAGCAATGGTGAGGGATGTTGTAAAACATCATGTGGATAGTAATATCTTCCTCACGTGGTTGTCTTAGGCTGCTGATGCCTTCAACCCATCAAATGTAAGGCATTAATATGAACAATAGAACTTGTATTAGTGTTAAAAGCTGGATAAGATTTTGTAACATTTTGTACAGCAAGATTTCTACTTTTTCACTGTATTTTGTGTCACACCAATAGAGGAGATTTCTGACCTCACGGAGCAAGTTGCTGAGGGTGGAAAAGCTATTCATGAGTTGGAGAAAGTGAAGAAGCAGATTGAGCAAGAGAAAGGAGATCTCCAGAGCGCCCTAGAAGAAGCTGAGGTAATTATATAATTATTTTATAGCATATACATACATACATACATACATACATACATACATACATACACACACACACACACACACACACACACTCTAGGCAGTAGGCAGTGAACTAAATGATTCCATTGGTAGGATATTCTTACTTAATAAATTTTCAGATGATAGCTCCATAATGTTTGCTTTATTGTCTTTTTACTTTTAAGGCCTCTCTGGAACATGAAGAGGGCAAACTCCTGCGCATCCAACTTGAGCTCAATCAGGTGAAAGCTGACATCGACAGAAGAATTGCAGAGAAGGATGAAGAAATTGATCAGCTGAAGAGGAATCACCTGAGGGTGGTAGAATCCATGCAGAGCACATTGGATGCTGAGATTAGGAGCAGGAATGATGCCCTGAGGCTTAAGAAGAAGATGGAGGGAGATCTGAATGAGATGGAGATCCAACTCAACCATGCCAACCGTCAAGCTGCTGAAACATTAAAGAATCTCAGGAACACACAAGGACTGCTCAAGGTACATATTTATTTCTATATTCAAGACACAGTTGATATTTTATTTTTGTCACAACTATTTTCAAAGACAAATATTGCAAAAACCTGTTTTAGGATACCCAAATACATCTGGATGATGCTTTGAGAAGCCAGGAAGATTTGAAGGAACAAGTGGCCATGATTGAGCGCAGAGCAAACCTAATGCAGGCCGAGATTGAGGAGCTCCGGGCAGCTCTTGAACAGACAGAGAGGGCCAGAAAAGTGGCTGAACAGGAGCTTCTGGATGCCAGTGAACGTGTGCAGCTCCTCCACACCCAGGTAAATAAGTTTTATCTTGAAAATAGCAAAAGTGCAAATATATTTGTGCTTCCTAACTACTTTGGGACACTTTGGTAAATCCCAAATGGTTAGATAGTGTATGTTCAATACTTTTGGAATGTATCCAAAATGAAGAGTTTTAATACAAAATTAGAAAAGCCAATAATATGTGTGTGTGTGTGTGTGCGTGCGTGCGTGCATGCATGCATGTCTGTCTGTCTGTATGTATGTATGAATATGCTGGTCTTGTTGTATTCAGGTCTTTTCCCATGTAAGGTTGAGATTGTCTTGGCAATGTTTTGGCGAGGTCTCACTCGCCATCCTCAGGCTGGGTCTTGGGTTTAAAGTGTGGTCAGAGCTGCTGACATCTTTCTATAAATCTTGGTGTGTGTTTGTGTGTGTGTGTGGAGTGCTGGCTTTGTTTCAGTAAGTGGAATGATTGGTTGTGCGATTGTATCATGATTGATAGATTGGTGTTGATTGGTGCTGGTTGTGTGTCCATTGTTGTTTCGTGTTGTCATATATATATGTTCTAGCAGTTCTAGCAGTCATTTATTTTCATTCCATTCCTGGATTGGATAGATAATTTCAGTTCTTCAATATCAATCATTTAGTCTCTCTCTCTCTGTATACTTACTTGTGGCTTCTGCCTTTTTTGAAAAACGATTGACCACATTATTTTTAAACAGAATACTAGCCTGATCAACACCAAGAAGAAGCTGGAAACAGACATTGCCCAGATGCAGAGTGAAATGGAGGAGACTATTCAGGAAGCACGCAATGCTGAAGAAAAGGCCAAGAAAGCCATCACTGATGTTAGTAAAATGAGTTTTTGATGAAAAAAAAATCAATTTACACCAGGCATTCTTTACTCTCATCTGTTTGGTTCATTTATTATTAGGCAGCCATGATGGCTGAAGAACTGAAGAAGGAACAAGACACCAGCGCCCATCTTGAAAGGATGAAGAAGAATCTGGACCAGACTGTGAAGGATCTGCAACACCGTCTTGATGAGGCAGAGCAACTAGCCCTGAAAGGAGGGAAAAAACAGATCCAGAAATTGGAGGCTAGGGTATGTATTATTCATATATGAGCAATTGCATGTACTATGAACTTTTGATCTGCTTTCTCTTTGTGTAACATTACCTGGAAATTCAGAGAAATGTCAAAGAGCAAAAATATGGTCTGCACATGGTCTGCCCAACATAAAGTTGCCCTACATATCCCAAGGTGTGCTCCCCACATTTTTTTTCATCACACTTATTCCCCCTCCCCCACTTTTTAATCCTTTTCACTGACTCCTAAAATATTTCTTTAATTTCCATTAAAATTTTACCACCTTTTTTCCTCCTTTGAATTATTATTTATTTTCCTTAACTACATTGTTTGCCACAGTCTTTTTATCTCTGTACACATTATAGAATAACTTTATTTTATCCTATTTTTTCCTCTTTCTGCAGATTTTTCATCTGCAACCTTTCTCATGACATAATTCCAGCCATCCTTTGACATACTTCCTCTTGGTGTCATTCCAAAAACCTCTGTGTCATTCGTGTCTCTCGTATTTTGAGATTTAATCAGCTTGCAGGATTTTTCAGGAATTATTGCAAGAAGTTCTGTGATCACCTTCATTTATTCTTTCATTACCATAGAAAGTCATTTATCTGCCCTAGAGATCTGAATTCATTCTAATCAACTTGTTTCTCTTTATGTTCTTCTTGTCTGGTTTAAGGAGGTCTGGTTTACTGTTCCCTTTTTCCTCCAGTGGCATAATGGTGATAATCAATTTCCCTTTTTCTCACAACAGATCTATCACTCTGGGTTTCCTTTTGGCTTCTAATGTACACAAATAACTTTTTAATGTGCTTTTTAAAATATTTCTTGCTAGCCAGTCTTCACTCCTGCTGAGTTTCAGCCTTTCTGCCACAGTTTCTTAGGCTATTTATGTTCTTTGGGGATTTAGCATTCTTCCATTTTCCTGTACATATCCCTTTTCTTTCTGGGTGTTTTCTGAGTTGGGCTGCTTAATTATAGACATTTCATTACTGAACAAAGTAACATCATCAGTATGAGCAAATGTGAGGTTTCTGTATTTTCACTATGTTATAATTCTTTGTATGTTGTCTATGCTGGATCCATGCTATTTTTTCCCCTTTTTATGTAGATTATTGTGATTGTGCTTTCTGGATACTTTTCTCATTCAGGATTTCCTGGGTCCAAATTGTTTTCCTTTGGAAATAAATCCTAATTCCTGAATTTATGTAGAAATACATGTTTCTTTACACGCAGTGCAATGCTTCCACCCTTTCTGTTGAGTTTGTTCCTTTGAAATACCTGTAGTGTTTCAGTGCTATGTCCTAATTAGCATTACTATCCTATTGTAGTAAGTAAGTAAGTCCTATCTCCCTGTTTATTTTCAATACTCTGTCTGTTGGAATAGAAACCTCTGACATTTGACATGACACCCTCTAGCTTTCTGGTGGTATTTCTTGGACACTCTGTATCTCTACTTTCTTGGCTCAGTTCTTGGCTGTCTTTTTGTGTCTGGGCATTTGCCACCCCCTTCATTTTATTACAGTTTAACACACTCCTGATAAGATGGAGAATGCAAACATTTTCCCCATATTTTGTAAGATATAATCTTATATAATCTATTCCTACAAAATGAGATCTATTCATACAACAGTATCTTCCCAGGAATTGACCATTGTCACATAGTCCAAAGCCTTCTTAATAACACATGGATGTAGATTGTGTTTGATTTCCAAGGCCCTACTTCTTCTTCTTGCTCAACCAGAAATATTGATGAAAAAGCTTCCAGTTCCCACCTTCATTCATATCCTTCTCCCTTCTATTAGTGTCACATATCTATTTTTACTTCTTCTCTTTGTAAATTCATGCTTTTTACTATTTACTCCTTCTACCTTCAAAACTGCATTTGTCAATATACCATGGTGTCACTAGATTGAACCATCAATATTGATTGATACCATGGCTGTACACAATTAAGGCTTTTCTGTAACACTTTTTCATAATATAAAACAGGGTTACCTGCCTCATTTGTACCCATGAAATGTATAGCATTGCCTGTGATGTTAAGGAAAATGCCGTTCAGTTTCAAAACATTTTTGCAAGGAATGGACAAATGCAACCAAGGCTACACATTATTTTAGACTAAGATCTCTACATGTGGAGAGTCTTAAAAGTCAAAAACCTTTCCCACATGCCGCACTCTTTTAATGCTTTGTTGAATGCTGCTAAGAAAGTAAAGAAAAGAGGATTGGAGCAAATCATATCAAACAAAGTTGGGAAAAGATAATTAGAAAAATTAGAAACATAGAAGCATTCATCTATAGCTATGTGTAGCTAATCCTTATAACCAAGTTTCCACATGCATTTTCATAATTTAGTGGGAATCTCGATTGCTAGGCTTACATGTTTTAATTTTCTTTTTAATGTCAGGTTCGTGAACTGGAGTCTGAGTTTGAGAACGAGCAGAAGCGTAGTGCAGAGGCTATCAAAGGTGTACGGAAATATGAGAGAAGAGTAAAGGAACTAACTTATCAGGTGAGAATGGAAACTGTCATTTATTTCAAAAACTTTTAGAAAAAAATTAAGTAGCAGCCTAATTGAATTGTAATAATTGAATAGCAAGGACTCTAATGAAAAGATAATTAAATGTAAGCTAACATATTTGAATGAGGATAGTGTATTACTTGATAGGCGCCAACAGATGAATGGGAAATGAATATTTGGTTATAGATAAGGATAAGTATCACATGAGAAAATATATGGGATAAAAATGGATGGGGAACTTGAAATATACTCTTAAAGAGGAAAAATAACTGAGACTATAAGAAGAGGTTTAAAAATTTGGGGCATGTAAGAACAGTCACTCACGCCCTTGTGACCTCAAGACTGGACTGTTGTAATGCGCTCTACATGGGGCAGCCCTTGAAGAGCATTCGGAGACTTCAGCTTGTCCAGAATGCAGCCGCACGAGCGATTGTGGGTGCACCCCGGTATACCCACGTTACACCTATCCTCCGCGAGCTGCACTGGCTGCCTATTGGGCTCCGGATGCGCTTCAAGGTGCTAGTCGTTACTTTTAAAGCCCTACATGGTATCGGACCTGGGTACTTGAGAGACCGCCTCCTGCCAATTACCTCCCTACAACCAATTAGATCCCACAGATTAGGCCTCCTCCGGATTCCATCTGCTAGCCAATGTCGACTATCAACCACCCGGGGGAGAGCCTTCTCTGTGGCTGCTCCGGCCCTCTGGAACGATCTCCCCGTGGAGATTCGGACCCTCACCACCCTTCAGGCTTTTCGCAAAGCTGTTAAGACCTGGCTGTTCCGGCAGGCCTGGGGCTGATGAGTTTCCAGCCCCACTTGAATTTGTTGTGACTGTTGAGGAGTTTTTTAAATCTGTTTTCTGTATTGTTTTTTCATTTTGTTTGTTTTGCTTGTATTGTCCCCATTCCCCCTTGGTTTGTTAGCGGCCCTGATCCCCTTGGGAATAGGGCGGCATACAAGTCTAATAAACTGAACATACAAGTCTAATAAACTGTATAACTATGTAATATTATTATGAGGATAGCTGGAAACCTGAACCGCACCTTGCCCAAAAAATATGCCTTGGAGCGGGGGAGGATAACAATGGAATTGCTATATATGCATACCTTTAAAATAGGATGTATATTAAAATTATTAATATAAAAATGTTTATTGAAATGTAATCATTAATACCATCAATATTAAATGGAGCTTGCTTACACAATGAAATACACCATGTAAGCTAAGTGGAGAGAGTGGAAGAGAGAGAAAGGAAGATGAGAGGAGGAAGAGAGGGGTTAGGAGAGAGGGAGCAGAGGGGAGGAAAAGAGTAGGCGAGAGAGAAGGAGTGGAAAGAGGAGAGAGGAAGAGGAGAGAGGAAGGGGAAGTAGAGAAGAGCGGGATGGTAGAAGGAAGAAAGGAGTTGGGAGGAGGAGAAAGGGAGAGAAAGCAGGATGGCAGTGGATCGGGTATAATATGGTGTATGGAAAGCAGAAGAGCAAATGATAGTTCTGTGGGTTGATGGTAAAAGGAACTGATATAATATTGGATAACACAAAATAGTGCTGGTTAAGATGTAATGGTCTACTTGTGGTTACTTGTATGAAAATAAAAATTAAAAAAAAACTTTTCAAAAAAAAACCTCTTAGGAAAAACAAATAAAGGTTTAAATAATTTGCATACTTACTCTCTCCATTCTTTATATCCTTTAAATATATATAGTCTGAAGAAGACCGGAAAAATGTTCTGAGGCTCCAGGATCTGGTCGATAAACTACAGCTTAAAGTGAAAGCATACAAGAGACAAGCTGAAGAGGCCGTAAGTTCACAGGAAGACCTAGTTCCAAAAACTCTCTCTCTCTGCACAATTAAAACACACTATGCGTAGGACATAAAATAATGAAGGTTCCTTCTGAAAAGGTCCCATTTTATATTGCTTGTGAATATAAAATCGTATTTATATGAGAGCTTGTAAAGTGTCAGCCTATTCTTATGCACTTTGGATGAATGAAGACCTTCATGGAATTAATGTTAATCTTTGTAACCTCATGAGATTCTGCTTATGCTTCTAGTTTGATATTTCAGATTAATTTTAGGCCCTTAAAAATGTTGGATATGAATATTGAATGTTACCCATGAAGGAAAGGTTAGAAATACTTTTGGACTATATATAAAGGTTATTAATAACAATAACAATAAAAAGAACAAAATTAGGCACAGCCAAGTTTTAATTATTAGGGGGAAAATGTTATGATATAGGATATAGTCAAATAAAGAAAGGATAATGATAATAAATTATATACATGCTATGAGTACAATATGAGGGAATTGGATGTAAATGGTAAACAGGGATTTGGAAAGGAGGATTAGAAAATTTTGGTATTAAATATTATGGATGTTTAGCTAGAATAGGATATGAGGATTTAATGGTAATGGAGGATTTTATAAATAAGTAAATGAAATGCCAGTGTGTGGCTATGTATTAAATCATGGTATATTTTATGATGAAGGACATTTAAATAATCATAGTCAAATAAAAGTGGAGGTATGATAATGGTAATATAATAAATATCTGAATTAAGATATTAGAATTAATATGAATTATATTTGATGATGATGGAAGAGATGCACAAAAGCCTTTTGTAACCAACTGGTACACTTTCTACAGTATGTAAAGAAGGAGGATTTTTAGGTTTGTTTTGAAGATAAAAATATATTTTTAAAAAAAGGTTCTTCAGAAGAATTCAGAAGAAATATTATGTATTCTTTTTTTACAATTACTGGGAATTAAATTGGAATAATTGTATGCTTTTCCAGGAGGAACAATCCAATGTGAACCTTTCCAAGTTCCGCAAGATTCAGCATGAGCTGGAAGAAGCTGAGGAACGGGCTGACATTGCTGAGTCCCAGGTGAACAAACTCAGGGTGAAGAGCCGAGAAGTGCATAAGAAGGTGGTTGTAAGTGAAGAATAAACTCACCTGGAAATGGCGAAGTGACCGAAGAGAAGCGCAAAATGTGATGCTCTTTGTCACTTCCTGTAATTACTGTTTATCTTTCCTTAATATATAGAAAATAAAGATGATAGAGAACTTTGCATACTAAAAACTGTTGTGACTTTTCTTTCATTCTACTTAATGCTAGAAACTGCAGATGATTTATGCAATTCTAATTTTCTGCCTGTAGGATGTAGGGGTGAAATTCAGCAGGTTCTGACAGGTTCTGGAGAACTGGTAGCGGAAATTTTGAGTAATTCAGAGAACCGGCAAATACCGCCTCTGGCTGGCCCCAGAGTGGGATGGGAATGGAGATTTTGCAATAATCTTCCCTTGGAGTGGGGAGGGACTAGAGATTTTGCAGTATCCTTCCCCTGCCATGCCCATCACGTCATGCCCACAGAACTAGTAGTAAAAAAAAATGAATTTCACCACTCTGTAGGATGTGTATATTTAACTGAGTTTTATTAATATCTAATTATTATTTCTATATAGAAATATATTATCTATATAATGCCCATAATGTAATTTCCATAAGGATTATAATAATTTCCATAAAATTGAATTTCCCTTGGTAATAGAATTATCTTGGCAGTAGAATTAAATGTGTTGCAGAATATAGTACCTGATCTCTGAAAAGCTATGTAGAATTGGAGCTTATTTGTAGCAGATTACCAAAAAGGTAGACTAGGAAGTAAAAAAAAAAGGGGGGGGGGAACTATAGAAGTAGCAGTGACAAATTACTGCTACCTTGTTATCAAGAAAACTACATGGAAGTATTGATGTAGTAATCAAAAACTGAATTTGATTTAGGCTATTAACTTTCAATTTTGCAATATATGTTTCACAGATTTTAATGGAAAGACAGTTTGTATTTTTTTTTAATGAAATGGGTAAAGTTTACATCGGCATAAACAGAACATATTTTTATTTTTATACTAAATCCAATGAAAATACATTAAGAAGTAAGGATGCTTCAATATAAGACTTTCATTACTTAGCCATATTTCTTAGAATTGTATAAAGTATCCAAGTAATCCAGGTTTTCCTTTTTCCTTTTGTTTTTTCACTGTAGAAAACATAATATATTCCTTCTTTATAGTCATACAGTGCACAGCCATCATATATCCCTAACCAAATAGTTTTCAGTACTATCCTGGTATATAGAGACTGATTAGTAATTAAAATGAAAATAACATGGAATAACAATACATTTCATATTCAATAGGGGGAACATTATAAATGAACAAACTAAGCTTTATTATACAAATAGTATTGCTCTTTTTCCAAAGTGATGATTAGATCTTGGAGAACCGAAATTTGAATAGTGATTTAATAGATATCAAAAAAGAAATTACAAAACTATATATCGTTTTAATAAGAAAATACATTTTAGCAGTTGGGAAAACAATTTGTATATTGGATTGTACTACTAAAATATTCAACTCACACATAAGAGGGGAGAAAAATACATAATTGTGAACTCACATATGGAATCAGTTGGGGAAGGGCTATTTTTGGTGTCAGTCATACACCATCTGTAATTCTGTAAGTCAGAGGCTGGTAACTTTAAAACTTGTGGACTTCAACTCCCAGAATTCTTCAGCCAGACATGCTGGCTAGGGAATTCTGGGAGTTGAAGTCCACAAGTCTCAAAATTGCTAAGTTTGGAGTTCCCAGCTGTAAGTGATATTACTTTAGCCTGAATTGTTTTTTGTTTTTGTTTTGGCATTGTTATCTAGTACTTAATCTTTAAAAAAAGCCCCTACATTACAATAAAAATTGGCTAAGCACAAATGAAACTGACATTAACTGCAGTAGGACAGAAAAAATGTGCAGTTAGTTGCACGTTTCTTCTTCTTCTTCTTCTTCTTCTTCTTCTTCTTCTTCTTCTTCTTCTTCTTCTTCTTCTTCTTCTTCTTCTTCTTCTCTCTCTCTCTCTCTCTCTCTCTCTCTCTCTCTCTCTCTCTCTCTCTCTCTCTCTCTCTCTTTCTCTCATCTGTTGCAAGCAATAAGATAAGTAGATTTCTCCAGAGTTTTGACAAAATTCTATGTGTTTTAATCTCTGAGGAATGAACAATAACTGATTAAGAAAATGAAAAAGTGCTCTAAAGATCTAAGCAAAAATTTCCACTGCTTGTAAAGTAGATCAGTGCTAAATAATGTATAATTTTATATTTGGTTGTGCTAAGGATTAAGGAGGAGGAAATTCTTGCATTACATACCTATTTGATGGCCAACACATCTCTTAGAGAAACAATACTGGGTTAAACAATAACCCACTACACGTCCAGACTCCAAACCAAAAACAACAAATGGAGATTTTTCCAAATAGAGTTATTTTATTTCACACCTGTAGACAAAATCTTGCCAAACTGAGCACTCTACTATCCACATCTACCATATATTCTACCATGTACTCCAGGAATTACTAGGGAGGGTCTGTTTTCAGCCTCTTTCTCTAACAAATCACATTTGGACCGAGTGGCCTTTTACTCCTCTGGAATGCGCCCCCTTCCTCCTGGGTATCCGTCTCTTTACTACATTCCACCACCTAAACAAATGGAAAGGAAGGAATATTGCAAGCAGCCCCTATTCCTACAGTAACGTCACAAACACTGAGGGGGAATGAACAAGAAATGCCTATGTAAAGGTGGGGAGAACATGGAAAAAGAGTGGCATAGATCCTGGAAGGAGAACAATGAAGCAAATTAACCTGATGCGGAGCTTCCCAAAATTGCGCCCAAGAAAGGACACGTTAAAGGGAAGTTTGAGTTTGCCACTTAGGACTTGGCAAACCACACCAACTCCTTCTTGCAGCATTTGAGAGCCTCAAGCTCCTTATACTCTTTTATTTTTCCATCATCATCATATTTCTTTCTCAATAACCTTTGGCTTGCTATTGCAAGGCATAAGTATCTCTTCCCAGCCTCTTCTCTTGCACGCTCTTACAGAACACATGCTCTTTATAACTCAAATTCTAAGCATGGTCCAAAGGGTGTGCGAATACTGTCTTGGTAATCATAGAAGGCATGCCAAGAGCCCCAAGTCTCCTATTCCTTCCTCGTCATCATGACTATTTATCAGACGTTGTCTGAAAATAGTAGACAGGTTTTCCCATTCCAGCAAAAATGATTTATTGCACAGTAGGTTTTTGGACATATCACAATCCGATTGGAATAAAATATTTGACAATTATAGTAGCTGTGACTCTCTGTCAGTAGCATAGTAGCCAGTTATCCTTTCCCTTCTGCAAAGTATCAATGAAAATGGCTTGGGGGGGCGGGGGGAGTCACTTAAATGTTATTCAAGCTATTTAAATGTGATCAAAAGTCATTGAAATCACTTTTTAAAAACTGATTTTTCAGTGGGGGCGGGGGTGGTCAGTAGCCCTTTTCGGTTAAGATGCTTTTATTGAAAATGTAAGTTAATGACTTCCATCAAATATATTTAGAAATGATACAGGCACTTTTAGGAATGCAGTGGCTCAACTCTAAATATATCCAGGGATAATATGAGTAAGAATTATGTTTGCAGTCAACTTTGCCAAAACAATACTTGGCCAGAAATATTTGACCTGTGGCAGAGGAGGTGCTAGGGCCGAGCGGATATTATAAAAGAGTTTCTGGGACCTGCTTTATCTTTGATCTGCCTGAGCTTTGCCTAGAGCTTCAAGGTAAGTCATGTGAAGAATGAACTTGGAATTGGAGGGCAGGATCATGGGTAGGCCTGGGATCTTACACATCCCAGGGCCATCTTGCCACCTCTGGAACTAACTTCTCTGGGGACATTACACCTGTTCTTGAATATGTCTGTACATTTCCATTCTTTATATCAACATATTCTTGGAACTTTGGAAATCTTGGATTACAAAGAGAATCATCATCATCATTTTTGTTTTTTCTAAATTGTTCGGGTAGTTCTGGCCAGCCTCAAGGCTGCCTGTAACTTCTTTGCAGAAGGTGAGGTAAGGCATAACAGTGCTAGTGCCCATAATAGATAGATAGATAACATTACAATGCTCCCAATGTAGATAATATTATGATCCCCATAATATAGATAAAACTGCATTTGAAAATGTGATCAACGTGTAACATCTAACACGTAGTAAAGATAAACAAATATTTTTTTAAATTGAGATTTTATTTATTTATTTATTTTCATTTTCATTTATTAAAATTGTTTTCTGCCCATCTCTCTACAAGCAGCTAGGAAGAATAAAAAGAATATAAGCAAAATATTTATTTATTTTTTAAATGTAAGCATTAAATATAAATGGATCCCCCCAAAATGATTTTTTTAAAAAAATTAAAATATAAAACTATGATACTTAAAAAGTGATGGAACACTGGATTTTATTTCAGAACTCAAGTCAGCAAGGCACAAATCTTGGGCTGGATCTCTGTGACCCCCTAATGAAGATGTTTCATTTTGCTGGCCATGAAGATTATGGTTTCCTAGTTACAATTTTTTGGAAGATGCTTTACTTTCAAACACGGCAGGATCACAAAGCAGGCTTCTGTACTGTCACTTTCAAATTTTTGATAAGAGACTGGAATATTTCTAATGCCAAGGATAAAGCAAGCAATATTTAATTTCATAGACGCAAAACGCTCACGAACGTCTCTTTTTCAAAACAGTAGGGTAAAAATATAATGGCATATGCCCAGTTCAAAAGAAAAACAGCCTGGAGGCAGGAGATAGGAGTAGTTTCTGTTGCTGATTAAATTCAGAGTTCCTTCGTTAGAATACTCATCACCTGTTGGAATACATAATAATTACAATATACATTATTAAAAAAGGAATTAAATATTTTATATGGTATGATAATATTTTATAGTTGTTCTGAGTACATAAATCACATTTTTTTCACCCACATATATATACCACTTCCTTTTCCACTTCACTCTTCTTTTTATTTATAAAACATGTGCTGAGTTCTCAGCAGAGTCCTGCTTTGTTACCTACACTTAACCAAAGTAATTGATTACAGATTACAAATAGGGAAATGGGATGCTGTTCTGCTGTATGCTGAGTTATTTTTTCTTTCAGATGATAGATAGATCTCCCTCCTCACCCTCTTTTCCTCCTCTGCCCCCCCTCTGCCCGCCCCTCTATATATATCTAGTCTGAGCTCTTACACTTCTGCTTTTGTTTATTCATCCATAGTTTATATATTTTTTTCTTTTGGACAAAGAGTAAAACTTTTTCTTGAATAAAAAGTTGAAGATAATAATGACGACAGTAGAGGGACTCATACCATATGCTGATTTATTAATATCCACAAGTTTCTAATGGAACTGAAATGACCCATCTTATACTTGGTCAATTTCTCTTCTTCCAGAAAAGAAAACACAGGTTCCTTCTAGCGGGGAATGTTGTTTTCATCAAAGGAAGACAATCTAGAAGGGTCTTGTAATCATAAACAGTTGCTAAGTCCACCAGGCGGAAAGTTGCAAAAGAGACAAAAACTAATGATTTAGCCTTTTAGAAAAGTTTGCACTGTACCTATAAGCTGATAGACCATCTTTCCTCCATGTAGTTTTCTCTGCTGCGGTGTGCCCTGTAAACTGCAGCCATGTCGTCAGACGCTGAAATGGCAATTTTCGGGGAAGCTGCCGCTTTTCTCCGGAAGTCAGAAAAGGAGAGAATTGAATCCCAGAACAAGCCCTTTGATGCCAAGACCTCGGTTTATGTGGTGAATGCTAAGGAAGCCTATGTGAAAGGCATTGTACAAAGTAAAGATGCAGGGAAAGTCGTAGTCAAGACTGAAAAAGGAGAAGTGAGTAAAGAACAAGAAACATATTGTCAAAAGTTAGCCTTTATTAGACCAGGTCTACTTATCAATATCTTTTCTTTCCTAGAATGTAACTGTAAAGGATGACCAAATCTTTCCTATGAACCCTCCCAAATTTGACAAAATTGAGGACATGGCCATGATGACCCACCTCAATGAACCTGCTGTCCTATATAACCTCAAAGAGCGTTATGCAGCCTGGATGATCTACGTGAGTGCAGCCATTGTTTCTGTTTGCTGCTTTCTGCTAGTGCAATACTACGGACTCAAATAATGCATGTATAATCTCTTAAAACCAGTAAGGCTCATGAAAAATCTGAACAAATACCCAATAGAGATTTTAATGATAATAGAGTCAACTGATTACTTCATGTTTTCACATGGGGTCTAGAAATGAACATGTTTAGAATAACTATCATATAGTAAGATAAACTGATCCAAACAAAATTCATAAAAAATAGTGTCCAATTTTGATTGCATCAGTCAACAAAAAGCCTGGTGAAATACCCCTCAGACCAGAGGTGGGTTCCTACCTGTTTGGCCCGATTTGGTTGAGTAGGTAGTAATTTGGCTGGCCATGCCGCCAAACCGGTTCTATTGTGCTGCCATCTTGTTTTTTGCTTCTGCGCTTGCACAGAAGCATTTTTTACCAACTGCACATGCACGCATCAAGTACGCATGTGCCCAAAGCACATCGCTGAGCAAACTGGCAGTAGAAGAAGCCGGAACCCACCCCTGACTCAGGCTATAAATTTGCATTGTCAGAATAATCTATTAGTCAGTTTGGTAATCACATATTTCTGCATTCATATAGACAAAAGGTGGACTATATTATGCACATAAATAATATGGGAGGCCTCTGTGCGTGGTCTCTGCACTTCTTATAAGCTGATATACCATGTTTCCCTGAAATAAGGCGCTTGGCCTTATTTTCAGGAAGGTCTTATTATTTTTGAGGTGCTGGAGGCGGCGAGAGCGTGGTCACCTCATGGCTTCTGCTGTGCTGTGTTGCAATCCAGTCCGGCTTCAGACCTGGCTACAGCACAGAAACCGCTTTGGTCGCGTTGATTGATGATCTCTGGAGAGCCAGGGATGGAGGCCATGCCTCCATCCTGGTGCTCCTTGACCTCTCGGCGGCTTTCGATACCATCGACCATGGTATCCTTCTGCGACGACTGTGGGAGGTGGGGGTGGGAGGCACTGTTTTACGGTGGTTCTCCTCTTACCTCTCGGACAGGTCGCAGTCGGTGTTAGTCGGAGGGCAGAGATCGACCCCTAGGCCCCTAACGCATGGGGTGCCGCAGGGTTCGGTCCTGTCCCCCCTTCTTTTCAATATCTACATGAAACCACTGGGTGAGATCATCCGACGGCACGGGATAAAATACCATCAGTATGCGGACGATACACAGTTGTATCTGTCCGCCCCGTGCCAACTCAATGAAGCGATGGACGTGATGAGCCAGGGTCTTGAGGCTGTTAGAGAC
This sequence comes from Thamnophis sirtalis, assembly GCF_051295495.1. NCBI lineage: Eukaryota > Metazoa > Chordata > Lepidosauria > Squamata > Natricidae > Thamnophis > Thamnophis sirtalis. The sequence continues at coordinate 119,751,240 of NW_028261383.1, forward strand.
TGGATGGGGGTTAACAAGCTTGTGCTCAATCCAGAAAAGACCGAGTGGCTGTTGTACTTCCCTCCCACGAATTGGCCAAGTGTTCCATCTCTCAGGCTGGGGGGTCAAATTGTACGCCCCTCAGATAGGGTTCGCAACTTGGGAGTCCTCCTGGACCCTCAGCTGACTTTTGAACACCATTTGTCAGTTGTAACCAGGGGGGCATTTGCCCAGGTACGCCTGGTGCACCAGTTGCATCCCTACCTGAACTGGGAGGCTCTCACAACAGTCACTCGTGCCCTTGTGACCTCTAGGCTGGAGTACTGCAATGTGCTCTACATGGGGCTGCCCTTGAAGAGTATTCGGTGACTTCAGCTGGTCCAGAATGCGGCCGCGCGAGCGATCGTGGGTGCACCTCGATTCACCCACGTAACACCTATCCTCTGCGAGCTGCACTGGCTGCCTGTTGATCTCCGGGTGCGCTTCAAGGTGCTACTTGTCACCTACAAAGCCCTTCATGGTATTGGATCTGGGTACTTGAGAGACCGCCTACTGCCAATTACCTCCACTAGACCGATAAGATCGCATAGATTAGGCCTCCTCTCGAATTCCATCAGCCAGCCAGTGTAGACTGGCAACTACCCGGAGGAGAGCCTTCTCGGTGGCTGCTCCGACTCTCTGGAACGAACTCCCCGTGGAGATCCGGACCCTCACCACCCTCCAGACCTTCCGCGCCACCCTTAAAATCTGGCTGTCCCGGCTGGCCTGGGGTTAAAGACTCTAACCCCTACTCGAATTGTATGACTGTTGAGTTCTTAAATGATGTAGTGCCTTTATGTTGTAAATTGTTTGTCCTTCCCCCCCCCCTTTTGAACTGTGAGCGGCCCTGAGTTCCCCCAGGGAAAAGGGCGGCATACAAATAAAGTGAAAACTAAACTAAACTAAAACTTTTGGGGGTGGACTTATTTTGGGGGGAGGGTTATTTTAGCACATGCGCTCAAAAGCCCATTTGTGCTTTTTATCCAGGGAGGTCTTATTTTTAGGGAAACAGGGTAGCAGTTTCTGCACAACTGAATGTGCTATGTGTCTATTTTTTAAAACGAACCTTTAGAAAGTATAGAAATTATGATACTGCTCCTTTCATGCTACACAGTAAATATCTATCATTTATTATTATTTCTTTCTTTATTTTCCTTTTCAACTCTTTTCCCCTTCCATATACCTTTTTATGTATGATTCAGTTCAGTGGTGGGTTGCTATTTGTTTTTACTACCTGTTTGCTCATGTGCATGCGCACTCACATGCTGCTTTTGCACATGTGCAGAAGTGTCTGGAAGTGTCTGGGCAGATGGGTGGAGCCTTCCGCCATCGCTACTACTGGTTTGCCCAATCTGAGCTGAACCAGAAGCAACCCACCTCTGATTCAGTTCCTTAGGCTTTAAGGAAAATAACAAATATAACAAGCAAATGGATGGTGATATTTGCCTTGTATTTTTTCAGACCTACTCAGGTCTCTTCTGTGTCACTGTCAATCCCTACAAGTGGTTGCCAGTATACAACCCAGAAGTGGTGTCAGCTTACAGAGGCAAAAAGCGTCAAGAGGCCCCTCCCCACATCTTCTCCATCTCTGACAATGCATATCAGTTCATGTTAACTGGTGAGTAAATGAATGTTTTTGGGGGGGTGGGGAATAATAAGGTAGGGAAAACAGGAAGAACATGGCTTTTGGAATTCCTTTCAGACCCTTAAGAATAGATGCTCCCCCTGAAGAGCATCCGGAAGCTTCAGTTGGTGCAAAATGCAGTGGCCTGCATGGTTTTGTGCAGCTCTTGATGTGCACGTTTCACTTCTCCTTCAGGAACTGCATTGGTTGCCAATTTGCTTCCAGGTGCAATTCAAGGGAATTTAAAGCCCTTCATGGCTTGGGACAGGTTATCTGAGGGACCATATCTTGCCAGTCACATCTACGTAACCCACTAGAGTGGAATGGCAAGGAAGGTTGTGGGTCACATCCTCTAGGGAGATACATCTGGCAGGACACAGAAGAAGAGCCTTCTCTGTGGTGGCTCCCTCTCTCTGGAACAGCATTCCCCCAGAGATTAGATTGGCTTCCACTCTAAACTCTTCCAGAAGGTGCTGAAGACCTGGTTCTGCCAATGGTTCTAGGGAACCCAGAGTTGGATGGAGGCCATTAAATGGCGTGTATGGATATGTATTGCCACTGGGATGGGGGTGGGGACTATTATTATTTTTTTTTCTAATTTTCTTTTGTTATTTTTATTTTTATATAATGCTTGAGTTGCCATGTGCGAGTAAATGGCAATATAAAGTTTCTAAAATAAATATTTATTATCATCAATGGTAAAAAAAATCCACAAATAGATGACAAAATAAATACTACAGACAAAAATCAAACAAAAAACAAGCAGAGCAATCAAATCAACCATAATGCCTGTTATGGTTGTTAAATCATGATGGTCATAAATCGAATCATATGTGACCAGGCCTGCTTTTACAACCATTTTTTCAGCAGTCGTTAAGCAAATACAGAGACATTAAGCAAACATCTTGATCATTAAGAGAACACCATGGCTGTTAAGCAAATCCGCTGTTTGCTATGGGGGATTTTTGCTGAAAATTGGAAATAAATGCTTTTTTCAGTAAAAATGATGTAAACTGTAGTCACAGGAATGTGGGATGCTGCAAAAGGCCATGAATGAGGATCTGTCGCCAAGCTTCTGAAATGCAATCAGGGGACCACAGGAGGGGGTGGGGTGGGGGGTGGAAGCTGTTGGAAGTTTGGAACTGGATTGTTAAATACCTTTGGGGGGGGGAGTCTATTGTAACTTTGAATAGTTATTAAGCAAGTGGCCATAAGTTGAGCACTACCTATAGGCAATAAAACATAATATTGCCACATTCGAAGAAACAGAATGATTTTGATAAGGCATCTAAACACAGCCTGGGACATTGACTATGAAAATGTTACACGATGCATCTGTACATCTTTATACAAGGAGCAATACATGCAGGCCATAAAATGAATGGCAATGCTTCATACATCTGGGTTTTTTAAATAATACCCCTGAAGAACAGTGATCAGATGTAATTAGAATCTGATTTAAGAATAGCTCTGCTCTGAGCTTTGTAAACGGAAAGGAGAAGTCAGCAAGTTGTTCAGCTGTTGCCCAATGGCTTGCCCATGCAGATTCACTGAGGGAAGTTCTGAGGGATTTTTGTTTCCTCCATGGCCACAGCCTGATCTGACCTTTTTTCAAAGATGATGTTTCTGCTGTTGGCTTCTCCTGCCTCAGTTATCCTGTTGATGTAGTAAAAGAGGTTGAGTTCTGATCCCCTCTGCACAGCTTCTTTCCAAATCTTTTAAATAGAAAAAATAAATAAAAACATACCTCCTTAGAATCTTTTTCCTTTTGATGACAGTCAAATACTGAATTAGTTCTAGTGGTCAAGGTGTCTTAAAACAATTACATTGTTCTGCAAATTAAAATTGTCACTGGTGAAAGACAAATAGATGAAAACTACTTATTTAGGATTTATGATACACACATAGATACAGCATATATGTGTACACACACATATATACATACATACACATACATATACATCCATATACACATAAATACACGTGTGTGTGTGTGTGTGTGTGTGTGTGTGTGTGTGTGGTGTATTGGGATAAGAGAGTTCAAAAATTTAGAGGATTTTCTTCTGCTTTATATTCAGAATGATGTAGGGGTGGGGTTTTTTTGCAACATACTGTAAAATTGTAAAAAGTCACAAGTAACTTTTTAAAAAATCTTTTCAGATCGCGAGAATCAATCCATTTTGATCACGTAAGTATGCCTTCTTAACTGGTCCACTGATTTCTTTGAAATAAAATTAGGACAATTAGCCCACTGTTCTAAAAGAAACTGCAGGACTACTGTGTATCACTGTTTGAATGCCGTAACAATAATGATTCCTCAACAACATTTGGCAGCCCCTGTTAGGATTCCTCCCTAAACTGCAGTGGAGATCATTGTAGTTAAACATGTATAGAAGAGAAGTATGTAGAACAAGGATGGGAAAATTATTTTAGCTAGAAGGCCAGTAGCAGGTAGAACAATGGAAGTTTGTGCATACTGTCATATAACTCTCTTACACACTCACACACACAGACACACACACACCAATAAGATTTGAAATCGAGATTCTTCGAATTGGCCTTCCCACTTTAAGGTACAATTAGATTCGAAAAACAACACCAAAAAAATGCAGCATGGGTCAGATGAGAGAGAGTTTCAGAGGAGAAATAACTCATATCCATGGCAGGTGGTTCTAAACTTTGAATTTTTACTGTGTTTTGCGGAGCCAGAGTTAATATAAATTTTGTTGGTAGGCAGATTAGGTGGAATGAAATCTGCAATTTCCTATAGTTCAGTCAGGCTTAGAAGGCCTTTCTGATTTTCCAGGCCTGAGGGCAGATGAGGCTATCCCCCATCCCTACTTCTTAGTGACCTGGAGTTGGAATTTCAATGAAATGATTTCTAACACATTAATTAAGTCTTCTTTGAATCAACAGCGGAGAATCTGGTGCTGGAAAAACTGTGAACACGAAACGTGTCATCCAGTACTTCGCAACAATTGCAGTTTCTTCTGACAAGAAAAAGGAAGAGCCAGTTCAAACAGGCAAAATACATGTGTGTGGGTTTTTTTTTTTTTGTTTTTTTTTGTAAAAGATGAAAAGTGAATACATAGAAATTTTCCGTGATGAAACAAAATGAAATTAATCATGATCTTTTTCACTGAAGGGCACCCTTGAAGATCAAATCATCAGTGCCAATCCCTTGCTGGAGGCTTTTGGAAATGCCAAGACTGTGAGGAATGACAACTCTTCACGCTTTGTAAGTCCTGTGCAAAATAGGACGAAAGACTTTCGTGTGTGAAAAACTGAATGCTGCCTCTGTTTGCAAGTTAATCTCTGAAACAGTAAAATTATGTCTCCCAATTTTTTTTTAATATTATGCCTTCTCTTCTTTATAGGGCAAATTCATCAGAATCCATTTTGGTACCACTGGCAAGCTGGCTTCTGCAGACATTGAGACATGTAAGGGATATTTCTTTGTGTGTTTATTTGATCCTTTCTTTCTTCCTTAACTAATACAACTTTATTGTTTTGCCAGATCTGCTGGAGAAGTCCAGAGTTACCTTCCAGCTCAAGGCTGAAAGAAGCTACCATATCTTTTATCAGATCATGTCCAACAAGAGGCCAGAACTGATTGGTAAGGAGAATCATCCATTTGGAAGACTATTTCCACTATTAAACATTAAAAATGTGCTGATGCTTGAAACTGAATCATGTTTGTGCTTCTTTTTATGCAGAGATGCTTCTGATTACTACCAACCCATATGACTTCCATTTTGTCAGCCAGGGTGAGATCACTGTTGCCAGCATTGATGATCAAGAAGAGTTGATGGCAACTGATGTAAGTAATTTGCAAAAGTGAGGACATGAGATATTAACTTGATTACATATCCATTTTGGTATACCATTTTTGGACCAATTATGTTAGGAGTGAAAATAGTTTTTTTAAATGTCCCAGTAGAAAGAACCTCTAGTGTTTCAGTCAGAGTGCTTCAGGGAATAGCAATAGTGGAAGGAAATTCCCTTCTTCCATCTTTCTTTTAAACCAAACTTATTGCTGCCACTACTACAAAAAGGGGTTTTGATATTCTTCCTTTCAGATTTTTCTCTTTTTATAATGAGTCATCATAGTTTAGTGCGTCTCAGAAACATTGATGAAGCCATGTGGGGATGTTAGAAATCATGGGAACCCAAAGGATTTGCTAACTCCTTTTCCAGAAGGATCTTCTATCTTGATGCAGTATTTCAAGGCCAGCAAAAAAATAGAATGAATAAAAATCACAGGTCACTCGTTACTAGAATATATTAAGTTTTCCAACTCCAAATAGGCTTGAGCATTGTGCTTTCATCTAGCATATCAGGCAATGTATTGACTATAGATTTCATTGCCAGAGTGCCATTGACATCCTGGGCTTCACTGCAGAGGAAAAGACAGCCATTTACAAGCTGACTGGAGCTGTCATGCACTATGGGAATATGAAATTCAAGCAGAAGCAGCGAGAGGAGCAGGCTGAGCCAGACGGCACTGAAGGTATTTGACTACGGAATGACAAACATGATATGCTAAGATCCAGAATATGATATGGAGGATGCAGTACAACATATCGTTTTCAGAACTGCTAGGATATTGCATTTTATTAGTAGTATTTCCCTTACTAGACAAAGACATGATGCTTTTTAAAAGTTTAGCTTTAGAAGGAAATACATAGAAAAATTAAAATGTATTTTAAATTGCTGTTTTGCCATTTGCTAGATATACCTCCTGCAAACTTTGGGAGTGTGATTATCCCCACTCCATACAAAGCTGACTGAAGTTGGGGAGAGGGGGGTTCCCCCCAGTAATACAATAATTCAATTGTTAACCTAATGAATAATTCAAAATGCTAATCAATTTAGAAAAAAAATCTGTATGGCCTATTTGTCAAAATTAGAATCTGTTTTGGTCTTCTAGAAGAGTTGGAAATTATAGTTTTGCTAATATATACTGATCATATCTTCCTTTCTTGACTGTGCTCAGTTGCTGACAAGGCTGCCTACCTCACGAATCTCAACTCAGCAGATCTTCTGAAAGCTCTATGCTATCCCCGGGTCAAGGTCGGCAATGAATATGTCACCAAAGGCCAAACTGTCCAGCAGGTAAGTCTTTCTAAAATCAAAGGGAAAGCTAAAAAAAAATAATGACTCTCTTTATGTGAATGTTCCTTGTTGCATATGTCACCAATTTGTTCTTCTAGGTCTACAATAATGTGGGTGCTCTGGCTAAAGCTGTCTTTGAGAAGATGTTCTTGTGGATGGTCGTCCGTATCAACCAACAATTGGATACCAGACAATCCAGACAACACTTCATCGGTGTGCTGGACATTGCTGGCTTTGAGATCTTTGATGTAAGGAAATGAAACCTTGGGACCAAGCAGATGGCTTTTGTTACCCAGTCTTCCTATCTCAGTTTTGTTCTACTATCTTTGTTCTGAAATGTTTTTGTTAGCTCATAACATAGACTTAGATTTTTTTTATTTGCGATTTTTGACTTAAAGAACATTGCAGCAGTCTTCTAAAAATGTGTCAATATATAGACACATATAATTGATCAGACATATATTCAGAATTGAACAGCTTGCCAGTTTGGGGAAGCTCTGCAACATGTTAGCAAATTCATGACCAAGAAAGAAAGTAATTTAATTAGCAGTTCCATTCATATGCAAAAGAGAAAATAAACATATAGCAATTTTATTTAGTCAAAAAATAGTATCATTCTGTTTATAGCGGTTCACTGACAAAAGGGCAAACGACAAAACCACCCCCGACAAAACCGCGGTGACAAAACCGCGTGTTCTAAAGTGCTCCAACGAATGTGCGCTGAATCGCGCCGACAACAGCGCGCCGACAGAAGCGCGCCGACAGAAGCGCGCCGACAGAAGCGCGCCGACAGAAGCGCGCCGACAGAAGTGCGCTGTAAAACTAACCCTAACCCTAAACCTAAACCTAACCCTAAATGTAACGCTAACCCTAACCCTAACCCTAAACCTAAACCTAACCCTAACCCTAACCCTAAACCTAACCCTTACCTTAAGTTAAATCGGCTTTCTGTCGACACACTGTTGTAAAGCGCCCTTCTGTCTCCGCGCTGTTGTCACCGCGCTGTTGTTGGCACGATTCAGCGCTCATTCGTTGGAGCACTTTAGAACACGCGGTTTAGTCGGGTGCAGAGTTGTCGTTCGCCCTTTTGTCGGGTCACGGTTTATAGCATGTATAATTATTCTTCAGAATAATAGTTATGGGCTTAATGCAGAACCTTAGAATATTTTTTTAATAACTCAGCATAATATTGATGTTACATAGAGAAACTGATGAAAAACACTTTACAATTAAACATTTGGATGCCAAAATTAAGAATGGACAACACATTTTGTGTTTTTAAAACAAATTCATCTTAATTCATTTTACCAAAACTCTGCCTTCTTTTCTTATATATCTTTGTTATTCTTATTCTTTTCTTACGTCTAGTACAACAGCTTGGAGCAGCTCTGCATCAACTTCACCAATGAGAAACTGCAACAGTTTTTCAACCATCACATGTTTGTTCTGGAGCAAGAAGAGTACAAGAAAGAAGGAATTGAATGGGAGTTCATTGACTTTGGAATGGACTTGGCTGCCTGCATTGAACTCATTGAGAAGGTTTTGATCAAATTTTTATATTTATTATATTGAATTTTGCAGTAATTCAACTAATGACCGTTAACTGCCTTGGCATGTGAGCTATATCCCTGATTATAGCTATAAAGATATATGATGCAGATATATTTATAACAATGCTTCCCTAACTCAATATAATTTTTGAATGCTTGTTCCGCTGTTAATCATATTTCTTCATAGACTATCACAAGAAAACCATTGTTTTTGATTCAAAATTACAAAAGATGAAATTATTTGAAGTAAGTATATAATAGTCCATGTAGTGGCCAACTGTCTTTCCCTCATTGTTTTATAGCCCATGGGCATTTTCTCCATCCTGGAAGAAGAGTGCATGTTCCCCAAGGCAACAGACGTCTCTTTCAAGAACAAGCTCTATGACCAGCATCTTGGCAAGAGCAACAACTTCCAGAAACCCAAGCCTGCCAAAGGCAAAGCTGAAGCTCATTTCTCCCTTGTGCACTATGCTGGCACTGTTGATTACAACATTAGCGGCTGGCTGGACAAGAACAAGGACCCCCTGAATGAAACCGTGGTGGGTCTGTATCAGAAGTCTTCTATGAAGACCTTGGCCTTATTGTTTGCTGACCGTCCAGTAGAAGGTAATTCTTAACACTTGAAATAATGAACGATAAACATCATTCAGAGTCAAAACAACTGCCCATGTCAGTGCTATCCCCATATGATATTGTTTTTATACAGGTTAGGGAATCCTCAGCATAGGAGCTCATATCTGTAAACCTAAAAATGAAAAAAAGCACATAACTTGCACAATGTCCAGAGTTTCCTAAAGACACCTTTAAAATAAATTGCTGTTTTGTAAATGATGATGTCCCCAATGGCAGCCATTTTGTGAATGGGTAAACCATTAACAGCCATTTTGCAAATGGTGACATTATCAATATTTCAAATGTGCCCAACAACCCCTAAAGGTGCAGCTGGCCTTAACATGGTTTAAACCAGATATTTCCTAATAATTGATTAATAAGTAACATTGCATATATATGTAATATTTTATAGTTTTTATAGTTTTTAGCTTCTCCTAAAGACCCTTGGCACATCCTTTCCCCGTGTTCTATAAATAACCCCAACATTAACATTAGCTAAAGTACTTATGTTTCACCTTTTCTCTGAGAGGTTTATCCTCATGATAACCTTATGAGATTGATTGGGATGACAGACCAAGATTAGCCAAGTGACCCACACTGACCAAAAACATTACTGAAATCGCTTCAGTCCAGGACCTAACCACTACACTACATTTGCTCTTTCAATTTTCTCTCACAAATACCCCAAATGTATAATTTCCAAAGAAATACAAATAAATGTATGAGATGATCTGGTTCAAATTGCAGTGTTGCTGCAGGGTTCTGGATTAGCATAAGGTGAACTCAAACAGTATGGTTTAGTGACAGACTTCACATCAATCCCTACAATAAATCTTTCTTCAGAAATATGGCCCACATATTTGGTTGTAGTGTGAATACATAAGCAGCTCATACTATAGTTATAAACGAAGTCACAGCTGCATAGAAGATAAGCCAATGACAGAGCACAGAAATATTTCAAATACAAAGCCTTTCCCTCCATTTTTTTTCCAAATCAATGAAAGTTTAGTTGTTCTATTTCCCATCTTTAAGGCTGGCATTTGATCAGAGTTTACCTAACTGTGTTGTCTTCCTTTAATTCTTGCCTCACCAACTGCAGTTCTTATAACTATAATCACATACATATAAGGTTGATATATCATGTTTAACAAATTGTAACACAACAATGTGATACACCTAATATCTATTGTTAGTTACTTGTGCTATAGGATAAATTATTAAACCTCAGATAACTGTCTAATTGTGGTTCCCACACCTTTTCTTTCTTCTTTTTTTCCCAGAGGGAAAGAAGGCAGCCAAGAAGAAGGGTTCCTCCTTCCAGACTGTGTCTGCCCTTTTCAGGGTATGGAAATCCGATGATCTTATCCTTTATTTCTTCGAGGACACTCGTGCAGGAAAGATGTGCCTCTCTGTATAAACTGAAGATATCTGTGGGGAGGGGCTGTGATAGAAAACATGTTTTACTGCCGCAAACAAAAATACAGATTTTGGCAGTTGCAGAATTGAAGATGGGAGAGCCATTGCCTGATTCTTGACTGGCAGTGGTTTTCCAAGGGAGAAGATAGGAGAAGAGTCCACCAAAACTGAACATAGGACAAGAGTCCAACTGCAAAGCTATTGCCAGTTGACTTGGCTACATAGATTAACTTCACATAAAGCATATTTCAATATCCATAGGCTGATAGAGCAATAGACATATTTAGCCCCCTCAGAGGAGGAAAAGCAAGATAAGAACAATCAAATATTAGTTCACAATATTATGGAACAATAGAAGTCTACCAATGGTCCTTAAGAGAATACATCACAGTCAAGATTATAAAGGGTGAATACAGTACACAATTCTGCTGGTGTTTTTTTTTTTAAAAACCGCTGAGTTGTTAAACATTTCTTAATCACAAGAGCATTTAATTAAAATATCTGTAACATGCTCTCAAAAGGTAAAGAACATGCACTATCCTTAAAAAGTTAACCAAGATATCAATATAAATGTCATTTGATGCAGAATAGGACAAAAGTTAAAAGGTTGTTTGTGAGAATGTGGGGAAAGTTCACCATATTGTTTTTTTCTGGCTACCTATGGCAAATTGTGGAGCTCACTCTTTAGTTTTTTTCTTAATACCATGTTTTCCCAAAAATAAGATAGGGTCATATTTTTCTTAGACTCCTCCCCCCCAAAAAAATAAACACATGGCCTTATTTTTGGGCAGATCTTATTATTTTTGAGATCAGGAGGTGGTCACCTCAAGGCTGCTAGTGTGTTGCAATATTTTTGGGAGGGATTATTTTCAGGGAAGGGCTTATTTTAGCGCATGCACTCAAAAGCCCAATTGGGGCTATTATTCAGGGAGATCTTATTTTTGGGGTAACAGGGTATATAAATTTACTTTAAAAAAAACACAATAATAATTTTGTTTTCAAATCCTACAGGAAAACTTAAACAAGCTGATGAGCAATCTGAGGAGCACTCATCCACATTTTGTGCGCTGCCTCATCCCCAATGAAACTAAAACTCCTGGTAAGATACAGAACTTTGGTTTTAAAATGAAAAATGTAATCTACCTTTGGTAGATATTGTAACATCTTTTTTTTCATGTGGTTTTTCTAAGGTTCCATGGAACATGACCTTGTATTGCACCAACTGAGATGTAATGGTGTACTTGAAGGTATCCGAATTTGCAGGAAAGGCTTCCCCAGCAGGATTGTTTATGCTGATTTCAAACAGAGGTCAGATTGATTTCCAGCTACTGACTCATTTGGATTCTAACTGTTTTTAATGTCTCCATCTTACAGCAGTTTACACTTTAGTAATTTACAATAATACAATACAACAGCAGAGGTCTTCTAGTCCAACCCCCTGCCTAGGCAGGAAACTTGGATGATTGAATGTAAATAGTGTCATATAGTCTAGTGGGGAGCAGAGAGACTTAGGTTTTCTGACCCTACCTTGGATATGGAAGCCAGTTGGGTGAGTTTGGGCCAATAATTCTCATTTCTAAAAAGGTAATGGCAAACTATTTGAGCAAATGTTGCCAGGAAAGCTTCAGGGTTATGTCCATATAGTTGTCAGGAGTACAACTATATTTATTTGTTTGTTTTATTTATTAATTAAATAAAATCATATAATTTATATTAAGAATTTAGGGGAGAAAATAACAAAATCTTATTACTTCCATTCATAAGTCTTCATTATATAGAATAGAATTGTGGATAAGAAGAATTACAAATTTGGTTCAGGAGTTTCAGATGTTTACTTTTACAGACTTGAATAATTCAACGTATCGATACAGTATAAACTACTTTGTACTAACAAAAGCATTTAGAAGCATGATGACAAGTTGACACTGATAAACCTTTCGAAAATTCAACCACATTGACCAATCTCTTTGCTTTAAGGAAGTAGCCAAAGCTGGTAGGTCTGAGAGTTTGTTCTCATGCTGATTGGAAAGACTGTTATTAAACAGCAAACAGGTGCACACTTATTTCCCCTTCATTAAAGACACACTTCAAGTCCTCTAAACTGAAAACCCAGGAAGAAACTGTATACAGTTCTGCTGTCATCAGAACTGAAAGCAGAATGCTTAGTAGAACTTTTGAGTATGACCTAAACTTTCCTAGTAATAGATACCATTATTCAGAGATCTTGGGTTATTAACAATGTCACCTGAGGGGCTGGGCGTGTATGTGTGCAAAATTGGCAAGTTAATGAAAATGTGTCAAAATGCAAAAGTCATGTTCTTTTGTACATGCTTCAATGTTGTATACAAGTTTTGGTCTTCCCATAGATATTATGGATTTGCTTGTGTTATGTTTGTGTATAGGGCAGAGAGGGGAGATAGTCCAAATGTTGATATATGTTTCTTTGGATGTTTACCAAAATGAGTTTCATCCCTACATGTCTTCTTAATATCAAGGCTTCCAATGTTAGGCAACTTTAGCTTCTGCTTTCTTTAATAGATACAAAATTCTGAATGCAAGTGCCATCCCAGAGGGACAATTCATAGATAGCAAGAAGGCTTCTGAGAAACTTCTTGGATCAATTGATGTTGACCATACCCAGTATAAATTTGGCCACACTAAGGTAAGATGACTTTTTGACTGTTTGAATCAATGGTGGGCTGCCATTTTTTTTACTACCGGTTCGCTCGTGTGTGTGTGCGGAGCCTCCTGTTGCCGCTACTACCAGTTCGCCCGATCCGGGCTGAACCGGGAGCAACTCACCTCTGGTTTGAATGCAACATTGTTTATGGAGGCAATTATATATTTATTATACTTTCTCTTCCATACCCCAGGTGTTCTTCAAAGCTGGGCTTCTGGGTCTTCTAGAGGAGATGAGAGATGATAAGCTGGCACAATTAATTACACGTACCCAAGCTATGTGTCGTGGATACTTAGCAAGGTTTGAGTTCAAGAAAATGATGGAACGAAGGTACAGTTTTGCTATTACAAATAAAATGAGACATACACAAAGAGACACATATAAGAATCGCCTTTGATACCCAACAGACATATTGATGCTTGGAAAACCACTGTAGCATGCAGAACAGACTATAATATATAGTATAGAACATTTAGCATCATTTAGCAATAGTAGATTTGAGAAGTCATGTATGAATGATATAAGTAGCCATTAAAAATCTCAGATCCTCAGGACAGTTCATTGCATAACATGGCAGAAATTATGCATTTAAATATATATTTATTTCACATTTAACTGTATAAACATTTTTTTAAAATGTATTTGAAAAGCTTTGTATACTAGCATTAATCTATATTTCTTACATATATTCTTTAACTTACATTAGTGAAAATTATATAAATGCAAGGTAACATTTTTGTGAAGAAAGCAGAATGCTATTTGTGCAAATTTAGAGATATCCAATTGTTGAATATGATTTATTTGTGCTTATCCCATTTTTAAGTGTTTAAGTATTTACTCCTAGAGAAATAAATGTGGAAGTATTTAAAATCTGATGACATGACAATTGCCCAATATGTTGTACCATATATCCAACTAATGCCTTATCTTGCATTAATTAGATATATGGTACAACATATTGGCCAAAGTTATTAGATTTTAAAATATTTCCAAATCTTGCAATTGATAAGATTGGGGATTAAGCCAAGAGCTTGATTTTGTATTATATATGTATATTCCAAATTAATTCTAACTTATCAGTTTTATTTTGCTTTCCTTCCAGAGAATCCATCTTCACTATTCAGTACAATGTTCGTTCATTCATGAATGTGAAGCACTGGCCATGGATGAAGTTGTACTTCAAGATCAAGCCCCTGCTGAAGAGTGCGGAGTCAGAGAAGGAAATGGCCAACATGAAGGAAGAATTTGAGAAAGCAAAGGAGAATCTTGCCAAGGCAGAAGCCAAAGTGAAGGAACTAGAAGAAAAAATGGTGTCCCTGACGCAGGAGAAAAATGACTTGCAACTTCAAGTCCAAGCTGTAAGCCTGTTAGATATTAAATATTGTTGTTTGATTAAATGTTCTAGTATTGTTTATCAAGCAGTAATTTGAAGCTGGCAGATGAAACTTCACGGCAGTTTTTGGTTGGGGTTATTAAGATATTTTCTTATATTGCTACATACTCTCAAAATCATATTTACTTATTCTATGTCTGTAATATTGTTAAACAGTGTTATAATTAAGAAGTCAATGACCTAACACATAAATATATGTAAGAATTGTATTGTAATAGGTAAACTATTCTTATTTTCATATTTAACTAACGACCAATATTTATTAAAGAGACAGTTACAGTTGGGTAGCATTACAAATAAATAAATAGTAAACATATTTTCTGCACCATATTGACTTGCTCAACATAACAAAGAACAATTTCCCTTTGATTACTATTGCAGTTAATATAAAGAGAGTTGATCCCTCTGCATATTTCTTAGTAATAAGTTACTTTTTCCATTAGAATAGGAATTTTATATATGTGAATATTTTAATTAGAAAACTGTTTTTTAAATGGTCCATACTTTTCTTTGATAGGAATCTGATGGCTTGGCAGATGCCGAGGAGAGATGTGACCAGCTAATCAAAACCAAAATCCAACTGGAAGCTAAAATTAAGGAGCTGACTGAGCGAGCTGAAGATGAAGAAGAAATGAATGCTGAATTGACAGCCAAGAAGAGGAAACTGGAGGACGAATGCTCAGAACTGAAGAAAGACATTGATGATCTTGAGCTGACACTGGCCAAGGTTGAAAAGGAGAAGCATGCTACAGAAAACAAGGTACTACTCAAAAATATATCAGAATTAAATTGCTACCCACTATTGCCATTTCAGAATACATAGAGCATTTTAACCCTGTCTGTTCAACGCTTAAAGGTGAAAAACCTTACTGAAGAGATGGCGGTCTTGGACGAGACCATTGCCAAACTGACCAAGGAGAAGAAAGCCCTGCAAGAGGCCCATCAACAGACCTTGGATGATCTGCAGGCAGAGGAGGACAAAGTGAACACTCTGACCAAAGCAAAGACTAAGCTGGAACAGCAAGTAGATGATGTAAGTATGCTACCATCTCCAGAGAAGAATTGGTCTGAGGTGGGTGTACTGCTGTGTTGACACAATCTCCCTGATCTCTTTGTCTTCAGCTTGAAGGGTCTCTGGAGCAAGAAAAGAAACTTCGCATGGACCTTGAAAGAGCTAAGAGGAAGCTAGAAGGGGATTTGAAGCTAGCTCAGGAATCCACAATGGATCTGGAAAATGATAAGCAGCAGCTGGATGAAAAGCTGAAGAAGTAAGTATTAATGTCTATTATCAGGGGGTTTTTTTGTGCTAAATGGAGTTTTTTTATTTGGTTGCTAATCATTATATTTTGTTGTGATAAGGAAAGACTTTGAAATCAGCCAACTGCAGAGCAGGATTGAAGATGAGCAGGCCCTGGGCTCCCAGCTTCAGAAGAAGATCAAGGAGCTGCAGGTTTGTCATGCAGTGGTCCATTCATGAATGGAGAATTAAGCTATCTGGAAGCCAGTTTCAGGGTTCATGGTTGCCTCTCTTTCTCTAGGCTCGTATTGAGGAATTGGAAGAGGAGATTGAGGCAGAACGGGCATCTCGCGCCAAAGCAGAGAAACAGCGGGGTGATCTCTCCAGGGAACTTGAGGAGATCAGTGAGCGTCTGGAGGAAGCTGGTGGAGCAACTGTAGCTCAGATTGAGATGAACAAGAAACGTGAGGCAGAATTTCAGAAAATGCGCCGGGACCTTGAAGAGGCCACCTTGCAGCATGAAGCCACGGCTGCTGCCCTCCGCAAGAAGCACGCAGATAGTACAGCTGAACTTGGGGAACAAATTGATAACCTGCAGCGAGTGAAGCAGAAGCTGGAGAAGGAGAAGAGTGAACTGAAGTTGGAGATAGATGATCTTGCAAGCAATATGGAATCTGTCTCTAAATCTAAGGTATCCTATAGAAGTATAGGCAATGTTTCTGTTAGACAAAGTCAGGATATAATTCAAATCATTTGATTTATTTAAAAATGTGGACAAAGCAGTTTTCAGTAATTCTTATACATATGTAAGCATTTGAATGTATAAAAGTATGGTGCCATAAGTGAGCACTTAATATTTATATTGAATTTCCAGATTCTAAAACAATTTTAAAAGATACCCACAAACCTTTTAGGTATGAGTTATATGTAGAAAATGTGTGTTACAAAAAACAATATGTTCATTTGCATTATTTTGAGCCATGTGAATAAAATTTACAAACTGTACAAGACAGACATGATTTCTGCTCATGGGAGCATGCCACCTCAGCTTTACACTCTGAAGACAACTCTTGCTATCTATTGGTTATAAGAGCTTGGCACTTGGGTTTTAAAAACTACTTTGTAATTAACTGTCCTTCTGAAGCAAATTCTGGTATTATATCCTTTGTATAGTATCAGAATTGCTCCTGCTAAAACTCTAAAGGGCAAAAAATTATCTAGAGATATTCTAAAACAGAAAGAACTATTTGTGATTTGTAAGATAAATATGTAAATTTTCTCCATTCTCTGCTGTGTGAAATTTCCTTTTTAATTAAAGTGTATTACTGCTAGCATCTGAAGAAGACAAAAGACATTGGGGGCTGCCTATTTTATACAGATAAACATTTTATCTTTAAAGAAACATTAAAAGTCTCTGCTGTGTGTTCAATATATGAAAGATCACTCCCCACCCCCAATATTTTACATTTAGGCAAATCTTGAGAAGATAAGCCGTACATTAGAAGACCAGCTCAGTGAGGTTAAAACAAAGGAGGAAGAACATGTGCGCACAATTAATGACCTCAATGCTCAAAGAGCACGTTTGCAGACAGAAACAGGTAACTCAAAGGAACAAATTGTGTTATTCTGTATTATTTTGCCATTATAAACATTAGTTCATTTATAATAATTGAATCCTTCCTTTCTTCCTTCCTTCTTTCTAGAGAAATTTGTGCAATTTTCTTTACACTCACCTCTTTCTAGGAGTGAGAGTATGGCCAAGAATCACCCAGCTGGGTCAATGTCTAAGGGAGGACTAGAACTCACAGTAGTCCAATTTCTAGCCTAGTGTTTTTAATCACCACACCAGACTAGTTCCCCTCTCGTTTCTACGCTTGTTTGAAGTTGAAAATAAATCCTACTAATTTCAAGAAGACATATTAGTTATTCTTGCTCTTTGTGACCATTATAAAAGTAACTATAATCAAATGTCTTTTATTAGGTGAACTGTCCCGCCAAGTAGAGGAAAAAGATGCATTGATTTCTCAACTCACAAGAGGCAAACAAGCCTTCACACAGCAAGTTGAGGAACTGAAGAGGCAGCTTGAGGAGGAAGTGAAGGTATGAAATTTGTCTATGCATTGCATAGATCTTAACTCCATCTTTGGTACTGCAATATTGCTGTGAATAATGTGTGCATTATTTCTATAGTTATGTTTTTATATTTTAAACTGTAGTTAGAGATCCAGCATCATGAATTTCAGCTCAGTAGCCAAATAGATTATGATGATAGATAGATAGATAGATAGATAGATAGATAGATAGATAGATAGATAGATAGATAGATAGATAAAAAAGAATTAATGAAGAAAAAACTGCTGTGTAAGTTGGGTATTAGTTAAGTTCAGACTATGACCTAGGAGAGTTTAATATATTTGTTTTACATTTTAAACACCTCCTCTTCAGCAATGTTGTCAATAAAGCAAAGTACACAATGTAAAGAGATTTCAGACATAAATAGCTAGATAAAAAATATCAAACATAACAAACATATTAAGGTAAAGGTAAAACATAGAAAGATAAAAACAAAATTCTGAAAATCACTCTTACTAATTATTATTGTTTTTGTTTCAGGCCAAAAATGCCCTGGCGCATGGTTTGCAGTCAGCTCGCCATGATTGTGACTTGCTCCGGGAACAGTTTGAAGAGGAACAGGAAGCCAAGGCTGAGCTTCAACGGTCATTGTCTAAAGCCAATAGTGAAGTTGCTCAATGGAGGACCAAATATGAAACAGATGCTATCCAGCGCACAGAAGAGTTAGAAGAAGCCAAGTAAGTGAAAATGTGTTTGTGTGTGGCACAAATGTGTATGTGAAACAGAAATGGTGACATCATTAACGTAAGCATTAAAACATCAAAATACACCTTGAATATGTGATGGGAATTTGTGTGTGTATATATATATATATATATACACACACACACACACACACACACACACACATACATACATACATACACACATTTGATTATCTACATGTAAGTGCTGAGGTCACTGAGATACAAGGTTTGGGCTGCTGTCAGAGTGATGGGCACAAAATGGCATTATTGCACATGATAACATGAAAGAAGGCTCTTATACAAATGTGTTGAGATATTATGTTCCCAGGCCTTCCTAAATATGGTCTGTAATTATATTCCAACAGGAAAAAGCTTGCTCAGCGTCTGCAGGAAGCTGAGGAACATGTAGAAGCTGTGAATTCCAAATGTGCTTCCTTGGAGAAGACCAAGCAGAGGTTGCTGAATGAAGTGGAGGACCTGATGATTGACGTGGAAAGGTCCAATGCAGCTTGTGCAGCTCTTGATAAGAAGCAGAAGAACTTTGATAAGGTATTTTGCTCCTGATGATTAAAAAGGAACAGTTTGTACCAAGACGTTGGGCCAATTAAATTTATTATTTTATTTTTTAATCACATTTGTATGGCGCTGATGATTCATTGACCCTTTACAGATTCTGGCAGACTGGAAACAGAAATATGAGGAAGCTCAATCTGAACTGGAAGCTTCCCAGAAGGAGTCTCGGTCTCTGAGCACAGAGCTCTTCAAGATGAAGAACGCATATGAGGAATCCTTGGATCACCTGGAAACTCTGAGGCGCGAGAACAAGAACCTCCAGCGTAAGCTGTTTTTCTTCTAGTCATGGATAGAACTGTGAATCTATTTACTGGGAGAGCTAAGAAAAGAAATCAGATGATGCAGAACTGCCTTTGAGTTCTTTTGTTGTTTGAGGCAATTAATATACCTCACTTGGGATAACCACGGATGGTCATATTATTTTAGCACTCAATGCAGAAAATCCCTTCAAGTGTTTTTCTTGAAAGTAGTAAAAAAAAGATAGTAGCAAAAGCAACTAGCTGATGTTTCACAATATTGAAATACACATATCCTATATGGTTGAAACATCTTCACACTGTCCTTTAACTCAAGCCTGGAATAACATGCACATGAACTATTCTTATGTACTGTATGTTCCTGGTTGATGTGGCAAAATGCAAAGTATTTTTTTTGTCTTGTTAACTTATAAAACTCTTTGATAATTAGTTCTTATAAGAAAGCAAATATCAATTTTGCTTAATGCCAATGATCTAACAATTCAGAACATTTCAAATATTAATCACATATTGAAGAGCAAGGATGAATGATGAAAATTGCCAATGCTGCCCATATTTTCTTATTTATTTGTTTTTTATCTTGTGTAAAATCAACAGAGGAAATATCTGACCTAACGGAACAGATTGCTGAGGGAGGAAAGGCCATCCATGAACTAGAGAAAGTGAAGAAGCAGATTGAACAGGAGAAGGGTGAACTCCAGGCTTCTTTAGAAGAGGCTGAGGTAATCATGTCATTATTAGTAGAAAAGCAAGTAATGTTTTATATAATTAAACAGGCTACTTAAAAGACTGTAAGAAAAAAGGTGGGCACTTACCAGATCAACACACAATCCCATTTTCCCTAATAGTTTGTTGACCAGCAGGAAGTCTAAATGAGATCGTGAAAGGCCTTTGCAGTTCTTGGCCTCCAGAAAATTCTATGTGGTATCATACTGACTCCCAATCTGAAGACACCATGACAAGCAGACAGTAATCGGTCTATTATTACAGTATTTCATAGCATGCATTCATATGCTAATTAATGTTTTCTAAGATTAAAAATTTCATTTTTATATTTCATTTTTTTCAAAAAAAATCTGAAAATAGTTTAATTGGATGAATTTGATCCTCTTCGGGGACACGGAAAAACAACCGTCTGAATCCATTTTTCTCCAGGGAACACGTACTTTTGGAAGCTCCTATTGGAGGCTATATAAATTTATCTTTTATGCTTTAAGGCCTCTCTGGAACATGAAGAGGGCAAACTCCTGCGCATCCAACTTGAGCTCAACCAGGTGAAAGCTGACATTGACAGAAGAATTGCAGAGAAAGATGAAGAAATTGATCAGCTGAAGAGGAATCACGTGAGGGTGGTAGAGTCCATGCAGAGCACATTGGATGCTGAGATTAGGAGCAGGAATGATGCCCTGAGAATTAAGAAGAAGATGGAGGGAGATCTGAATGAGATGGAGATCCAACTGAGCCATGCCAACCGTCAAGCTGCTGAAGCACTAAAGAACCTCAGGAACACACAAGGACAACTCAAGGTACATATTTACTTCTATGTTCTATTTATTTATTTATTAAATTTGTTTGCTCCCATCTTACCACCAGGCAACACTGGGTGACTTACAACATCAAAAACAATAAAACTACAAAAGTAAATATTTCTAGCAAGTGTAAAAATACAAATTGTAATTTAAAGATGGGGAGGAATGGGATGCAGGATGCATGGTGGAGGTGGAGATGAGATTGTCTCTTATTCCATCAAGTACCTCCAACATGATATTTAAGAAAGAGATGCATTTTTCCCTTGTATTACAATCATTTTCCAAGACAAATGTTGCCATATCCTGTTTTAGGATACCCAAATACATCTGGATGATGCTTTGAGAAGCCAGGATGATCTGAAGGAACAAGTGGCCATGATTGAGCGCAGAGCAAACCTAATGCAGGCTGAAATTGAGGAGCTCCGGGCAGCTCTTGAACAGACAGAGAGGGCCAGAAAAGTGGCAGAACAGGAGCTTCTCGATGCCAGTGAACGTGTGCAGCTCCTCCATAGCCAGGTAAGTCAGAAATCATAACATTGATGACTGCATTAATGTAAGAAGGCAATTGTGAAAAATATAAATATGAACTTGTAGAGGTTGATGCAATTTTTTATATATACTGGTAAGTGTGTGTGTGTCTGTGAGTGTATGTATGTATGTATGTATGTATGTATGTATGTATGTATGTATGTATGTATATAATTATCAGCACAAATACAATACGTATGTATGTTAGTATATATGTGTGTGTGTGTGTGTGTGTGTATGTGTATATGTGTGTGTATATATATATTCAATTCAATTCAATTCAATTTATTGAGTTTGTATGCCGCCCTATTCCCGAGGGACTCAGGACGGCTAACAATAAAAAGGGAGGGGATACAAAAAATAAAATAAAAAACAACAGTTTAAAATACTACAACAGCCATAACCTCGAGTGGGGCTGGATAGTTCAACAGCCCCAGGCCTGCCGGAACAGCCAGGTCTTAACTGCTTTGCGGAAGGCCGGGAGGGTAGTGAGGGTCTGGATCTCCACGGGGAGATCATTCCAGAGGGCCGGAGCAGCCACAGAGAAGGCCCTCCCCCGAGGAGTCGCCAGCCGACATTGGCCAGCAGATGGAATTCGGAGGAGGCCTAATCTGTGGGATCTGATAGGTCTTTGGGAGGTGACTGGCAGGAGGCGGTCTCTCAAGTACCCAGGTCCGATACCATGTAAGGCTTTAAAAGTAACGACTAGCACCTTGAAGCGTGTCCGGAGACCAATGGGCAGCCAGTGCAGCTCGCAGAGGATAGGTGTAACGTGGGTGTACCGAGGTGCACCCACAATCGCTCGCGCAGCTGCATTCTGGACACGCTGAAGTCTTCGAACACTCTTCAAGGGCAGCCCCATGTAGAGCGTGTTACAGTAGTCCAGTCTTGAGGTGACGAGGGCATGAGTGACTATCCGAAGGGCCTCCCGGTCCAGGTAGGGCCGCAATTGGTGCACCAGGCGAACCTGGGCAAAAGTCCCCCTGGTCACAGCCGACAAATGATGTTCTAAAGTCAGCTGCGGATCCATGTGTATGTATATATATACACATACACCACACAGGGTGTGTATATGTGTATGTATGTATGTGTATATATATGTGCATGTATGTATGTGTATACACACACACACACAGACACACACACACACAGACACACACACACACACACACACACACACACACACACACACACACACACACACACACACACATATATATATATATATATATATATATATATATATATATATATATATATATATATATATTGCACACTCTCACAAAAGTATTAATTTCCAAAGAATTCCAAAGAAACATAATTACCAACCTAATCCAAAGGGACACTCCCCTCAAAAACCAAGACACAGAACAGGACAATGGCATCGCCCTCCTCCCTTACATCAAAGGCACCACAGATAAAATCAGCAAAATTTTCCACAAACACAATATCAAGACAGCCTTCAGCACTGACCAAAAAATAGCCAACATCCTAAGAAACCCCAAAGACAAAATCCAGCTAGGAAACCAAGGAGTCTACGAAATACCATGCACAATCTGCCCTGCAACATACATAGGACAAACGAACAGGAGAATAAATGCATGCATCACAGAACACTAGAATGCAGTAAGAAAAAAAAAGAAAAACTTCCTCCCTTTTCCAGCACCTTAAAGTTACAGGACATGAAATTAATTTTGAAGGAACCAAATTAATCTCCAAAACTGAACACTTCAACAAGAAAATAATTATGGAAGCTATTGAAATAGAGAAACACCCCCACAACATGAATAAACGTGACGATACCTCCTGCTTACCAGACATCTGGAAACCAGCCCTGGTAAACAAATGAGCCCCACCCACCACCCAGGCCGTTACAACATAATTAGTGAAGATAAAACAAGAAATTAAGCAAATTTGGCACCAGTTCTTAATACTCATATAATAGGTTTCAGCTCTGCCTGACTGAGTGTAGTTGGTTCTACCCACAGTAGAATCAGTGGAGACACTGTTCTGCCACCTTTTGTTCCTCTGTAGCTTGAGGAGGACAATAAAGCAGGCTGGTCTCATTATAATAGCATAATTTGTACAACTATTAATATATTCAGCAATATTTTTTACAAAAGAATAGGAATCCAAATGACAAAGTCAGTCTTCTTGCTTTACAAAAACACTGTTCTTGTCCCAAACAGAATACCAGCTTGATCAATACCAAGAAGAAGCTGGAAACAGAAATTTCACAAATCCAGACTGAAATGGAGGAATCTATTCAGGAGGCACGCAATGCAGAAGACAAGGCCAAGAAAGCCATCACAGATGTGAGTTGAAACATTTTTCCTTTAAAACTGTTTTAAATTGGTCTGAAAGTTTTTCTGAATGGTAGTTATCTCTCTGTAAATAGGCAGCTATGATGGCAGAAGAACTGAAGAAGGAACAAGACACCAGCGCCCATTTGGAGAGGATGAAGAAAAATCTAGAGCAGAGTGTGAAGGATCTGCAGCACCGTCTTGATGAGGCAGAACAGCTGGCATTGAAGGGTGGCAAGAAGCAGCTCCAAAAACTGGAGCATAGAGTATGTATACCTTGTATGCATCTTCATGCATTTCTAACCATATAAAAAGCTTACTGGTGGACGGGCTAAATGTTTATTTTTATTTCAGGTGCGTGAATTGGAAGCTGAGGTTGAGAATGAACAGAAGCGTAGTGCTGATGCCATCAAAGGTGTTCGTAAATATGAGAGACGAGTGAAGGAGCTGACTTACCAGGTGAGGAAAGAGGGTTTTTGATACCTTTGAAGGATCATCAGTATTTATATTTATCTATCTATATTCTATATTATCTCCATATATCTCTATCTCTCTTTCTTCTTTCTCTCTGCCTCTATCTCTATAAATATGTATGATCTATCATCTATCTATCCATCCATCCATCCATCCTTCCATCCATCCATTTTTTCTCATAATTTTATGTCTTTTTCTACTTTGTTCAGTCTGAGGAAGACAGGAAGAATGTTCTGAGACTCCAAGATTTGGTGGACAAATTGCAAATGAAGGTGAAATCATATAAGAGGCAATCTGAGGAAGCTGTAAGTATTTTTCTGAACTTGGGGTTGCTTGAACTAGAATTGTGGAAGAGAATACTAGAGAAAGAGTAAAGGTTATTAGAAACCAAATTAACCTGCATATGGCACAATGAATTGAGGGGCATAAAGCACAGTGCTAATTATGACTGATGCAAGAAGGGGATGTGGGAGGCTCTGATGCAAGACTGATGCAAGAAGGATTGTGTGAGAGGCCTTCAGGGGATGTCAGAGGCCTGGGAGGCCTGGTGCTTGCACTAATACCATAGCTTTTGTGATTGCGAAGTTATTAAATAGCTAATTTTTATATGAAATTATCAATTCATATAAATTATTTAAAATGTTACACACACACACACACACTATTTATATTGTATTTTAAGTACTAATTTTATATGAACATGCATGCTTGTCACTAAATGCTAAGGATATTAATTCCACTCAGGGTGAACTATATTCCTAGCATGGTTCCTGGAGTATACAGCTGAGCTCTAAGGGAAAGACTGATGATCTGAAATGTCACTCAGGATCCATTTGGGTCATTTGTCTTGACCCTGCCTCCTGACAGTTGAGGTAGCAATTTGGTAGTTTATACTGCCATCTCCTCACTACTAGGACAGCAGTTATTAAACTGACACAATTACCTTTCTTCCCAACATTGACTCCTAAGTAAATAATTACAAATTGCTCCATTAAACCAAAATATGTATAAATTATGGCATTGGGAGTAATCTCCTGTTATAGGGAATGCCTAGCTTGGCATCTTCTTCTTAATCTTCTCCTTAATGGTGTGCATGTGAGAAAGGGCTCTCAATGCATGCATGGTAATTAAAAAAAATGAAAAATAAGTAATCATAGACTTATAAGGTTGAAAGGGAGATGGGATGTCTTCTAATTCTTGCATTTACCAGTATTTACAGTAGCTACTTCCTGATAGGCAGTAAGAATTCAATTTGTAATTCCAGTATATCTTTAATGCTAATAAAACCCATGTAACACTATAATTAGGCAAAGATTATTAAATTCCGAAGAACCATTTTTTAAACTTTTATTTAACTCCATATAAAAACATATTCTAAAAATAAAGCTAAGCAGGAAAATATTTTCCATCTTTTTAAATCCTTTGTTTTCCAACACTTAATTTTTCCTTTACCTTTAAAATAGTCTATTATTGAGGAAAAATTAAAACATCTACTTGCATTTTTGGATTGGTAGCTTTATGAACTTTTCATCCTGAAGCATGTACAGTGAGGAAAAAAGGGGGTGCAAGGAAACAATTTCCTGCTGCTATTTTGCCAGAAACAGAAGAAAAAGATTCACTTCTGGATTTGGAAAAAAAAATATGGATGTGACACAAATATAATCCTTTACATTTCCTTTCTCTTTTAAAAAAAAACCATACTATCTAAATTTTTGCCAGTGTTTTCAATAAATGGAAAATAATAATAATTAATTTCAATCATATTTTTAGGAGGAACAATCCAATGTGAACCTTTCCAAATTCCGCAAGATTCAGCATGAGCTGGAAGAAGCTGAGGAAAGGGCTGACATTGCTGAGTCCCAGGTGAACAAACTCAGGGTGAAGACCCGAGAAGTGCATAAGAAGGTGGTTGTAAGTGAAGAATAAACTCACCTGGAAATGGCAAAGTGACCGAAGAGAAGCGCAAAATGTGAAGCTCTTTGTCACTCCCTGTAATTACTGTTTATTTTGCCTCAATTTGTAGAAAATAAAGATTATAGCAATTGGAAAAATCACATTATGTTCTTTATTTTCCTATTATTAATAAGCATTTTAACGCATCTTTTAAAAAAATAATTTTCATTAAAACAATAGGAAGAGACAGCAAAGAAAAAAAACACAATAAGACAAAACAAAGCACAGAACATACATACCAATATACAATAATTTTACAGCTTTCTATATTGGCTTTCCTTCTTAGCTTTTATAATTCTCCCTTCTGCATTGCCTTCCTCTCACTATAACCTTGTCCTATAATGTAACAAACATTAATGCATCTTTTTCATGCCCTCTCTTAATAAAAATGAACTTTCCAACAAATAGAAGGAAAAATGTGCTTTAAGACTATAGACCAGGGGTGTCAAACTCATGGATGCTTACATCTGGACTGCGAGGCCACCCTGGAAACAGCAAAGGCCATGCACCATCCTTCCAAGCTCTGTTTTCTCTGGCAGAATGCTTGGACCAACACAGGTGCCCCCACCATGAGTTATGTTGAGCTGGCCACCTTGGCCACACCCACTCCCCCCGAGGTCAAACACAACCCTGGCGTGGCCCTCAATGAAATCAAGTTTGACACCCAATGTCAAACATTGTATGTGGATTGTCAATGCATAGACAGAAGTAAGGAAGTGCAAAGTAATATCACTGATCAGTAATATCAATATTCCAGGACACTCCATTACAAATTCTAGTTATTTTAGAACAACAACAAAAAGAAAAACATTTTTAACAGTACAATTGAACGAGAGATGGCCAAACTCACACACCCAAAATTTTCAAGAAA
Source organism: Thamnophis sirtalis (assembly GCF_051295495.1). Taxonomy (NCBI): domain Eukaryota; kingdom Metazoa; phylum Chordata; class Lepidosauria; order Squamata; family Natricidae; genus Thamnophis; species Thamnophis sirtalis. Next base: position 119,778,192 of record NW_028261383.1, read on the forward strand.
TCTTAGAAAACCTAAATAAATATAATACATGTTTAACATATTACATTCTTAACTGATAAGGTTTTTATAATATATCCCACATATAATCTGTATAATCACCCTAATTTTTCCACCCTTCCCACTCCATTCCACACCACTTTAAATCTTGCATCAGTTAATTCATTCCGTGGATCTGATGAAGTGAACTGCAATTCATGAAAGTTAAATTCAGTCTGAAGAGATGCTACCAAATTCCTCCTCACTTTTGCTTATATAGACTAACACAGGTGTGCTGCAACATTGGAGACATTGTGGCTTAATCAAGAATGAATTGTCTGTAGAACATATACTCAAAACAGTTAGATTAAAGTTTACATTCAAAAGGCATGAATAGATTTAAGAGCAATCATAATTTTTAAAGTGAAAACATTACAAGCAATAGTATAATGTAATTAGGAAGTATATCTGGGAAGAAATCTGTGATGGAGAGAAAGATGAAGAGATACAAGACAGAATCTGCATATGCAAGAAATCAAATGGAGATTCTGAGGGATGTTTGAACCAAAGACCGAGATTATTGTAGAGAAAATAGGAGGTTAACATGCTACTGGCTTAGCTTTTGATGGGTCCAGGACAACTTGCCATAGCCAATTCACCATGGCCAATACTTCATGGGACAACTTGCCACAGCCAACTTACTGCAGGACAACTCTTCTGGGCAATTCAATGTTGCATTAATCATTTTGTTCAGTTACTTTTATTATTGGTGACCACATTTTTGTCCAAATTATTGTAACTCTTGTATTTATGGATTGACTTTATTTATTTTATTATTATTTGCCATGTTCTGTTGACATTGATTTAACTTTTATATTGATTGAATTCTCCTGTGGCAAATTGTCTGACAGCAAGTTGGCCATGGTGAGTTGGCTGTGGCAAATTGTTCCATTCCATCTTTTGATAACTATCCATTTATGTATAAGTTACATTCCCCCAATCGTTTTCTAGAAGTACAAGAGAATAGGATTCAAATAATCAGATGTTTTGCATTTACTAAATAGCTCTTTTCTTAGATTTATTGACCCTTATGTAACCATATCATAGAACTTCTCAGTTAACTTTTGCAGAGATCAGTACCCAAAATAAGAGAAGATTCCCTCTCTAAAATTGTTTTCATGTATTTAAAAACATTGCCAAAGTAGCCAACCAGAAAGAATTGTGAACCAACCAGAATCAAAAGTCAGATAAGTGGATAATGACACTTCATCTGAACACATATTTTCTATAGATTTGTCTTCTAACATGATTGGATAAATAATGGTTAGAAAATAAATGTATTATTGTAATTTTTTTTATTTATCTAGCCACACATCTCACTTTTACTTGACTCTAGACAAGTAAACAAATAGAAATGCAGGAAACATTGTAAAACAAGAATAAAAACACATAGCAGCTGGGTACAATCTAATCTGTCATCTGTCTCATCTGTCAACCAGGCTCTGACCAACATCCAGGGTCCTCAGCTTGTGCATTAAGTCAGGTTCTCAAGGTCTTATGAAAGGCTAATAGAGATGGGACCAATCTAATCTCAGGGGGAATGAAGTTTGAAAAGGTGGGTGCCATGGCAGAAAAGGCTGTTCTGCTGGGCTCTGTCAGCTGGCACTCCTTGTCTGACAGTATCTTAGCTGTCAGCATCCTGTTCCTGCCAGATTGGATAGATGGGTAGAAACAACTGGGTAGAAACAATCCTTGTAAGTAACCCAGTCCTAAGTCAAGAAGGATTTCAGTGGTGACATCCAGGACCTTGAATTGCACCCAGAAGCATACCGAAAGCCAATGGAGTTTGCAGAGCAATGGTATCATACAACTAGCACCTGTATCTTCCTGCTCTGTTGGTTTGATTATTGTACACTGCTTGGAACCACCTCTTCTGAGATGAGCAGCTACATTTGATTAATAAAATAAATAAATTTTATACCAGTTAAAACTTCTGGATATTCTTCAAGGGCAGTCCCATGTAAAGTGCATTATACAGTAGTCTAATAAAAACCAGGTTGGGCAACACTGCCAATAGTGGGCTTATTCACCATGCCTGTTGCTCTAGCTCAGTTATTACGAATCTTTTCTGCTTGGTATGAATTCAGAAATTTCCAAAAAAGCCTAACTTCATTCTAGTGGCAAGTCTCCCTCACACATATTCAAATATAAGAGAAACAATTCTCATGAATGAAGGCAAACATGTATGTTGCAGGATAATGCTGCAGGATCCAATCTGGTTTGATCACCGGGACCAGAAATTTATTCTTCAGAGCTTTCAGACTCAATGCTGGAGACCACCCTCAGGTGGTCCCCCAACAATTTTCTATCTGTGTGGTCCTTGGTGCTCTCTGAGCTTGGTTGTTTTCTTGTAGACATTTAATTATCTAACTAGGTAATGAATGAAACACTTGCAAGAAAAGACCGAAGCTCAGGGACCATAAAGGGTCCTTAGTTTAACATTGAGCTACAAATAGAATTCCCTTCTACCAATTCTCTACTCCCTCCCCAATCTAGGTCACCATGAACACCCTCTGTTTTAGCTGGATCACTTCCTTACAAGCTGAAGTTAGAAGTTCAATGGCTTCTTTGCAGAGAGGAGAATACACTTCAAACAGTATATTGGTTTCTTTTGTCTAAGAGCTCCTAAGATCTTTCTTTTCCTATTAGCATTTTAAAAAGCACTGTGGCTAACAGGTTGCTGGATCAAAACCAGAAAAATGTTTTTTTTTGTTTAAATTAATATTACTATTATTAAATTACTACTTCCTTCATACACTTGGCTTACCCATGCTAGCTGAGGATTAGGGTTTTAACTCGGGGAACAAGATAAATGTTGATATGCTGAAACCCAGAACTTCTATGTCTTTTTCAATGCCACATTGCAAAAGGATAGTTTCTCATCTCTACCAAGGCCATTCATACTGTATGTATGTATGTACGTACGTACGTACATACATACATACATACATACACTGTATATATATATTCAGAAAATCTCTTTGTTATTCATTATAAAGAGATCAGACCTGAAAAGGCCATTAGTGTAATACTGTCCTTCACCAGCTGAATTTCTGGTTCTCAGCTTTCAGATTCTTTGAATGCCAAACACTTCTGTAAATTAAGTTGGTGCCAAATACTAAATGTGATTCCACCAATTTCCCCTAAGGTCCCATCAGTCAAAGTCAGAGGCACCTTGCCAAAAGAGGCAGTGACTTCGGATGACAGCTAGAGAGAAGTCCTGAACTTCTTTTCTCTCCTTTATAATGAAGCTGGGCCAAAAGTAATGGCCCTTAGTTAAGGAAATATATTTCAGAAGTCTTTCTAGGACCCAGAATTTTTATGGTTGGCTATTTTTACTGCAGATGTGAAGGAAAGCAATTTTTTGAAGAGGAGGAATTTTTTCAAGCAATACGTAATCTCAAACATGTACCAGTTTACCATCTTTAATTTTGAGACTATAGCCACAGCTGCTCATTGAGAAACATCAGACCTATGGAACACATTAATCTCCCTCAAAATTTACTCTCCTCTTTTTACAGAGGTAAAAAGAGTCTGCATTCTTTCTTTCTTTTCTTATTTTAACAATAAATGAAACAAAATTAGTTTCAAATTATTTCAAGACACTTTTTCTCGTAATACCTTTATTTTTCCCCCACATGGTTTTGTAAGCCAGTTGCACTTACTCTTTTAGTGTTGGTGTTCTTTAATCTGTCCCTATAACTTTGCTTTAGGGCCGGTCTTTCTTTTACCCTCCCCTTTCATGAGTTTACTTCTTGTCCTATTGTCATTTCCCTTTCTACCTGTATTGATGGCTGTGTCCATCTTTTTAATGTTTAATATTTTTGCTAGCCTCCTGTTCCTTTTCCATGAATATACATTTCCAATCCAGTGCTTGAGGTACCTCAATTCAGTCTCTTGCCTCTGAATTGCACTTTATAAAGATCAGGAATTATTACTTACTGTGTTTCAACCGATTAACAGAATTGAAGTGCAATATATAAATTCTCATACATAATCCTCTCTCCTTGACAAATTATTTATAGACTGATCCATGGTGTTGATATGTCTAATTATATCTATTTGCGTCAAATATGTATGAGAATCTTGCTAAGAGTTGCTAAGATTACTGAAACAGTTTTGACCTTAGAAAGAAGAGGAGGGTTCTGTGCATGCAAATCACTTCATATATAAGTAGCCTTGGGACCAGCCTCTTAGGTCCTTGCACCAACAGTTTAAAGGTAAGAGGGTGTAAAAGGAATACGGACTCACTCTAATTCTTCACATCTCAATTCATTCCGGTTGGTTTTGGCATAACTGAGCAGGGCTGCCTATGTCACTAGGGATTTAAAATCTACTTCATCCACTTAAGCTACATACTGGACGTTTTGTAAAGGATCTATCATTTTTACTTTGCAGTAACTGGCCAGCTCGAGTCTGCCTTTAAATCCATAGTACCACACAAGGTAAGACCCTGATTGATTACATCGTTGGGGACAGACAGATTAATGACAAATAAATACTAGGGACTGATATGCATGCAATTCAGGGAGGAATATGCTTCCTTTGGGTTGTGTACTGTTTATAGTATGTCATAGATTGCATTGAGGCTGCATTCCATTACAAGTCAACTAAGGTAGTGACCTCGAAGATACTGGTACCAAACTTTTGAAAGAATTCTCTGAATTGCTACAAAGCCATTGATCAAATCCACAAAACCACCTCTACGATGGAGGTCCAGATTTTGGATCATGATAAGATTTAATATGCAAGTGATGAAATCATCTGAATAATATGGAATGTACAAAAGATTTTGACATGAAATTTCCCTTAAGACACAGTTTGTGCTGAAAATTAACCATGATGGTAAGCAATAATATCTCAAGAGGAAATATAGAATTATTGTAAAGTATCTCGCCGTGTTGGCCTATTGTTCACCCACCCGATGTAAATAATAGTGTAATAATAATAATTGAAATATGTTTCAAATTTCAATAGTGGAGACATTCTACTTTAGCCAAGCAGGCTGCATACCCAATTTTAAGTGAACTTCCAAAGAAAAAAACTTAAGTTTGCTGAATTGGGACTTTAATAAATTTCAAAGTCAAATTGTTTATGCATGACACCAATGAAAAACAGTAAATAATTTAATGATAATCTAAATGTGAAGAATAATGAGATAAACTAATTTTTTGTAACAATTAGGACATTTCATTTTTTAAAAAACATTATAATATACCTTCCAAGTGAGCATTGTCAAGTTAGGCAATAGTATCCTTATTTCTTAAATTTAGTACCTCTATTTTAATATTTTTCAAATATTTTTCTTACCCAAATATCTCAAGTGTATATTTATTTATTTGATTAATTTATATTCTGCCTTTCAATTACCTGGGGAATTTGCAATCATAAGCAAAGTTTACATTCATCAGGTAATTTGGTGGATGAATTCCAACTGCTCTTTCAGCCTCAGTGGTTTACATAATCCAATATCATGAATAATGGAACAGATTTCATGGATATGAAAAGATTTATGACATGAAATTCAATGTTTGTGTAAGCAGTATGATCTTCTATTTTCACATAATAAGATGCTTTGGTTCAAATCAAAGAACAGATACAAATTTCATGTTGTGAAAAAAGGCCAAAAGAAAAGTTAATAAGGATTTCCACATTTTCATGAATTGGTTTGTGTGTTTCTTTCCTTTAGTTTTCTTCCTGCGCAACATAAATTGCAACTATGTCTTCAGACGCTGAAATGGCAGCATTTGGGGAAGCTGCCTCTTTTCTTCGAAAGTCAGAAAAGGAAAGAATTGAGGCCCAAAATAAGCCCTTTGATGCCAAGAACTCAGTTTTTGTGGTGGATCCTAAGATCGCTTACATAAAAGGCAGTATCCAGAGTAGGGAATCAGGGAAAGTTACTGTCAAAACTGAAGAAGGAGAAGTAAGTAAAATATCTACATTTGTTTATTTGTTTGACTGATTGTTATAGTTGCCTAACCCTTATAAGAAAACTTCCATCAACATCCAGAAAGGAAATTATACAGTTCAGTGTTTAGTTCCTTCAAACACTTTCATTTTTGATGCGTTCATCTTGAGTTCTGGCCCACAGTGAAGGGAAAGAACTGGGTTTTCAAGATCCTAAAGCAAAGCCAGAATCTCAGGGGGAATTAAGTTCAATAGGATAGGCACTGTGATAAAAGGTACTACTAGGTGACATTGTTTCATAGAAATATCCCAAAACATGGTCATTGTGATCTCATAGGTTGAACAGAGACAATAAAGTGCAATTACTACAATTTTCTTCTTTCCGTTTTCCAAGTTGATATATGCAGGTCTGGTTTTTTTTCCTCCCTAGACTGTAACTGTGAAAGATGATCAAGTCTTTTCCAGGAATCCTCCCAAATATGACAAAATTGAGGACATGGCCATGATGACTCATCTCCATGAACCTGCTGTCCTGTATAATCTCAAAGAGCGTTATGCAGCCTGGATGATCTATGTAAGCATATTCTGTGGTGGTATTTTTCCACCAGTGACTGGTTTTAAGACCTCCTAAGAATCCTTTACATCAAATAACTTACGTTAAGTTCTCCTGTTTACTGTTAATCAATTCATTAGTAAACCTGATTTTTAATTTCAAAGTAACTACAGTGCTTGTTTCTAAATTATGTATTCTTTTCCTGATGTTTCAAGGAAACAGTTGTTATATATTTATATATTTGGTTATGTTATGGATTTTTACATAAATATTTGATTGAAGACGCTATTGGAAGAAATTTTCAATGAAAGATAAAGTAAATAAAATTCTGTTTTATTTTTTGCAGACTTACTCAGGTCTCTTCTGTGTCACTGTTAATCCCTACAAGTGGCTTCCAGTGTATAATCCAGAAGTGGTAAATGCCTACAGAGGCAAAAAGCGTCAAGAGGCTCCTCCTCACATCTTCTCCATTTCTGATAATGCATATCAGTCCATGTTAACTGGTGAGTAAATGGTTAATTAATAAAGAAGGAGAATATTTTTACCAGTCACCTCAGTGGGCTTCCTACACAATGTGGCCTTTAGGTCACATGCTTAATGTGCTTAATCATGTGGAGTTATAGAAATTAATCATTTACTAATAGTAATAAGTTTCCTGTAGCTTAATTGCTTGCTTTATTTTTTCAGAGAAAGAAATATGAAATGTGTCATGGAAAAAAGGAAAAAGGATAATCAATATTGCATGTGTATGCCAATGAAAACAGTATAGGTCAAATTTGTCCTCTGAGACTAAGAGCAAATTCTAGATTTGGATTCAGTTTCCCGCTTTAACACTTTTTCAGTTTCTGCAACAATTTCCCCCTCTAAGATATGGAACCTCAATTTCTGAAGACCTTAAAGATGAAGCTGGGGCTTGATGTTTCTGCCAGGCCTTTGAATATATGCAGTCTTTATATGTCCATCTCTTAAATTTCCCCCAGCATGATTGACTAAGTCAGTTAAATACCCTTGGGGTACAGACAGGCAAGATACTAATGCTTGATTAATTTTTACCAAAAATAATTCCGTAGTATTCTGCATTGTGAAATTGCAGTCAATTTTATTAATTTGTGGTTTAGTATATTTTGTAATTCCAAAATATTAATTGATTCAATCATTTGCATATAGGGCTAAATCCTGAGTATAGTATCTTGTGCATCCAAAATGTAACTGCTCCCAAGTTGCCAGTAACATATGATATTCTTTGTACATGTAAGGGGAATTATGTACAAAGAAATCCATGGAACTGCCAATTTATAGAGAATGTTCAATAAATCCTATGGTCTATAGCATGATGGTGAACCTATAGCACACGTGCCCGAAGTGGCACGTGGAACCCTGTTCCCTAGCATGCACCATGTTGCCCGTTTCTCCTCTGGGTTTTTTGCTTGCATGCATGCGCGGATGATGATCAGCTGGCCTTCATGCATGCACCAGTACCGGAAACTGTAAGAGCTGGTCTTCTTTTTTTTTTTTTTTGCGTGATCATTGTGCGTGCATGGGCACCAGTCTAGCTGGGCAACTAGCTGGGCGGCGCGCATGCACCCACCAGAAACTGGAAGTTCATTTTCCGGCATGTGCATATGAGGCCCTCTTCCAGGTTGTGGCTCTGATGAGCGCATGCACGCTCCCTTTTCGGCACTCGGTGCTGAAAAGGTTCGCCATCACTGGTCTAGAGCTTCATATTCTATTTCTCGGTAAGTGCAGATAATTGCTGTTATAGCGAAAAGGAATGCTTTATAGAAATTTCCCAACTTGGCTGATTAGGGAATATTCCACCTGTATAGTTAACTTTCATTCATGACACATTCCATTCCATAATTGTCATCACTGCACATTTATAATGTTCGACAAATAAATGTTTGATTTTTCAGGGCTATTTCTTCCTTAAGAGGCATAGTGCTTAAGTGGGCAATTTTTTATTTTATTTTTTTATTTTACTTTAAGAGTAAAAGTGGGCAATTTTAATGTTGCATGAGCTCCCACTCAGTTGATGGAAGTTCACAGGGAACTATATTTTTTTAAAAAATCTGTGATTTTTTAAAATGTTTCTTTCCAGATCGTGAGAATCAGTCTGTCCTGATCACGTAAGTTCATTTCTTTATTAAGCTCTGTATTTGCTTTATTGGCAGAGTACTCCAAATTGTTAAATAATAATTTTAAAAAATACTTGTAGACTTCCGGACCCTAGAACTTGATCTTGGTTACGTGTTCCTTCAAATGTCTATTTTTATACTTTTACTGTTAGACCAGTAAATATGTAATATATTTCAATAAATAAACTTCATAAGTTTCAAAGTGGATGACCATGTCACATGGGTCTTATATCCTTTTGATGTCCTAGCTTGCTTACTCTTCAGTAATGGGAGCTCAATTTCAGTTATGGAGAGGATGAACTGCATCTTAACACTTTGTTTGCCCCTTTGGTCAACAGTGGAGAATCTGGTGCTGGAAAGACTGTGAACACAAAACGTGTAATTCAGTACTTTGCAACAGTTGCAGCTGCTACTGACAAGAAAAAGGAAGAACCGGCCCAACAAGGCAAAATGCAGGTAGCTTGTCCGCCAGAAAAGAATGATCTGTGATTACATGACATTTTTTGCAGGATTGATGATACAGAATCTGACAGGAATATTACTTTTCAGGGCACCCTTGAAGATCAAATCATCAGTGCCAACCCTTTACTGGAGGCCTTTGGAAATGCTAAAACTGTCAGGAATGACAATTCGTCACGTTTTGTAAGCTCCATGTTGAAACTTGGCATGATGTAGAAATACACAGAAGATGCAGCCTTGGATTTGTGATAATTCTCCTTTTCTTCTTTTAAGGGAAAATTTATTAGAATCCATTTTGGTGCCACAGGCAAGCTGGCTTCTGCTGACATTGAGACATGTAAGAGATTGTCCTTGCATGTAAGGGGTTTACATTGTAAGGGGTTTCTTTCACTCATTTTTTTTTCCTTCTCTCCCCATTTTTCTTTCTCACATTCTTTATTTGCTTGCTTCTCCTTTCTTGCCAGATTTGCTGGAGAAGTCCAGAGTTACCTTCCAGCTCAAGGCTGAAAGGAGCTACCACATCTTTTATCAGATCATGTCCAACCAGAAGCCAGAACTGATTGGTAAAAAGCATCTTTTGACTCTTCCCATGACAATAGGCTAACTTTGATCCCATTGTTGCCATAAATAATTTCTATCTTGAATAAAGCAAGTTTTATTTTTTTCATTCAGAGTTGCTCCTGATCTCTACGAACCCATATGACTTTACGTTTGTAAGCCAAGGAGAAATCACAGTTGCCAGCATAAATGATCAAGAGGAGCTGATGGCCACAGATGTAAATGATACAAATACCTATAAATATTTAAAAATCTATTACTGTACTCTAGGTTGAAGTAATAGGAAGAATAGTTACTTATCTTCATTGCCTTGCCAGAGTGCCATTGACATCCTGGGCTTCAATGCTGAAGAAAAGACAGCAATTTACAAGCTGACTGGAGCTGTCATGCACTATGGGAACATGAAGTTCAAGCAGAAGCAGCGAGAGGAACAGGCTGAGCCAGACGGCACGGAAGGTATTTTCACAGTTGGTGATGGAATTACCTGCCCAAACCAAATCAAACAAAAATCTCTCTTGAAGTTCAGCTGTTTTAATTAGAACAGCTGAAGTTTAATGCATAAGAATGTGTTCCTAAGGCTGTGGAGGAGCTAACTTCTGAGCAGTGTATATTTGTGTTGTTAGTCATTTAAGTGAAACATCCTTTCACATCTCTAATAACTTCATAGGAGATGATCTGATAACTTGAATGAAGATAAATAAATTTCAGAGTTGCACTAAAGCCAGGGAATTTCTTCTCTAGACTGTCCCACCTATCTTTCTGATATTAAGATGACAGATACATAGTCAATAATGGATTTGTAAATGACAGCTCCCTAATTATGCAGAAAAGACAGAATATGTCAATTGCTATTTTGTGAAGTTTTTATATGTAATGCTTATTTTAAGAAATAAACATTGCAGATAGACATAGATTACACCTTGTAGGAAATTAATCTGACTTGACTTCAGTACTGCAGAGATAATAAATTAGGATTTGAAAATAATGCTTTCTTCTATTGTCCTACGCACAAAAATTAAATATTGTTTTTTATAACATACTAATTATACAGGCAATCCTTACTCACAAACTAGAATTAGGACTGACAATTTTATTACTAAGTGTTGTGGTTATAAAGTGCAAAATCATGTGACTGTGCCTGACTTAACAATGGCAGTTTATTGGCTGTTGTTATTAAGTAAACCATTGCAGGTCACTAAGCGTGATGATACATGACTAGGACTTGTGACTTCCTGCCAGCTTCCCCATTGACTTTGCTTGTAGGAAGCTGGCTGTGAGGACCACAAATGTTGACCATGTGACTGTGAGATGCTGTGACCATTGTAAATCCATGCTGTTTAGCAAGTATCTTCATCATGAACACATGAACACAGGGAGGCTGCAAGGGCCACAGCTTTGAGAATTGTTCACAAGTTTCCTTATTCAGCACTGTCATGATCGCTGAACAAATGCTTGGTAAACAAGGACTACGTGTATTGTAATATCTAATTTGAAATTAAATAAGCAGAAATGGATGACCAAATGTTTTCATTTAGCAATAGTTTTCATTTAACCTTAGGAAGCTAATTTATATTCAGACAGATATAGCTGTTTCTTCCCTCCTCGACACAGAAAAATTCAGCGACATCCTAAGAAAATATGGTCTAACTTTTTCTGTATTTATTTCTTGTAAAGCATGCCATTCATTCATTCATTCATTCATTCATTCATTCACCAAATTTTAAAACTGTCCATCTCCTCACAGAGCAGTCAGGAGAAATCACAAATAAATATTCAAAACATAAAAAGTATATAAAATGTAAAAGAGGCAAACATTGTTAAACATTAATTAAAAGGTGGGGAGAGGGATTTCAGGCATTAATCAATTCCATGATTGCATGCTCCTCTGCACCCCAAGCAAGCCATGTTTTCATGTTTTTCTTAAAGGCCAGGAGACAGTGGGGCCCTGCGTCACCTCTGAGGGGAAGAGTGTTCCAGAGGCAGGGGCAACAGCAGAGAAGGCTCTCTTCCTGTATGTCACTACAATCAGAATTCTTTAATATTTATTTATTTATTTATTTATTTATTAGACTTATATACCGCTTCATAGGGCTTTCAGCCCTCTCTAAGTGGTTTACAATTTTTTTTAGCAAATTGAGTCAGCAATTTGCCCCCACAGTCTGGGTCCTCATTTCACCCACCTCAGAAGGATGGAAGGCTGAGTCGACCTTGAGCCGGTGAGATTTGAACCGCTGAACTGCAGATCACAGTCAGCTGAAGTGTATATATAGTATATATTTCAAGTATATGAACAACGTTTGTTTATGCATAGCTTTTCCAATGTAGAAAGCGTACAATTTGCTTACAAATCTTTCCTCTTTTTTTGTGCTCAGTTGCGGACAAGGCTGCCTATCTCATGAACCTCAACTCAGCAGATTTGCTGAAAGCTCTGTGCTACCCCCGAGTCAAAGTTGGCAATGAATTTGTCACCAAAGGTCAAACTGTTCAGCAGGTAAAGATTAACAAGAAAAGGTTTCCTAGAGAGTGGATAATTAGCCCAATTATATGCTGATATAATCCCTTTTGTTCTACACAGGTGTACAATAGTGTTGGTGCTTTGGCTAAGTCTGTTTTTGAGAAGATGTTTCTATGGATGGTTATTCGTATCAACCAGCAGTTGGACACCAAACAATCTAGACAGCACTTCATAGGAGTGTTGGACATTGCTGGATTTGAGATCTTTGATGTAAGGAAATTGGCCCTTGATGGCATAGTGTTGGAGAGTAGGGATGTGATGTTTATATTGTAAAATATTTAAGCATGAATGAATGAAATACAGTTCAACAATGTTCTGAATGCCAAGGCACTAAAGTAGACAAATAATTTTTGAGTTGTTGACTGGAAGGATGATTTAAATAGAAATATCTGGCACAGAGAAGAAATTGTAGAATATTTTGGCAGGAAGAGTGTGGGTCATAAATTCAAGTCAGCTGCCGCAAAGATATAGGCTTTCAAAGTACTGAATGCAGTGATGATAGAGCATATTGAAAATAAAGATTTAACAGTGGAGAATATTATGAGCAGAACTGATTCAAGAAGGAGCTTAGATATTTGTAACTTTCACATAAACCTTAAAATATTTAAGAAAGCCTAGAAAAAGGAACGCTGGTGAAGATAATTGTTATTTTCAAAATACTTTGCATTGTCTAGTATAATAGCTTGGAGCAGCTTTGCATCAACTTCACCAATGAGAAACTGCAACAGTTTTTCAACCATCACATGTTTGTCCTGGAGCAAGAAGAGTACAAGAAAGAAGGAATTGACTGGGAGTTCATTGACTTTGGGATGGATCTGGCTGCCTGCATTGAACTCATTGAGAAGGTATTTTAAAAATAATGTTTTTAAGCATTCAAGATTATATATGTTTTTAAAACCTGAAATGGAATACACATCTGTAAAATTAATGAATGGTTAATTTCATCTTGCTACAGTTAACAATTCCTAAATGCTGAATATGAAAAGTTTCATTTCTGTTACAATGAAGAGTATTTCTTGCAGCGATCTCTCTGTCTTGCTCTCTCTCCAGCCCATGGGCATTTTCTCCATCCTAGAAGAAGAATGCATGTTCCCTAAGGCAACAGACACCTCTTTCAAGAACAAGCTCTATGACCAGCACCTTGGCAAATGCAAGAACTTTGAAAAGCCTAAGCCTGGGAAAGGTAAAGCAGAAGCTCATTTCTCCCTTGTGCACTATGCTGGCACTGTGGACTACAACATTACTGGCTGGCTGGAAAAAAACAAGGACCCATTGAATGAAAGTGTCATTCAGCTGTACCAGAAATCATCCATGAAGACCTTGGCATTACTCTTTGCTGATCGCCCTGCAGATGTTGGTAAGAACTTATCCAAAGAACATACCTTTCAAATATAAATAAATAAACATGATGTATTTTGTCCACAACATTTTAATTCTGTAATATATATTCCGTAATATATATTCTGTAATATATATGTTGTTCTTTAGATGGTGGTGGCAAGAAAGCTGGAAAGAAGAAGGGGTCTTCCTTCCAGACCGTATCTGCTCTGTTTAGGGTAAGCACAATTTTATTATTTGTACAACCTGATAAAAATCTATTTTAAATAAATTTTTAAAAAATCTATTCCCGAGTTCCTTCCTCTGAAAAAATGACCCAGAGATCCAAAACTACAGACTATAAAAACATGATAAAGGATACTCAATATTGCTTGATTTTGTTTCAGATTTTTCCCTTTCATTGCTCCCTCAATCACAGAGCTCCATATGATTATTAAGATGTTGGACTATGAAAGAACCAGGTTTCAGATCATTGGTGTATTGGAGCTGGTCTCTAGTTTCTCAACCTAATTTACTTCATAGGGATTATTATGGTGATTACACCTACGAATGCCATGTTAAGCTGTAGGAGAAAGGTGGCCTGGAAATCTAATAGATAATTTAAAGTAGGTTCTTTAAAAAGTATTGGTAGTTATGAAATCTACTTTAAATGTCACAAATATTTCTAATCCTACAGGAGAATTTAAACAAGCTGATGAGCAATCTGAGGAGCACTCACCCTCACTTTGTGCGGTGCCTCATCCCCAATGAAACTAAAACTCCTGGTAAGAATTATATAGTTTAATTGTGCATGAAGCAGCACTAGTATAGTTTAGTTCAATTCTATACCGCTAATACATTCCAATGTTGTTTAAGGTGCCATGGAACACGAGCTTGTCTTGCACCAACTGAGATGTAATGGTGTGCTGGAGGGCATCCGCATTTGCAGAAAGGGATTTCCTAGCAGGATCATTTATGGTGACTTCAAACAGAGGTTGGTCCTCTAAATATTAGCCATCTTCCACTTTGTGACTCACATATTTGTAACTCTAACTTTCATAATTCTTGAAACTAGAATTTTTAAATGTCTTTAGAAACATAAACTATGCTTCTTCCAACAGATATAGAATATTAAATGCAAGTGCTATCCCAGAGGGACAATTCATGGACAGCAAGAAGGCTTCTGAGAAACTTCTTGGATCTATTGATGTGGACCATACTCAATATAGGTTTGGTCATACCAAGGTAAAATTACTATCTGTCCCAAAAAGATTAAAAATTGGGTTTATTTGAAAAGACCACAAACGTTGCATTTGTTTCCCCCTCAAGGTGTTCTTCAAAGCTGGCCTTCTTGGTCTTCTAGAAGAAATGAGAGATGATAAGTTGGCTATGCTTATTACACGTACCCAAGCTATGTGCCGTGGCTTTCTAATGAGATCAGAGTTCAAGAAAATGATGGAAAGGAGGTAGATATTTTTTTATAATAAAGGCTCACAATGGCATTAATGTAACAAGGCTATGAGCATAATGTGGCAATATATCATAAATGCATCAGTACTATCTCAAGCTGATAGTAGAATCATGCTTAAAATTTTATTTGCCCTCCTTCCAGAGAATCCATCTTCACTATTCAGTACAATGTTCGTTCATTCATGAACGTAAAGCACTGGCCTTGGATGAAATTGTACTTCAAGATCAAACCCCTGCTGAAGAGTGCAGAGTCAGAGAAGGAAATGGCCAACATGAAGGAAGAGTTTGAGAAAACAAAGGAGGATCTTGTAAAATCGGAAGCCAAACGGAAGGAATTGGAAGAAAAAATGGTGTCCCTGATGCAGGAGAAAAATGACTTGCAGCTCCAAGTCCAATCTGTAAGAATTTTGCTGACATTAGAACTTTTTGTTCTCGTAACCTTATTCTGAGGTCCGTTGGTACAGATTACATGTGAGACAATACTGCAGAAAATCTTGAAATGAAATTATGTTTAGCTTGTTCATTTATTTTCATACAGCATTGAGCTAATGGATTTTAAATTACAAATGGAAACCCAGAAGAAATCACTATTTATTTTTTAAAAAAAATATTTTCCTCACTCTCTTTTTTTATTTTATTGTTCTATCCATTTCTCATTGTTCTATCCAGCTTCTCAATAACGTCTCCTGCTTAATGGATATCTCTCTCCCACTCCTCCCCAGCCATACTTCAAGCCTTTTCCCCTCCAGCTTCATCATGTTCCACTTCAGTGATGTGCTATACTTTTGCTAACCCCCACCATTATATTTTATGAATTGTTTTGTTAGTAAGGGTCAAAGCAATTATAATCAGAACGTATCTGAGACCCGTACAAATATCTGTATCTTATTTCTTCCTCTTGTGTTTCCCAGCATCCAGTTATTTGAACACAAAATATTATATGGGGTACATTTAGAACACTGTAAAAAGTGCAGAAAACTGAATCTACCCTTTGTTTTAAATGTCCTAGATATGCCTAAGATTGTAGCCTGTTTATTATGTTTGAGCAGGAGATGAAAATCTGAACTTTCACCCCACAATGATTTCGCCAGGAGAATTCATCTCAGAAAGAAAATGGGAATCAGGAAGATAGTTTTTTTAATAAGGGATTCCAGCTATAAGCACTATAAAACACAAAGAGAGATGAAAATAGCTCAAGAGTGTACTTTTAGGTTATCCATTATAAAACTCATAAAAGTACGTTTTCATTAAAAGAAAAAAGAAATGTGTACAGGTAGTCCTCAACTTACAACCACAATTGAGCACAAAATTTCTGTTGCTAAATGAGTTTGACTTTTCTTGCCACAATTGTTAAGTAAATCATTGCAGTTGCTAAGTTAGTGACATGGTTGTTAAGTGAATCTGGTTTCCCCATTGACTTTCCGTGTCAGAAGGCTGCAAAAGGGTATCACATGACCCTGGGACATTGCAACCGTCATAAATATGAGTCAGTTCCCAAGCATTTGAATTTTGATAATGAGATTGCAGGAAGGCTGCAACAGTTGTAAGTGGGAAAAATGGTCATAAGTCAGGTTTTTCAGTGCTTTTGTAACTTCAAATAGTCACTAAATGAATTGTTGTAAGTCAAGAACTATCTGTATTTGCTTATGTAACAACATGCTAGCATTAAGTACAGGGGATATTTCTTGTCAGTAGGAACATATATGATATGATCTGGAACTGTTCCTTTGATCATTAAGGAAATAAGAAGATACAATATTTTTATTAACACTTTTTCTTTTGCTACTTGCAGGAATCTGATGGCTTGGCAGATGCCGAGGAGAGATGTGACCAGCTAATCAAAACCAAAATCCAACTGGAAGCTAAAATTAAGGAGCTGACTGAGCGAGCTGAAGATGAAGAAGAAATTAATGCTGAATTGACATCCAAGAAGAGGAAACTGGAGGACGAATGCTCAGAACTGAAGAAAGACATTGATGATCTTGAGCTGACACTGGCCAAGGTTGAAAAGGAGAAGCATGCTACAGAAAACAAGGTACTACTCAAAAATATATCAGAATTAAATTGCTACCCACTATTGCCATTGCATTTTAACCCTATCTCTTCAATTTTTAAAGGTGAAAAACCTTACTGAAGAGATGGCGGTCTTGGACGAGAGCATTGCCAAACTGACCAAGGAGAAGAAAGCCCTGCAAGAGGCCCATCAACAGACCTTGGATGATCTGCAGGCAGAGGAGGACAAAGTGAACACTCTGACCAAAGCAAAGACCAAGCTGGAACAGCAAGTGGATGATGTAAGTATGGTACCATCTCCAGAGAAGAATTGGTCTGAGGTGGATGTACTGCTGTGTTGACACAATCTCCCTGATCTCTTTGTCTTCAGCTTGAAGGGTCTCTGGAGCAAGAAAAGAAACTTCGCATGGACCTTGAAAGAGCCAAGAGGAAGCTAGAAGGGGATTTGAAACTAGCTCAGGAAACTACAATGGATTTGGAAAATGATAAGCAGCAGCTGGATGAAAAACTGAAGAAGTAAGTAGTAATGTCTATTATGATGGACCTTTGTGTGCTAAGTGGAGTTGTTTACATTTAGCATAATAACCATTATGTTTTGTTATGAAAAGGAAAGACTTTGAAATCAGCCAACTGCAGAGCAAGATTGAAGATGAGCAGGCCCTGGGCTCCCAGTTTCAGAAGAAAATCAAAGAGCTGCAGGTTTGTCATGCAGTGGTCCATTCATGAATGGAGAATTAAGCTATCTGGAAGCCAGTTTCAGGGTTCATGGTTGCCTCTCTCTCTCTAGGCTCGTATTGAGGAATTGGAAGAGGAGATTGAGGCAGAACGGGCATCTCGCGCCAAAGCAGAGAAACAGCGGGGTGATCTCTCCAGGGAACTTGAGGAGATCAGTGAGCGTCTGGAGGAAGCTGGTGGGGCAACGGCAGCTCAGATTGAGATGAACAAGAAACGTGAGGCAGAATTTCAGAAAATGCGCCGGGACCTTGAAGAGGCCACCTTGCAGCATGAAGCCACGGGTGCTGCCCTCCGCAAGAAGCACGCAGATAGTGCAGCTGAATATGCAGAGCAAATTGATAACCTGCAGCGAGTGAAGCAGAAGCTGGAGAAGGAGAAGAGTGAACTGAAGATGGAGATTGATGATCTTGCAAGCAACATGGAATCTGTCTCTAAAACCAAGGTATATGTATCTTCCTGCACGAGAGATAATTGTAAGAACTACTGCATCCTCTTGGAACTGTGGCATGCTTTACTAATTAGTAAAGTTGTTCAATTATTATTTTCATCAGATCAGGTAGTTTTCTGGGGAATTTCACCTAGGAATAGCTGGATTAGTCTGTTTTGATGATAATGATCAGTTATGAGTCTGCTCTAATTTATAACTTACTAACATTATAATTATAATTTCTATACTATCAACTTCTAAAGATTCCTGATGGTTTTCAGAATTATAGCATATAATGAAGTGATGGCTAACCTTTTTGTTCTCGCGTGCCAAGTATACACATGCACGACAGCACATGCATGCGTACTCACACCCATAATACAATGCGTGCCCCCCTCCCACCTACCCTGCCCCCCACCCTATTTTGGGCCTAGCAGGCCTCCCTGAAGCCTCCTGGAACCAAAAAATGGGGTGCGAGGGGACCACACCTCTGCACATACCTATGCTGTTACAGGAGCTTTGTCAGCCTTGTATGTAGCTTTATTCCTCTCTAGCATTCATCTCCATTGTTCAGTGATGCATTTCCTGCCTCTCTAGGGTTTACCTCTATCTGTTCCTGTGAGGTACTTCCTGTTCCTGTTGGATGTATATTGATGGCATATATAGTGCTTTGCAGTGATACGAAAATCAGCTGGGCGGCAGCACATGCTTGCTGGAGCTCAGCTGGGGCTCACATGCCAGCTGAGAGTCCTCCGCATGCCACCTGTGGCACGTGTGCCATTGGTTCGCCATCATGGATATAAAGAATCTCTCACATTGCTAAAACCTATAACAATTCCTACTCAAGTGTAGAAGAAAGATCTTTCTTTAGAACCCTCTGGGAAATTTTCAGGAAGGCCTTTGTTCAAATCTCTAGCTGTAGAGTATTGCATAACCTAGAGGCATATACCGAGAAGCAGCATGCTTATGCTTCTCCATACTGACTTCATTCAAGGATGTCACTCTTAAAGTCATTCTGGATCAATGCCCATTCTATTTCATGCAGAATAGGCATTCCTTCAGAAATGTAGATGCCAAGTCATAACAAGCTTTTTTGAATTGTACTTGAAAGCCAATGCACTGTTTGTAAAACAGGTGCTACTATATGTGGTATACGCAGGTCTCACCCAATGTGAATTGCTACATTTTATGCCACCTGCGTAATGCAGTTCCATGTTACCTTCCAGATTTTCAAAGTTCTCATTTAGTAGTTTGCAGAATAGTTCAATATGTTTCTATTTGCTGATTTCAGTCAACTCTTGAGAAATTATCCCGGTCCTTGGAAGATCAGCTGAGTGAAATTAAAGCAAAGGCAGAAGAGCAGCAGCGTTCAATTAATGACCTTTCTGCCCAGAAAGCTCGCTTGCAGACAGAAGCAGGTAAGAAGAAATGCTGAAGTATTTTAGGAATGGTTTATTCTACACTAATAGTATTTGAGTTTGCGGGTAAAGTAAGCTCAGAAGAGCCAAAAAGAGCCATTCTGTTTGTTACCCTGTATTTTATTATTATGGACGTTATTACTTATTAGCAGTAGTAGTAATATATTTTAACACTATTGTAAACAGTGATAATTTTGTCTACTGCTGGTCTATGACCATAAAAAAGTTGTTTATGATTATGATTATTCTCAGCAGATGCTAACATCCAAGGAATACAACATTGGCTAATGAAATTCAAAATATAAAACAACAGATGTATTTGTCACCTGTGATTTGGCTAGGAAATATTTTTATGTTGCTGCTGAAAAAATTGACTTTATTAAATTAAGTACTGTAGACTACAAAATAGTTACTTCTATATGAAAATGATCCTGGTTTTCTTTCTTGCTGCAAGTTATGTTTCACAACTCCATATTTAATAAGGCATGCAAATTTTACTAACATCAGAGGTATCACAGAATTTATCTGGGAAATATGACAGGTCCCCTCCCCAAATTTGTATTTTAGGTGACAAGATATTAGAAACAACCTAAAACATAACTAATATAAAAATGCCATGTATCTCAGCTTTAAAATTTTTCCAGTTGCTGCTATTCATTAGTACTTTCTTCAACAATTATGGTAGTTCAGTCATGTCAATCTCCTGTCTTCTATTTTCTGCTTCTCAGGTGAACTTTCTCGCCAAGTGGAGGAAAAAGACTCTCTGATTTCCCAATTCTCAAGAGGCAAACAAGGCTTCACCCAGCAGATTGAAGAATTGAAGAGGCACCTTGAAGAGGAAATAAAGGTATGTATTAGGCAAAGAGACATAGGTGATAAATATGTATTTTTGGAGTATAAGACACATCTTTTCTCCCCTAAAAGAGCATAGAAATGTTGGTGCTTCTTATACACCGAATACAGCCATTTTTTGCCTCCCAAAGCCCCACCCCCGCATTCCATTTTTGTGAAAAATGGGTCATTTTTTGTAAAAATAGAGGCTTTTTTGCCTTCCCTCAGCCCCCAGCAACACTCTGCAGTCTTCAGAAGGGTTGGGGCAAGGCAAAAAAGCCTCTATTTTTACAAAAAATGACCCATGAGAAATGGGCCGTTTTTTGCAAAAACAGAGGCTTTTTTGCCTTACTCTAGCCCTGCTGAAGCCTGTAGAGTGCTGCTGGGGGCTAAAGAAAGGCAAAAACTTTTTTTTCTTACTTACCTTTTTGAAATCTTGGTGCGTCTTACAGTATATGCCACTGCGTCTTATAATCCAAAAAATACGGGTATTTGTATCCTTTACAACTTCCTGGTTAAAGATGCTTAAAAGTGTTTTTTTTTCTTTCTCTGTTACAAAGTGGAATTGCTAGTAATATGTGCAACCCCCATATTTTAAAAAAGTGAAAGATTTACCTTCTAAAGGCCAAAATGCAAACCTGAAAGAAAAAGTAACACAAATGGGAGCTTTAATAATGCCATTGCCAATTACATCCCTGCGACCAATAAGATCACATAGATTAGGCCTCCTCCGTATCCCATCGGCCAGCCAGTGTCGGCTGGCAACTACAAGGAGGAGGGCCTTCTCAGTAGTAGCCCCGACCCTTTGGAACGAGCTCCCCGTGGAGATTCGCACCCTCTCCACCGTCCAGGCCTTCCGCACAGCCCTTAAGAACTGGCTCGCCCGTCAGGCCTGGGGATAAAGATAGTTACCCCTCCCGAATGATGAATGTATGTTGTTTACTATTTTATTATATGTTTCTATCTTAATGTCTGTATTCCCCTTCCCCGATTTTATGTGAGCCGCCCTGAGTCCCCTCAGGGAAAAGGGCGGCCTACAAATATTAATAAAATCTAAATCTAAAAAAAAAATCTAATTAATTAATGGGGAAAAGTATTTAAGACATTTCATTTCTCTAGGCTAAAAATGCACTGGCTCATGGCTTGCAATCAGCTCGTCACGATTGTGATTTACTTCGGGAACAATTTGAAGAAGAGCAGGAAGCCAAAGCTGAGCTACAGCGTGCCATGTCCAAAGCCAACAGCGAGGTTGCCCAATGGAGAACCAAATATGAGACTGATGCAATTCAGCGCACTGAAGAGTTAGAGGAGGCCAAGTATGTGGGACTTGGAATAGTTTTGTAGTAAAAATAAATTACAAGGACAAATGAGGTATAATTACCATAAGAGAAAGTAATTTTAGCCATATCTCTGAGAGTGGATTACATTGCAGGGCTATTATAAGCTATTTTCTCTCTACACAGAAGTCTCCGCTTGCAGCAAAAAGAAAGTCCAGTAGTTTTGCAGATATTCTCTTATCTTAAATTGCAACAGTTCAAGAAAATAATGGCTAATACTGCAGGATTGTTGTAAACTACTCCAAATCTTGCAAAATAACAAATCCAGAATAATGTTTTTTTTATGGAAATAAATTATTTGTAGTTTATCTCCTTTCCCATTTTCTTCAAACATTGCATTTAAATGACAAAAAGTGTATCTGTGTACAGTGAGCAAATCTCTGTAAAACATTTTATGCAATAATTGTATGACCTTTTGTAAATTAAAATAGTAATTCATTGCAACAGCCCATATAAATATAATTCACTTTTTAAAAATTTAATAAGTTCAAATCCAAGTTTTATGCTGATTATCCATTTAGAGTGAAATGTTTTTAGTTTTAATTTATTCCTATAATTAAAGTTTAAACAGCATATTATTTGGTATTTGAATCTGATGAGGGATTTGTGTGAGGATTCATGAGACATCAAATGAAAACATGGAAGTATAAATGATAATCACAATTATTATCTTATATCACATTAAAACAATACATTTCATGAAAACAGCTCAAATATTCCATAATTTGCTATCAATCATTGGGAATTCAAATGTTGCATATCTGCATAAGATACTTAAATCTGAAATAATGTTAACAAGAAGACAATATAAAAAATAAAAAATAATTTTAATTATTTAAACTATTTTAGAGTTTGCCATTCTCCAATAACTATTCTCATTTTCCAGTTTTTCAATCTGTCCTGCATGACAAACTAGTGCTTCATGAGATCCTTTGCATAATCCAGAAATGATTTACATAACTCTTTAAAAGCTTGAAAATGAAATAGTTTCCATGCCAATAACAGAGAAGTGTGTGTCGTCTTTATGCATATCATATGATTGTGAACTTTTCTTCCTTTATATTTTCTAAGCTAATAGTTAGTCATTCATTGCTCCAGGAAAAAGCTTGCTCAGCGTCTGCAGGAAGCTGAGGAACATGTAGAAGCTGTGAATTCCAAATGTGCTTCCTTGGAGAAGACCAAGCAGAGGTTGCAGAATGAATTGGAGGACCTGATGATTGACGTGGAAAGGTCCAATGCAGCTTGTGCAGCTCTTGATAAGAAGCAAAAGAATTTTGATAAGGTATTTTGCTCCTGATGATTAAAAAGGAACACTTTGCACAAGACGTTGGGCCAATTAAATTTATTATTTTATTTTTTAATCACATTTGTATGGCGCTGATGATTCATTGACCCTTTACAGATTCTGGCAGACTGGAAACAGAAATTTGAGGAAGCTCAATCTGAACTGGAAGCTTCCCAGAAGGAGTCTCGGTCTCTGAGCACAGAGCTCTTCAAGATGAAGAACGCATATGAGGAATCCTTGGATCACCTGGAAACTCTGAAACGTGAAAACAAGAACCTTCAGCGTAAGTCTATAAGCTTCAGCGCAAGTCTATAAGCTTCTTACTATAAGCTTCTGTTTAGGACACTAAAGATACGAAAGTGAGAAAAATTGATTATGTAATGGTTCTACCACCTTCTATGGAGCAACAAGTAACAAGCACAATAAGATAATCCCATATAGGCATTCTCCTCATGATTAGGATATACATATGTAGAAGTGTTGTCTGCTCATGCAGTATTAACTTATCAGTTCCAAATGGATGAGCTTGAAAGAGCCAAGGAAATATTATTTTCCCAAACATACAGCCTGAAACTGTTAGTAAATGGTACTCATTTCCCCCAACCCTTTATTTTGTGTGAAATCAATAGAGGAGATATCTGACCTAACGGAACAGATTGCTGAGGGAGGAAAAGCCATTCACGAACTGGAGAAAGTGAAGAAGCAGATTGAACAGGAGAAATGTGAACTTCAGGCCTCCCTGGAGGAGGCTGAGGTAATTGTTTTATTGTCAACCCATAAACATTTCTTTTGAATCTTGGTTCGAGGTTCATAAATTAATTAGGGCATTTTTCGGAAACCTGATAGTTATTATGTTTAAAGAAAACAAAAGCTCAATTTTTTAAAATGCATTTTAAAGCACTCTAAAATACATTTTAGAAAACCAGTTGACAAGTGTGAACAAAGCTGTTATTTAGATGACTTTAGTAACAGCTGATATACTTGATTTCCTTAAGGCCTCTCTGGAACATGAAGAAGGCAAACTCCTGCGTGTCCAAATGGAGCTTAACCAGGTGAAAGCTGACATTGACAGAAGAATTGCAGAAAAAGATGAAGAAATTGATCAAATGAAGAGGAATCACGTGAGGGTGATAGAGTCCATGCAGAGCACATTGGATGCTGAGATTAGGAGCAGGAATGATGCCCTGAGGATTAAGAAAAAGATGGAGGGAGATCTGAATGAGATGGAGATCCAACTGAGCCATGCCAACCGTCAAGGTGCTGAAGCACTAAAGAACCTCAGGAACACACAAGGATTGCTCAAGGCAGGTTCTAGGCAGATTCAAGAAAGCATCAGTAAATCACTAGAATTGTTAAGATTTCAAGAGTTATACCTTAAAATAATTTATTTAACAGGACACACAACTGCATTTGGATGATTCTTTACGAGGCCAAGAAGATTTGAAGGAACAAGTATCCATGGTTGAGCGCAGAGCAAACTTAATGCAGGCCGAGATTGAGGAGCTCCGGGCAGCTCTGGAACAGACAGAGAGAGCCAGAAAAGTGGCTGAACAGGAGCTTCTGGATGCCAGTGAGCGTGTGCAGCTCCTGCACACACAAGTAAGAATCTAATTATTTGTATCCTCCTGTAATTAGTAGTTGAGAATGACAAGTCTACATAAGCATTTCTTTATTGTAAAGGGGAAAAGTGGAATATGTTGAATATTCTTCAGTTATTTTGATATTGTTGGAAGACAATAAAACTATGCTTAAATGACATTTGCAGATCTTTACATAAAGCATTTGTAAACATAGTATTGATCTTCCTTTTTCTTTTGTATTAGTTTAGATGCTATGACACTTTTGTCTTTGTTGAAACTCTGAGGGAAATATAAAAATAAGGCTACATAAACAGATATAAAATAAGGTTGCAGGCATTATTCTTCCAATATACAGGTTTATTTTTAGAGCATTATTGCCTGGTTTTTAAAAAATAAATTAATCATTTTATGTTTACTAGAAACTAACAGTATTTTTTGCCTAAACAGAACACCAGCCTGATCAACACCAAGAAGAAACTGGAAACAGATATTACCCAAATCCAGGGTGAAATGGAGGACACTATTCAGGAAGCTCGCAATGCTGAAGAGAAAGCCAAAAAATCCATTACTGATGTGAGTTGATGGATGCCCTTCTTTTGAAATCTGATCCTATATATGCTTATAGCAGGGTAGTCACTTGAACATAGCATCTTCATTAACAGGCAGCCATGATGGCAGAAGAACTTAAGAAAGAACAAGACACCAGTGCCCATCTAGAGAG
This sequence comes from Thamnophis sirtalis, assembly GCF_051295495.1. Taxonomy (NCBI): domain Eukaryota; kingdom Metazoa; phylum Chordata; class Lepidosauria; order Squamata; family Natricidae; genus Thamnophis; species Thamnophis sirtalis. Next base: position 119,803,489 of record NW_028261383.1, read on the forward strand.
AATGAAGAAGAATCTAGAACAGACTGTAAAAGATCTACAGCACCGTCTTGATGAGGCAGAACAACTGGCAATGAGGGGAGGCAAGAAGCAGCTTCAGAAATTAGAGCAAAGAGTATGTATCTATCTCTGTATATGTTGATAGACACTTGTATGTAAGGTTATATGTAATAGGACATAGATGATGACTAATTTTCAACCTGATTCCCTTAGGTACGTGAACTTGAAGCTGAAGTTGAGAATGAGCAGAAGCGTGGTGTTGAGGCAATTAAGGGTGTACGCAAATATGAGAGACGAGTGAAAGAACTATCTTACCAGGTAAGTGTGATAAGCATGGAGTGAAGTTATTTATCAACCAACCAAACAAACCACTTTTATCAATCAATAATTATTAATAATTAATTAATAATTATTTATCAACCAAAGAGAAAAGAGAACTGGCTTTTTTTTCATGAGTTATATTTGCATATGTTTATTGGTGATCTTATCTTTCCAAAACCTGAACATAATTTTAGCTGAAAATTTTGAAATCCCTGAATATTTTGACATATATAAAACTTAATCCACCCCTTTACCTCTTTCTATCCCCATTTACAATATAATATTGCTAGTTCTTGACTTACAACAGTTCATTTAGTGACTGTTCGAAGCTACAACGGCACTGAAAAAAGTGACATGACTGTTTTTCACTTATGACCATGGCAATTGTGACTGTTACATGTGATGAAATTTCAGACTCTTGGCAACTAACTCATATTTATGATTGTTGCAGTGTCATGTGACCATCTTCTGGCAAAAAACGTTAATGGGAAAGTCAGAATCATTTAACAACTGTTAACTTAGCAATTGTAATGATTCACTTAACTGTGATAGGAAAGGTTGCAAAATTCACTTAAGAAATGTCTTAACAACAAAAAATTTGGGCTCAATTGTAGCCATATGTTGAGATTCGTAAAGACACTAAATAGTAACTCCTTTTCCATCATATTGATGTTACCTGATTGGTAATGTTGTTTGGCCCAAGGTCACCTGGCTGGCTTCATAACTAAAGCAGCACTAGAGGTTCTGGTTTCCCAGTTTCTAACTGGGTACCTTAAACATGACACCAGACAGATAGACA